>NC_053154.1:306909539-307230164 GCF_016835505.1 Polypterus senegalus
TACTCTTTGTCTTTTATTATTATTATATTATTATTATTATTATTAAATCTTTTGGCACAAAGTCTTGTCTCACGAGATGTGAGTTCTTGATAATGTTTTAGTTTATAATTTAAAAATGGAATAAGAATCTGAAAATCTAACAACATCACATTAAAGTTTGATAAATTCTGAAAAGAATGATACCAAACATATATATGTAGGTTTTAAAATAAGCCTGATTTAAAGCGTGACAAAAAACGTGGCATAAAAATCTCCCATAAAATCATCGCACAAAACCATTGCACTTTTAGGCTTAGGATATCATATATATAGAGTATATAGAAATATATATATATAATAATGCAAAGAGTACGCAACACTTGTTTCGCCCCTATTTGGACTCATCAGGCATACACACTCCACTGCTCCCCTTGTGGGGATCGAACCTCAGTTGTCACGTTGAAGTCCCTTTACGCTGCGCTACGGTGTGTGGTCCATTTATCTGACAGCCTATAGATCAGAGTAATTATATTCATTTCATTCGTAGTTTGAGTCTCGACCTGATTGTATGGGTGGTTACCTAGGTAACCACCCTGTAACCACCCATACCCATATATATATATATACACACACACAAACCAGCATTGCAAAACTCAAAACTCTGCCCACTTATTAAAATTGTCTTATGTTACCTGACCCATCACGGATATAACGAATCTCTGTTCATCAGATATGCCTAAACCCCTTCTTCTCTATTCTTCTTGTTGTCTTTTTTGTTGGCAATACCAGCCCTGTTGTGGATGCTGGCCAATGTGACGTACAGACGTATTCCGCATGGTTTACTCTCTTATGCTGGCCACTTTGCCTCTCTTCATAGGACATTCCCACCCTCTTGTGGATGCTGTAGAACACTGCATCTGGGTAGGGAAATACAGTTAGGTCCATAAATATTTGGACAGAGACAACATTTTTCTAATTTTGGTTCTGTACGTTACCACAATGAATTTTAAATGAAACAACTCAGATGCAGTTGAAGTGCAGACTTTCAGCTTTAATTCAGTGGGTTGAACAAAACGATTGCATAAAAATGTGAGGCAACTAAAGCATTTTTTTTAACACAATCCCTTTATTTCAGGGGCTCAAAAGTAATTGGACAAATTAAATAACTGGAAATAAAATGTTCATTTCTAATACTTGGTTGAAAACCCTTTGCTGGCAATGACAGCCTGAAGTCTTGAACTCATGGACATCACCAGATGCTGGG
Source organism: Polypterus senegalus (assembly GCF_016835505.1). NCBI lineage: Eukaryota > Metazoa > Chordata > Cladistia > Polypteriformes > Polypteridae > Polypterus > Polypterus senegalus. The sequence continues at coordinate 306,910,783 of NC_053154.1, forward strand.
TTTCCTCCTTTTTAATGCTCTGCCAGGCCTTTACTGCAGCGGCTTTCAGTTGCTGTTTTTTGTGGGCCTTTCTGTCCGAAGTTTAGTCTTCAACAAGTGAAATGCATGCTCAATTGGGTTAAGATCAGGTGACTGACTTGGCCATTCAAGAATTTTGCACTTCTCTGCTTTAATAAACTCCTGGGTTGCTTTGGGTCATTGTCCATCTGTATCATGAAACACCGCCCAATCAATTTGACTGCATTTAGCTGGATTTGAGCAGACAGTATGTCTCTGAACACCTCAGAATTCAATCGGCTGCTTCTGTCCTGTGTCACATCATCAATAAACACTAGTGTCCCAGTGCCACTGGCAGCCATGCATGCCCAAGCCATCACACTGCCTGACTCCACCGTGTTTTACAGATGATGTGCTATGCTTTGGATAATGAGCTGTTCCATGCCTTCTCCATACTTTTTTCTTGCCATCATTCTGGTAGAGGTTGATCTTGGTTTCATCTGTCCAAAGAATGTTTTTCCAGAACTGTGCTGGCTTTTTTAGATGTTCTTTAGCAAAGTCCAATCTAGCCTTTCTATTCTTGAGACTTATGAGTGGCTTGCACCTTGCAGTGCACCCTCTGTATTTACTTTCATGCAGTCTTCTCTTTATGGTAGACTTGGATATCGATATGCCGACCCCCTGGAGAGTGTTGTTCACTTGGTTGGCTGTTGTGAAGGGGTTTCTCTTCACCATGGAAATGATTCTGCAATCATCCACCACTGTTGTCTTCCGTGGACGTCCAGGTCTTTTTGCGTTGCTGAGTTCACCAGTGCTTGCTTTCTTTCTCAGGATGTACCAAACTGTAGATTTTGCCACTCGTAATATTGTAGCAATTTCTCGGATGGGTTTTTTCTGTTTTCGCAGCTTAAGGATGGCTTCTTTCACCTGCATGGTGAGCTCCTTTGACCGCATGTTGTCTGTTCACAGCAAAATCTTCCACATGCAAGCACCACACCTCAAATCAACTCCAGGCCTTTTATCTGCTAATTGATAATGACATAACGACGGACTTGAACACACCTGCCCATCAAATAGCCTTTGAGTCAATTGTCCAATTACTTTTGAGCCCCTGAAATGAAGGGATTGTGTTAAAAAAATGCTTTAGTTGCCTCACATTTTTATGCAATCTTTTTGTTCAACCCACTGAATTAAAGCTGAAAGTCTGCACTTCAACTGCATCTGAGGTGTTTCATTTAAAATTCATTGTGGTAATGTACAGAACCAAAATTAGAAAAAAGTTGTCTCTGTCCAAATATTTATGGACCTAACTGTAGATGCCGGATGGATGGACATCTGATCACTTTATATATACTGTACACTAGCTGTGCTACTCATCTAACACAGGTTGCAATGTAAGTAATTTACTTGGACCTCAGTGTTCAAGTTTGCTGTGCAAAATACAATGCATCTGTCTGTGTTATAAGCCATTTGGTATGGGATTCATCAAAGCAATGTTAACATTTGTGAAATCTATTAGAATGACAAATGCAATGCATTTTGTTACTAATAATGTCTGTGATACACTATACTTTGGTAAGACAGAGACATAGCAAATGGATGTTCACACTGATACACAGACGCAAAGACACTCATCCTTTTATTAAAGTGGACTAGCAGTGTTATCCATCTAAGATGGGCTGAAATCTAAATAATCAATGTAGACCTCAGCATTAACATTTGCAAAGCACCATACAATGCACCAATGTCTGTTATAGGCCTTTTGGTATGGGATTTGTAAAAGCAGTGTTAATGGTTGTGATACGCCATCTATTGGAATGACAAATGTGATGTATTTTATCAGTAAAAACATTTGTGATGCACCATCATTTGTAATGATAGAGACATAGCAACTGGACAGACGCTGGGCAGAAACACGGACGCTTATCCTTATTTATTAATGTGGATCGTGATATCTCGCTCTACTTTCTCATAGGATTGCTTATATTCCAATTACAATTTACTTGATTTCATTTTGGTACATATGGTATTCCATTTGGTCATTTACTTTTAGCATTGCGTCTTGTCAGCCAGGTTTTGCGTCATTCATGCATGTACTTGGAATTACTTTTAAACAACGGCTTCCTTGATTTTCATGTATTTCAGATATTAAAGAAGTCCTTCACTCAAAAATTATATTTTATATGTCACTTACCACTTGTGTTGTATGTTGTAGTGGTGGCAGAGAAAAATTGTTAATTTTATTTTTTCAAGCAGAATGGAGAGAAAACGTTTATGACAGAATAAAAGCTGATAGTGAGAAGTGTTGTACAATGCGTGTTAAAAAGTCTTTGAAAAAAAAAATAAGAAAGAAACTCACGTTACTTGTTACAAAACAATTTTATTGGCTCTCCTTTTTTTACGAAAACAATATAGCAGCAACAGAGAAAGTCCAGAGGCGAGCGACTAGGCTGACTCCAGGACTGTGAGGTAGGAAGTGTAAAGAAAGGTTTGAACCTTCTTAACGCAAAAGAATACTCCACCCATGAACATATGTTACTTATCCAATGTAGTTTGTAGTGATGGCCCAGAAAATGTTTTAATCGTACGTGTTTGTGCAGAATAGAGAAAAAAGTCAATTTTGACCAATATTGTGCTCCCCTCGACTTTCTCGTATACTGAGATGGAGGAAAAGATCATCAGAACCACTGCCAGTTGCGCAATATTTCTCAAATATCATATCTCTCTGTTTCTCATCATAACTAATTGATAATATCGATACCCCTTTCATTTATCTCTATTTATAATCAAACTTTATATTAAAATGATGCGGTGGAATTTTTCATGATTACATATGCATTACCTAGATTACGTGCTAAATAAAAAGAGTTATACTTACCTAAAAACATAGAAAAGGTGTTTGTGTTATATAATTTGTGTTGCAATAAATTGCTATAGGTAAAACTGCATTTAACTACATTTAATTATGACAATGATGGCGCAAATAATAAAAAAAAAATCAGAAAATTAAATGTATTACCAGGAACACAACGGGGACGTAGCAGCTTTTTGTTACCATTACAACTTTATAGTTACATGTCATGTTCAATGTTTACAAGTTACTGCTAAACTGATGATGTATAAATTAAAATAAAATTAATGATAGTTATTGAAAGAATATGCGTTATATTGAATACAGTTTTTTAATATCGTGTACACATTTATTAGAAATGGGAAACTGATACCGAAGTGTCGAAGCTAGTGTCAGCCCATCTGAAGCGTAGTGAGTCCAATCACTGTGTCGGAGCTTGTGTCAAAAAACACCGCTGTCACGTGACCCGTGACGTTAGACGTCATCAGTGCTTCACAGCGCGCATTACTGGCTTGACGGCGTTTCGTCGGTTTGACAACTTTGGCGCTAAATTAACAGGTAGCCAATATAAAATGCATCGTTCTCTTTCAGCAATGTTGGGTTGTGAGGAGAGAGAGATTTGGAGAGCTTTGGTGACAGATGGCGACTAACAGCGGAAAACGGCGTTCGTAACTTAAATAGTATAAATGGACAAGGATCATAGCAGAATAAAATGAACACAGACTTTTCTGACCTTTTACTTTTCACACGAGACTCGAACAGTGAGTGCTGCTTTATTTGCGCTCCTATGATTTTTGCCTTCACCTCAGTTAACCACCAGATGTCGCTCCTCACACTGGGGCTGAGGCTTCAAAGCTTCGAATCTTTTTCGGCACAAACAGAAAGAAAGCCTCAAAGCTTCAAGAGGGTTCATTTTCCCATCACTACAATTTATATTTCTATGATACAAGAAATTCAGTCGGTTGTTTAAATAAATTACTACTTCCGGTTGAGTAATTTTTCTCAAATTTCATATCTGTTTGCTTTTTATCATTATAAATATCTATACCAAATTTGAATTACGTATCTGTAATTATAACCCTAGTTTACTTGCAAATTCGCAAAAGTATTCAATTAAAGCATCGGAAGTGCTCCAAAGGTTGATATGATTCCTTATTTTTGATATAAAGCAGGTGTAAAAAATCTCATTGACTGAAGTCAAAAGTTTTTCGAGTTATCGTGTTTACACACAGACACAATTTCAAAAATGGTATTTTCGGACTCAAAAAGGTCACGATTCCTATAGTTTTTGTATACTATGTATACGAGAAAGTAAAAACATAATGGAACAAAAAGAAACAAAAACTTCACGTTACTCGTGTCGCATAATCTAAATGTCCGTAATCCAGTCATATTTTTAAAACATACAAACCACGTGATTTTTAAATCCAAAGTAATTAGCGCTCATCATAAACAGAAAACTACCGAGTCGTTGGAATGACTTTTTGAATTGAAGACGGGACACTTGACTATGCAGTAGTGCGAATGCACAATAAGAGAGCTCCACCAGAGGAGTCCTGCCGCCCAGTCTCCCACTGTCCATTCATTGTAAAGGTCTGGATGGATGACGGTACCTTACCTGGCCACTATGCCAGCCTGACCCTCCCATCTATGAGAACTTTATCACAAAATGCTTTACATTTCAGCCCATCTTTTTTTAACTGTATATAGAGGCTTTGGTACCTGGTGTTATTACTAAGTGCTTTCTACTTTTATTCATCTGGCAGCGACAGTGGGCCGTGACGACATTGCAGGAAACCCCGCCCCCACTCCCACACCTCTCCGATTGTCGCGCTCAGTTTCGCAGCTGCAGCATCGCAGTTGGATCACGGCGGATTCTCGGCGACTTCCTCCACCTCACGAGTGTCTGACGATCGTGTTCGATTCATCAAAGAGGGCATGCACTGACGATCGTGCTTTATTCATCTAACGCTCTGATACTCCTGTGATCTCGTAGGGACCACCACCACTTCGCTTTGACAATCACGCTATCCGAAAAGGACCACCCCATTCCCCCCTGCTCAGAAGATCGTTCTAAATTCACGAAGGAGAACCGCCGGTGGTCACAAACACACTAGCATGTGAAAAACTGGGGCATGACAGCACAAAGGTTGGTAAACACTGGGCTAAGGCGATAAACCAGAGGGATGCCAGTTCAGAGTGTGACCCTGAGGAACCTCTTAACTCATCAGAGCTCCAACGATAAAGTCACTTCTGATAAAGGTGTCCACCAAATGTACAAATAATAATACATTTCATGTAGCTTTTTCAGTTCTGGACACCATCATGGTATACTTTATAGTTCAAGCCTGCTGCATTTCATATATCACTTTTTAGACTGCATACCGTAGTTATTTTAGTTTGCGCTATAATGACATGAGTGATCACTGGATACACACTGATGGCCCCAGCCGTAAAACTCTGACAATAAACTGATTTATATAATAACTTTCTCAAAAGTGATAGTAAGCATCTTTTAAACTGACATGAACCCACCTGAAACTCTTCAGACCCACCCTCAAGGTGTATTCAGCTCGTATTTGTAAGAAGCACATCATATACTGTAAGCTCTCAGGGGTCAAGTGTTCGGGCCGGATGCCCACCCTAGCACATATCACAAACAAAACAAAAAAAAAAGGAGAAATTTCAAACTCTTTGATGGTCACAGCTCATGCTTAATAAATGCTGCTTTGTCCTTGGCTCTGGTCACTTGTGTTAAGGTGGATGCGGATACCCGACTGCAGACTGGAGATGACTGGAGGAGATCCTTACGTCAGACCGTAGATCGCGATGAGAGCTGATGAGCGACTGGACGGCTTCCTCTCGTTAGTCGACTTTGAAGTGCGAGGTGTGTAGTCTGTATGTACAGCGCCCTCTTCAGCCAGCGGTGTAACATTGCTCATTGTGTATGTACAGTACAATACTTTATGTACCCGTTATTTCATCATTAAACCTTGTAAATGTGTCTCCTTTTGGCTTCCCAACTAAGGACACGCTTTTAGGAAGGCAATCTGATTTTCAGCATTTTACTGACAGATTATTTATGCCTAGTTTAACGTTATTCTCTTTACTTGTGAGAACATTCCATTGTTTTGTGCTGTCATGTTTCTTATTTAGTTTTTAAATTGTGCTTATAATGACTGGCACAATAGCAATACATATGCATTGCTCAATAAAATACTTTGTGATACTGCTTACTACATAAGACACTATATAAAAGAAAGCTTGACTACAGAATAGTGTGCTTTGCTATGGGATATGGGTACGTGATATTGCTGCATGTCAAAGTCACTGTATGTAATAAAAAGTCATTGTTGCTTAGTATTAAAGGTGCTATAAAAATAAAGCTTTATTGTTTTGTAAAGTGGTAGTACTAAAGGTGTTGTATATTAAAGGGGACTTGTTAGGTGGCACACTCTGTGATATTGTTGGGTGTGAGAGGTGTTATGTGTAATAAAAAATACATTGTTTTGTAAAGTGATTGTTCTTACAATGAGAGGCGCTTTAGAAATAAACCTGCATTGTTCTTTGAAGTGTTTCACATGAGTGTTCACTGTAAGAGGCACTATATAACAAAAACAATGGACTGAATGGTAGAGTGTCAGTTTGGGTTTGTAATAACGGTGAGTGTAAAGGATGCTCTGACTCAAAATGATCCATTGTTTAGTCAAGCAAATGGGATAATACTCAGAGGTGCCACATAAAAAGTTGAATTGTGTGGTAAAGTGCTCTGCACTGCTCACTGGGCATTAGGATACTGTAGAGAATGAAAAGCAGTGGATTGAGAAACTTAAACTTTCTGCACTTCATTGTGTTTGTAAATTTAATTTTAAATAGAGTAATTTGCCATTTTGTTCAACAAACTACACTCAATAACCCATAATGATAAAGTGAAAACCATGAAATTAGGAAAGGCATGCGAATGTATTAAATATCAAAAACTGAAGTATTCAGACCCTTCATTCGGTACTTTGTAGAAGACTCTTTGGCAGCAATTACAGTTTTCAGTCTTCTTGGTAAGTCTCTACAAGCTTTGCACACCCCCAATGGTCCCCCTAAGTGTAACAAATAGCAAATACCAGTTCATCCTGACAGATCCTCTCTAGTAGATCGAATGGGAAGCTATCTGTAAATTGCCATCTTCAGGTTTCTCCACAGATGTTCTATGGGGTTGTATCCAGCAGGAGCCGCCTGCTCCTTTGTTGATGCAGAAAAGACTCCGAGCCATTCTCATCCCTTTTGTAACCGTAACGGAAATAATCAGACTAGAGAAATGTGATACAAAAAGAGACATTTGCATTTAACGTGCTTTAAAAGATAACTTCCACTCCCCAAAAACAGTACTTATACATTCATATCCAGGCTGGAGAGAAGCCAGCAGAACCGCACAGTCATTACCGCCAGTTCGTTAGTAGGGAATGCTGATGACCATACATCCATCTGGTAGTTCAGGAGCACGGAGACGGCGCCTAGCATCATGATGGATCCTCACCTTCGTAAACACATCTTCTTATAGAAGCCACAGCTTTTTAAATCACCTGTAGCTCGCAAACCGTTTAAGCTATTGACCTGAAATTTGGTACACATATACTACGTGACGTCTACTATCCGCTTTCAGGGTGATGATTGACCTCCAAGGTTATTCCTCTTTTTATTTTTAGTTTATTTTATTGTAAAATAAACAGTCGGCAGCTGCCAGCAGGGTGGCCGTGGGGCGCATGCGTACAGGCACCGTTCTCATCCCTACCACCTTCGTCGTCACTTCCTCTACCACTTCATATCTTAAATCATTCTTGAGGCAGATTGAAGACTTAAGTGCCAGATTAAGTGAAGAATTAAAGAAAACGTACTAAGTAACTGCGACACAAACACTGACTTAATCAATTTTAACACGAAATGATGCCAACAAAAGAAGAGAAGAAGCAGACCACTAAGGTGGAGAAATGAAGAGCTGCTCAGGAAGCAGCAAGCGCTTCAACCTCTGAGCAAACGAATGCTAAACGTACAGAGAAAGAGTAGGAAATCTATGAATGCTCAAGTTAAGTGTATTCACGGCATGGTATCGTGCAGTGCGCCGTTACTGGTATTTATATATTCATAGAATTTGTTACGAACCTTACCAGGTATGGGCAGCTGTCTGTTATGTTTGGACTATCTCCAAATAATACGCTCTACACCTGCTCTTTTGAAACCATTGCTTCTGCTGACAGTGGCTCTGACCAAAGTTATTATAGTTAGTGAAAACTAAAATCAAAATTGAAACTATTAATAAAAATACATTTTCGTAAACGGACATAAAATAGTTAACAAAAATTAAAACTAAACGAAATCATTAAAGTAGATGGAAAGAGTAATAAAATCATAATTTACTAAAAAAAAAAACAACATATTTTTCGTTACAACCGGACTTACTGAATGGCTAACCTGGGATGCACGGGTCCCGAAATTAATCCAAATATATTAATACAAATTTCATATTTTGTTTTTAAATAAATATTCCTGCCGTTAGTCTTCAACTCTTGTTACTTTTAGCGCTAAAACAGAAAGTCATCTGCCACAAGTCGCCCGCTCATATTCATCCACTGACGGCGGTTGGTGACGGATGATGCGCTTGCGGCGACAGAACGAGCTGAATACGAGCGCGTAAGGCGTGTGACGAAGAAATCGATTTACTGTGTGATTACAGTGACAGCTCTTCAGATGCTGATAGCGATTCTGGTTCAAGTGTTAGTTACACCAAGGTGATGATTTTGCTTTGAATGTGTTCAGTAGCTTTCAAAACCGCCATTCACTGGATCTCGGGGGCGCAAGAGAGAAGTATTAGATACAGATAATCCCTTGCAGAATTTCAGTTTGTTCATAAATGACGGCACGTTAGCTGTAGTTCTGACTGAGCCCAAGATACGTTGTACACAGCAAGTAATTCATCAGCAGACGCTAAACTAAATTCCAGGCCGCATGAGTCTGATGTCCGCTCTGATATGGTGTCACATTTCGCGTATATCAAGATGTAATTCAAACGCCTAAAGTCGAAATGTATGGTCATCAAAACCTTTTACAGTAAGGACGGAAAAACCACAAGTGAGTAACGTTTCAGTTCACTTCTCAGGTGCCTGCTCTTTGTAGACAGTAATTCAACTGCCACTTCGCACTGGAGAAATCCTTTGTGAAAATAAAACGGCACTCTGATCGAGAGACTAACAGTCAACATTACAAGATGGACATAATGTTGCTGCCCAATCACTTCTGCTTTAAAAAGGTCGTTTAACAACGAAAGGGTACACACTTTGTAAAATTCCTGAGTGGGCAATGTCTCGACTGAACTACAGGTAGGTGACGAGAGTCTGCCAACTGGTGAAAAACTGAACACACTAAAGTGTTTTTGCATTTATTCTGAATTTATTAATTTCTCTCTTTTTTGTTTACATTCAAAGTTCAAAATACCTGATATTGTGAAAATAATCAAGAGCAGAATGATGTTTTCAAATGTGCCCCCCTCTTTTCAATTTTTCTCTCTCTATCTCAAAATAGATAGTTGAAATGTCATATTCTTTTTGTTCTTAATATCGGCCATATCATACATATTGCATACCAGAGATTTTTCCTGCCTTGCATCCAAAGCTGATGCGGTAGGCTCCATGGTTGCTGCGCTCCTAATCTGGAGAAGCGGGTTTAGATAATGTATATATTGCTCCTAATCTCAGATGCTGTCTCTGTCATTTTGTGCCCCTCCATACTCGTATTACCTGCTCTTGCTCTGCTCATTATGGGTTTACTGTTCTTATGTGTGGCTATTCAAGTCTCACTGCCGCTAACCTTCACACTACCTGCTTGTTTTTCTTTGTTTCCCTCAATACAGCTAGGTGGGGTCTGCACACCGAGCCTAAGAGCCCTGTTAAGCCACCATGATGTTCATGATCACACCTGTCAGAATACAGCAGAGTCTATTTTCTGATTTTTGATATCTTTTCAGGCCTGCGGGTGGCACAATTCTGTCTCTAAATTGTATGTGCCCGAGATGGAATCAGAGATCAATATGGCTGGTTCAATAACATCTAACCAGGCCTAATCTCAGTGTTCCTACCCATCAAATACTTATTCATGTTTTTGTCACCTCTCGGAGAAATTATTGGTGCTTCAGGGAGTATACATTGATAGCACGTTGCAAAACCTACCGCACAATGGACCACCTGGACTGGGCAGCAGGTGACATGTCCAGGCGAAGTGTTAAATAGATTACAATATGTAAAGAATTCTGCAGGGCGGCACGGTGGCACAGTGGCACAGTGGTAGCGCTGCTGCCTCACAGTTAGGAGACCCAGGTTCGCTTCCCGGGTCCTCCCTGCGTGGAGTTTGCATGTTCTCCCCGTGTCTGCGTGGGTTTCCTCCCACAATCCAAAGACATGCAGGTTAGGTGGATTGGCGGTTCTAAATTGGCCCTGGTGTGTGGGTGTGTTTGTGTGTGTCCTGCGGTGGGTTGGCACCCTGCCCAGGATTGGTTCCTGCCTTGTGCCCTGTGTTGACTGGGATTGGCTCCGGCAGAACCCCATGACCCTGTGTTCGGATTCAGCGGGTTAGACAATGGATGGAAGAATTCTGCAGCTAGAATTTTAACCCATGCTAAGCCTTGAGAACAGACAGTACAATCACTTGGCTGACTTCCTTGCACTGGTTGCCTGCTAACTACTGGATCTCTTATAATATTACTTTGTTATCATATATGGCAAGGGTCCTATTTATATTTCAGACATGTTAAAATGCTACACTCCCCTTCACAATCTCAAATTTCTTGTTGTCTCACACAATAAATGTAAATCACTAGGTGATCAAACTTTTAGTTTTGTAGCACTCAGATTATGAAACTCCCTGCCTCTTCATCTAATAGACAGGCTTCCTCGATTGTTGCTTTTAAAACCAATTTAATTGACATTGTCAAACATAGGCGCCTTACGGTCACCTTCCAGGGTCAGACAGGGTATGCAGAACCCCCAGTGGGGGGGACACAAACACAAACAATGCCATCTCTTTTCTCTTCTGTGACTCTGAGAAGCCACCCAACAAAGGCAAATAAGCCACGCCCCCGTTCAGCTAAACCACACCTCTTCCAGTCAATATGACATAAATTCGAGGGCTCCGGGAAAATGGCATCTCAGTCTGAGGAATGCAGCCCTCAATGAAGGAGCTACCCGACCCAGACTTGCTGAAGACAGCAACAAGTTTTTAGAGACCACAAAGGCTAAGAAGGCAACTGCTATGTCTTATTTCTGTTACACCGCTGCACGCTCATTTTTTTCCATTTTTTGGACTGGAAGTAAACAGGGTGGCCAGGTTAGCACCCCAACTTTTCTTTAGTTCTTGGTTTTGCTGTCCCTCATTCGCATCCCTCATCCTTCAGGTTTCACTTCCTCTGCCCAAAGAAACCTCACTACGACGTGTTGTTTAGCATGCAATCCTGAAGTGGAGCTTCCGTGTTCATTTGACTTTGGATTCAACTAGAATAGCGGCAGAGCACTGCGTGTTCAAACTCCTCATAAACCTTCATGAACGTGCAGAACTGCATCAGCTTCTATCCATTGCGGTTATCACGGAAGTTTCAAATTGCCTTTACTTTTTGATTTACCCTCGAATAACGGGTATTATGGTCACATGTACAGGGCACAGTGAAATTCTTACTTGTATGTTGCACACACGCCGCCACTCTCTTTATTTAGTTCGTAGGAGCTGCATCAAGTGTTTGGTGGGAATCAACCAGCCCAATGCAGTAAAAGACGACCGAACGGAAGAAGTGAACAATGAAGAATAAAGACAATAAAAAAAAACCGATGTACATGCAATTGTCATGAGGCATTACACTTTACAGTACTTCTACAATTACTTTTTTTTCTCATTTGAATATCACTGATTAAGGAATTTGAATGCACGCTGCTAACGTCGAGGTTCACTTTCACATTCAAAGGAGATTGCTTTTAAAACAAATATGTTGGAAATGTTCCAAAGCCACAACCGAAAATGTATTTTGCGTATATGCAAATTAATAGAATTTAATACACAAACATCCTTGAAAATGCGCAGTTTGTCTTCATCCGATGTTTTTATCACATTTGAGGGTCCTTTTCCACAGCTTTTGAAGCATCTTTCATTTAGGAAATCCTGCAGTTCCTACATCAAGCAGCTAAAACTAATTTAATCCGTGAGTTCCGACATCCTTTTCTCGGACTGGAGTGTACAGTAATCAGATAGAAGGGCTCGTCCATCCGGGTGCTGCACGTGGCTGTTCTTGATCTGATAATCCAGACGTCAAGTGACATCGCAGATGTGCGTCTTCGCAGATGTGGGCATCTTCCTAAACTTCCTAGCAAGCCTTCCACCTTTAATTTGTTTTTCTGGTACTCCTCGTAAAAAAATGTTAATTCTTATTCCGTCAAACTATTACAGTCTTTAAGGAAGGCTTCGACGGTCGACTTGTCCGCATTCACTTTGGCAAACTCCACAGTGGCAGCGACGTGACGCTGGTGTAACACCGTCGGGGCGAAGTCATTTAACAGGGGTTCGCCTACAAAAGAGTAAACCATGCGGATATGACAAGAGAATTTCCAGACGTGCCTGCAGTAGAATAAGCGGACCCGCGGCTGTGCTATTGTATATTTCAGCTCCGACGCCATTATTGTAATCACTAATTAATGTGAACTGTTTTGAAGCACAAAGAGGGTGCATATTCTACACAGAAGCCATGCTAACTACTGTGCCACCACTCTCCAGAAACAGGGCCTTGTTAAGCAAATGCATAGAGAAAGATAAGTAAAGGAAAAACCTAGAGATTCAAGATAAAAGACAAAAAAGGCTGTTTAAATGCACAGAGTGGTCCAAGCTGGCTACCTCAAGCACTACGGGCCATTAGCTCACTCCATCTGTAGTCACTTTACCTCCTGACTGCTGAGAGACAGCGGAGTGTTTCTAGCGTCTCTGCACATTAGACTCACTGGTCCTCTGGGTGGAGAGCTCCCTGTAAACCCCTCTCTGGAATTTTCCGTCTGATTTCTTGGCTGTTTTCTGGGCTTACCCAAGTTGGCCAAAAAATCTTCTTCCTCCACTGTCCATGGTTCTGAATCATTCAGTTTGGGAAGGACTCATTTTCATATTACCTGACATGACCTGCAACCACATTTTCTTCTGTCTCCTTAAAAACTTCATCTAACTGACTTTTCATCTTGGTGCAATTCTTCATCTGACGATTCTCTGCCTTTCACTCTACATGGTCAAACCACATTATAGTAATTCTTCCTCCTAATGACACAGGCTTTCAAATACGATAGCCACCTTATAATAGGAGAATGTCTGATAATGGGAATCCAGTCTTAAGAATTTCAGCCCTAATTCTGCCCTTGATGATGAAAGTCTTGTGTTGCTTTCACATGTTATCTGATAGAACCGCACTCCATTTTCCCAGTCAGAAATTTTACATGAACACTCTATGAAGTCAAAGCTCAAATTCAGACAATTTTGGAAAAAAAAAACCCAATACTACCTCATATTCCCCAAATTCAGATGAACCCTGACCTTTTTACATAACCTCAAATTTCAGAAATTAAAAAAAAAATCAGAAGTGACATTTGTGTAGTCAAATTATATTTGCATCACCATGCTACACCTTTATTGCATTTAGTTTAGTTTTATTCTCACTAATTAATAGTGACGTCAAAAATACAACCAGAAATTCAAGTGAATGCAGTGAAGTGGGAATGAGAAAAGGGACAATTGAGAGTGAAAGATAGATAGATAGATAGATAGATAGATAGATAGATAGATAGATAGATAGATCAAAATAAAAGGCAATATGATAGATAGATAGATAGATAGATAGATAGATAGATAGATAGATAGATAGATAGATAGATAGATAGATAGATAGATAGATAGGGCACTAAATAATAGATAGATAGATAGATAGATAGATAGATAGATAGATAGATAGATAGATAGATAGATAGATAGATAGATAGATAGATAGATAGACAAGACATTATCTAACAGGCAGGCAGACAGACAGTTTTGCACACTTTATTGTGTGGTGGATTTAATTTTAAATCAATACATTTGCCATTTTTGCTCATCAATTTACCCTCAGTAATCCATAATAACAAAATGAAAATATGTTTCAGAAAGGTTTGCAAATTTACTAAAAATTAAAACCTCATATCTCTTATTTATCACTGACAATTGCACAAGTGTTCCTCGTGTGTTGTATTAAATGTATGGTGGTATTGTCTTCATTGTCTGTTGATTTTATGGCCATGTTGCCTTAGACTGTGAGACCTACAAGTGTACTTATGACAATAAATCTGAACTTGAATTAGCTGATTGCTAAGCAGTTTCCGGCTTTAATTCCCTTTTAAATGGCCAGTGGAGAGTGCACTTTTCCTACTAAACCTAATGCTTACTCAGCTCCACATATGACCTTATGGCTCAACTGTATGAGACTACAGTATGTGTATCACTGTTTTTCTCAGTGCTTATGATTAAATAAGGATGTTTGGAAACTACATGAGCTACATTCCACCAACTGAGTACACACTTCCCATTACATGAAAAAGAAGCTAAAAAAGTCAAAAGAGGTACTGAAATTGACACGGGCAGCAGGCCACCAATCACATGTTACAAACCACAGAGCACTTCCACAAAGTTGACAGAATCAGCAATGTTCTGTGCTTTCTTTCTGAACTTCTTGATTCTTCCTTCAGTTCATTTGGTTTACTCCAGCCACCATAACAAACCTCACAGTGTTCCATTCAATCTGAACTAGTGTGGTGCTGAGGTGTCACCTATCGCATGGCTGTACTTGGGTCCTAATCTAGGATCCTGAGTTGGTTTGTCATGTGGTGGGTGTAGCAATGTACTGTATCAGCGTGTGCTCATAACACCCTCTCTCTCTCTCTCTCTCTCTCTCATTTGGTTTCGGTCAGGGCGTCTGTGCTGGTGAGTTGGCACTGCACTGCCTTTTGTGTCCCACGCACAGCACTTGAGTGCTGCTTGGCTAAATAATGGCTACAGTGCAGGCGGTGGCTTTTAGTATTACTTTTTTACATTTTGTTACATCCTCATACTAAAATCTTTAAAATTATTTTTTCCTCAAATCAAGCAACACTGAATACTCCAGAATGACAAAGCAAAAACAAGATTTCAGAATTTTTGGCAAATTTATTGAAAACTATAAACAGAAATATCCCATTGATACAAGTATTCAAGCTCTATACTAATACTTTGGGGGTGTTTACAGCCTGGGGTCTTTTTTTGGATCTGATATAATAGACTTTGCACAGCTTGATTTGGGAATTTTCTGTAATGTTTATCTGCAGATCCCCCCAAGCTTTGTCAGGCTGGATGGAGACCATGAGTGGACAGCTACTTTCAGGTCTCTCTAGCCATCTTGAATAAGGTTCAAGTTCATGCACTGGCTGGGCAACTCAAGGACATTCCCAGAGTTGTCCTCAGGCCACTCATGTGTTGTCTTTGCTTCGTGCTTTGGGTCATTGTCATGTTGGATGGTCCATTCTGAAGTCCAGAGCACCCTGGACAGGTTTTCATTAAGAATATCTTAGAAGTTGGCGGCACGGTGGCGCAGTGGGTAGCGCTGCTGCCTCGCAGTTAGGAGACCCGGGTTTGCTTCCCAGGTCCTCCCTGCGTGGAGTTTGCATGTTATCCCCATATCTGTGCGGGTTTTCTCTGGGTACTCCGGTTTCCTCCCACAGTCCAAAGACATGCAGGTTAGGCGCATTGATGATCCTAAATTGTCCCTTCTGTGTGCTTGGTGTGTGTGTGTGCATGCCCTGTGGTGGGCTGGCGCATTGCCCGGGGTTTGTTTCCTGCATTGCACGCTAGGCTGGCTGGGATTGGCTCCAGCAGACCCCCCGTGACCCTGTAGTTAGGATATAGCGGGTTGGATAATGGATGGATGGATGGATATCTCAGAAGTTTGCCCTGTGTAGTCTCCCAGTCCCTGATGCTGAGAAACAATCCTAAATCATGATGCTGCCACCTCCATGCTTCACCTTTGGAATGGAATTGAATACGTGTTGAGTGGGGCTTGTTTTCCTCCATACATGATGGCAATCTTACCTTCATATCACACCAAGGAATCTTGTATCCTGGCCACTCTATTATAAAGCCCAGAGCCCAGTGGAGTGTTGCAGTGATGGTTGCCATTTTCAAAGTTGCAGCCATCTCCACACTGGTTCTGTGGAGCTCACCCAGAGTGACCACTAGGTACTTGGTCACCTCTCTTACCATGTCCCTTCTCCTATAATTGCTCATTTTGGTTGGTTGGCCAGCTCTAAGAAGACTTATGGTTGTTCCAAACTTCTTCCACTTAAAAATTATGAAGGACACTGTACTCTTGGAAACTTTGGCTTGGAATTTGGCTTCCTCTCCCAGGCTGGTCCTTCCCGTTTGCCCAGTGCTTCCAGGATAGCCTCTCCCTGGACTGGATTAAATAGCTTTGATATTTGATAGATAGGTAATAGACATTTTTATATTGACGTTGTGTTGGGACAGTAGCCTGATTCTGCTGTCCATGGCATATATTATTTTGGATTGCATTCATTATTTATCTGCTTGAAAACCTTTCTCTTTGTGCCAAGTAACGCTGTGCCATGTTGAGACAGTTTGTTACATATGATCACGATATGCACCCAGTCTGCTGTGAGCTGCTCCAGTTGTCTCCCGTAGGCCCACAGCGAGACATTGACTAACAACTTCCGTAAAAGGGCACAGTCCAGACCTGGACCCTCGAGAGCCTCTCAACCAACTCCAGGGATAGCCTGCCAGCTCTAATGAGGAGCTCTGACCAGAACAATTAATTGCAAACAAAAGAGATGTATAATCTTGGGGATGAATTATTCATAAGAGTAAACCACTGGATAGTAAAGTTAATAAAAAAAAGTGCAAAGTGAAGATTAAAATGGAGCGTAAGGAGCTAAAAGTATGGTGTCATTCAATGAAACAGAGAGCCAATCCACCGAGATGAACATAAGAAAGTAGACGTACCACGATTATCTTCTTTTAATGGGTTATTAAAGGCACCATGAAAACAGGTGGATTTTCCTTAACATGGTGGAGAAGAGGTCCATTAGTGACAGGCTTCTCAGTTAATCAAGCGATGAATTATCTGTCCCATCCATGTATTTTCAAAATCAGTTTTCCATGATCACGTTCACATTAAACCAACTGAAGACCATCCTAAAGTCGGCCTGAAAGCTAAGGTACTGACCTGGATAAAGCCTACTTCTTTGCTCTACATCCTGTACCTTGAATTTTAGAGAACAGCTCTATTATTATACCACTAGATGGCGGGTTTGGCACCATAATGTTCATCCACATCACATAATACTCTCTCAAAGACTCATTCCAAGCAGAAAGACATAAGGAACGTAACAAATTTGACAAATAAGTGCAGACCATTCAGTCTATCAAGCTCATTTGTTTAGCTAATAGCTAAGCTCTCCTAATTTCTTATCCAGATTCTTTTTAAAGGTGGTCTAGTTATTAGTTCTGCTTGAACTCCATGTCTTGGTAGTTTGTGTTTCCTGGCTTCAGTTTTTAATGCACTTCCCCTTAATTTCCATTGTTGTCCTCGAGTATGTTATTCACCCTTAAACTGAAAGAGTGTTGCTGGATCTAATTTATCAATGCCTTTGGGGGGTTTAAATACCTGGATGAGGTCCCCACAGAGTCTCCTCTACACAAACTAAACAGGTTTAATTCTCTCAGTCTGTCACAGTAGGACATGTCCTGAAGTCCTGAGATGCACTTGTTCTCCTTGTTCTCCTCTGCACAGCCTCAAGTGCTGCTCTGTCTTTCTTGTAGCGTGGTGACCAGAACTGTACTCACTACTCCAGAGGTGGTCTCACTAATGCATCATATAGTTTGAGTATAACACTCCTTGACTTAAATTCAACAGTTTTTATGATGCAATCTAACATTTTATTTTCCTTTTTAATCACTTCTGTGCATTGCTTAGATGATGACCCCAAATCCTCTCTCTGTAGGTTAGTGTCTCCCATCTTGTATTTATGATCTATGTTCCCTTTGCCCACGTGTTGCACTTTTTTTTTCATTAAACTGCATTTTCCAGGTGTTTGCCCAGTTCTGAAGCTTGTCCAGGTCTTTTTGAATTCTTTTTCCTTCCTCCTCAGTGTCTGCCATCCCACCAATTTTAGTGTTATCTGCAAATTTCACAAGTTGACTAACTACACCAGAATCAATGTAATTGATATAAATCTGAAAATGTAACGAGCCAAAGACAGACCCCTTAGGGATTCCACTGATGACTTCACTCCACGTGGAGCTCAGAGATACCACCCATCCATGTATCATGTGACAGGGCACCCCAGAATACACACAGTAACTCTTATAGGATGCTGATAGATAATTCTTAATAGTTCAGAATAAATGTCACAAGTGTAGCAACACATGGTCTGTGGTCTTGAGGTACGTCCATAGTGCATTTTATTTTAGCTTTATAAAAAACACTTAACTTAAGGCCTGTGAGCTATACTCGAATCATAAATATGCCATGAAGCAAAAACTCAGAATATAAATATAGCAATGAACACAAACAATTACCCTGTGGAAATATAAACTTACGGTATTGCACGTACACTTATGCTTTTTAGACAAAAGTGCCTTTAAATGCCAAAAATGAAAGGAGCAGATTCCAACTGTAAGTTCACTGCAGTGACTCCTGGCTCAGGAACTACAGAAAACCACAGACATGTGGAATAAGTGACCACGCAGTGTGGTAGAGAGGAGCACTTTGGGGACTTTCAAATCACAACTCAGTATTATTTTAGGAAAACATGACTGAAAACATTTGGTGGGCTGAATGACCTGTTACTTTCAAAACTGTTCAAATGCTCTAAAATCTCTAAGCTGGAGAAAGCCGACTTCAGAAAGTGCAGAAATGCGACAGCTAAAGCAGTTTGTTATCTGTGTCAAAGATCACACCTTCAGTTTATAAGCTGAATTAAAAGTGCATAATTTTCTAATTATGGGAGAGCTGCGCCATAATAAAATAATAATTCTGAATTAGTCTTGAGTTATATTCATAGAAAAACACAATTAATTAGACCTACAAACATTAATATGCTGTTGCTAATACATAAAAGAAAAATCCATTAGGATAAAACTACTAAAATTATAGAAAAAAACCCAAAATAAATCCATTAAGTAGTTCTCTCGTGAAAAGTGGACATTACATTATATTATATATATATATATATATATATATATATATATATATATATATATATATATATTTACAGTCAAACCTCGGTTTGCGAGCATAATTCGTTCTGGAAACATGCTCGCAATCCAAAGCACTCATATATCAAAGTGAATTCCCCATAAGAAATAATGGAAATTCAGATGATTCGTTCCACAACCCAAAACTATTCATATAAAAATGATTAATACAAAATATAAAGTAAAAATACATAAAACAAATTAACCTGCACTTTACCTTTAAAAGAATCATGGCTGGTGTGAGTGAGTTTCTAA
The DNA here is from genome assembly GCF_016835505.1 of Polypterus senegalus. NCBI lineage: Eukaryota > Metazoa > Chordata > Cladistia > Polypteriformes > Polypteridae > Polypterus > Polypterus senegalus. Next base: position 306,930,221 of record NC_053154.1, read on the forward strand.
ACTCATGTGGGATTCCACCCAACGGGACGACACGCTGAAGAGCGTCCCAAAGCAATCGCAGTCTCCCAGCGCTGTAGCAGTTCGCCGTATAAGTGCATCCAAAAAGATCGCGGACATGCTATAAGCGCCTGCTGTCAATGGGTGATACAAGGAACATTATAAAGATCCCGCTACAATAAATAACAGCGCTGTTGCTGTTTCAAGCTGAATAAAGCTGGTGTTGTTAAAGTACTGAGACTCAGCTTCGTGTTTTGGGGCACAAGATGGGGACTCGCACTTCACAGCACACACGTGCGCGCGCACACACACAAACACAGTCACAATGCTGTAGTAAACTGTATACGCTCGTACGGATGTTGACTACAGTATATGAGACAGACTCAGATGGAGAATAGGAGACGATTGCCCGAGAGAGAGAGAGACGCATGCGCGAGCGCGAGCGAGATAAGGAGAGAGAAAGAGAGAGACGCGCGCAAGAAAGAGAAGAACCATCAGCTCAGTTGTGATCACATGACGCTCAGCAGACAAAGTGTATCCATACTATTAGTATTGAAGGACATCATTGTTTATCAAGTCAAAATTTATTAAAAATTTTGCTCGTCTTGCAAAACACTCGTAAACCAAGATACTCGTAAACCGAGGTTCCATTGTGTATATATATATATATATATATATATATATATATATGTATATTGTGAAGGATGGCCGGCCATTTATCCCGGCCAATACCCCCAAGCCGCCAGGTGGAGCCCTCCTTGCAGCATGGAGGTCCCCAGAAGACCAGCAGGGCATCATGGACAATGGAGTTTTTATGCAAAGCCCTGCTGGATGCCGTGGGGGCCACAGGAGGGAGCTGCAGGGAGGACCGAGGGCTTCTTCGTGCCCTGTGACCCGGAGGTTCGTCATAGGAAGAGCAACGGACTTCCGGGTTGAAGAAAAGAACTTTTACCTGACCCGGAAGTGATTGAGGATCACATGGACTGGGGATTGAGAACACTTCCGGGTCAGGGATTATAAAAGGGCTGTGGGAGCTCCCAGACAGCGAGCTGAGCTGGTTGGAAGGGTGGCAACGCGTCTGGGAGCTGGAGGATTGGTTATTTGTTATTATTGTGATTTATATGAGTATTGTGGTGGAGAGTGTGCTTTGTGCACTGTGGAAGAAAAATAAAGTCAACATTTGGATTTTTACCTGGTGTCTGGAGTCGTGGACAGGGGTTCAAGGGAGCGAGAGCGCCCCCTATCGTTCACAATATATATATACTTACTAGAGGGCTTGCCCCCTGCTCATTTTGCTCACCAACCCCCCTTGCCTGCACTACACACCAGCCACTTCACGTCTCTGCTGCTCACGCTGTGAAAAGGGGAGCTGAACGCACCCAAAGGAGACATGGTTGCTCCTATGAAACCCCCTCTTAAATGGTGATATAATGGGAAACAAAAAGTTTTTTTTTTTCCTCCACTTTGCTCGATCAACTGCTGGCTGGCTGCTGCTGCCATACCGTGAAGGACAGCATCCATGCGGTTTGTCAAGGATTCATACAATTTATTGATGAAGTCATCAGGAATAGCTAAGAAAACAGTCTTGCATGCCTCCCAGAGTTCATCAATATTCTTTGGTTTCGTCTTCCATGCTTCCTCTTTCATCCTACCCCACATATGCTCAATGATGTTCATGTCTGGTGACTGGGCTGGCCAATCCTGGAGCATCTTGATCTTCTTCGCTTTAAGGAACTTTGATGTGGAGATGGAAGTATGCTATGTGGAGATGGAAGTATGCGATGGAGCACCATCCTGCTGCAGAATTTGGCCTTTTTTATGGTTGGGAATATAAGAGGTAGCTAAGATTTCTTGGTATTTTAGACTATTGATGTTGCCTTCCACCCTGCAGATCCCTCGCATACCCCCATACTGGATGTAACCCCAGACTATGATTTTGCCTCCACCAAACTTCACTGTTTTCTGGGTAAATCTCTGCTCCATGCGGGTTCCAGTAGGTCTCCTGCAATATTTGCAGTGACTATGGTGTAATTCAACAGAAGATTCATCTGAAAAATCCACCTTCTGCCACTTTTCCAGCGTCCATCCTTTTAGCAGGCTGTGGGCCTTGGCAAATGCCACACGGTTTTTCAATTGTCTTTTGTTTAGTGCTGGCTTATGGGCACTGATTCGACCATGGAGGCCATTTTGAGACAGAATCCGACAAACTGTTCTGGTTGACACAGGGACTTCAGGTGACCAGGTCTCGTGGAGCTCTGCTGCAGTAAAAAATGGGCTGGCCTTGGATTTTCGAGCCAACAAACGGTCCTCTCGAGCAGTTGTCTTGCAGGGTCTTCCTGACCTGGGCTTGTCAAAAACGTCTCCAGTCTCTTCAAATCTTTTTTTTATCCTCTGAACTTGACGCTGAGACACATTGAAGGTGTTTGCCACATCAGCAGTGGATTTGGTCTTCAGCCTCTTAATAATCACCACTTTAGTCTCACGGTGAATCTTAGGCATGCTTGCAGAGGTCTAGTTGCAGTTGATGTGAAGGTCTAGTGTACTGGGGTTCTTTTTATACACACCTGAGACCTAATTGATCCATTATTAGTCACAGGTGAAGCTCATATGACAAGGCGACAACACTTATGTCTTGCCAAAAATTGACTCAATGGCCTTTACCAAGCTGTGAATATTAGAATACTTTTTGTCAGTTTTGTTTTGCACTGAAACATTATTACAAAAGCTGATGGGATTGAAATGACCCATTTCTTGTAACAAAATCTTGATTAGAAATATATTTTAGCGGCACTTCAGGTCAATTTGTACACAAGCGACAAGACTTTTGTCAGGGACTGTACTTCTAGGACACATACAGTTTCATCATACCAGTAACCTCATAATGAAAAGGCCAAGTGAAAGTATGGTGTCATGGTGGAGTACATTAGATACTGTAGTTAGAAAACAGGAGCTCTGAAGAACCATATTTTTAACAGTAGTCTCATGCTAACCAGGACATCATTTAAGAGTTAGAAGAGAAAAACTGAAATGTAACTCATGTTCTAGTGTGCCGCATTTGGCTGCAATCACGTGAAGCCTGGTGAAGCCCCGCCTCACTTATCTAATCGCATGAGGCCCATGAGAAAGGTATATTTCACAGGTGTGATAAAAATGTACCCGGTTAGATTACTGACGATGTCCTATTTTTACATTTACATTTATGTATTTAGCAGAGGCTTTTAGCCAAAACAACTTTTAAAACAGGTCAACATAACTGAGTAAACATCAGTCTGGAAACTGTATTGGAACAAGTGTTACAGAACAAGGTTACAAAATAGACCATCACAAGTGAAGACAAACAGCACAGAAAGACACAAGACTATCTGGTATTTTCTTAGCTACTAAGAACCTCACATCAAAATCATCCATCCATCCATCCATTTTCTAACCCGCTGAATCTGAATACAGGGTCACGGGGGTCTGCTGGAGCCAATCCCAGGGCACAAGGCAGGAACCAATCCCGGGCAGGGTGCCAACCCACCACAGGACACACACAAACACACCCACACACTAGGGCCAATTTAGAATCTCCAATCTCTCAACCTAACCTGCATGTCTTTGGACTGTGGGAAGAAACCGGAGCGCCCGGAGGAAACCCACGCAGACACGGGGAGAACATGCAAACTACACGCAGGGAAGACCCGGGAGGCGAACCCGGGTCTCCTAACTGCGAGGCAGCAGCGCTACCACTGCGCCACCGTGCCACCCCCATCAAAATCATTATTAATTAAAATTATACTCAAAGAAAAAGAGATTTCAAACGCTTCTCAAATACAGTTAGGTTGTCAGAGGTTCAGATGGAGGTGGGTAACTCATTTCAACTAATTCCACCAACTAAGAGCTACACATAAGAATAGTCTATATTGAGATTTGATGCCATGTAGTGGTGGTATCACCAGACCTCATTCATTGGCAGACCTGAGTGGGCAAGAAGGAGCGTAGGGCCTCAGATATACCTTAATATACAAAGGTGAAGATCTACTGAATACTCTGAAGGTGAGAGCCAAGGATTTGAACTTAGTGGATGCTGCAATAGAGAACCAGTGTAGTGACCTGAAAAGTGGCATGCATCAGTCTAGATGGGTTGAAAACATGACATGTGGCTCTTTTGTTTTGTTTCATCTACATTGACTTGGCAGGACATGCAGGTACCCCAGCCAGTATGGTTTTACAGTAGTCAAGATGTGAAAAGACCATTGACTGGACCAGACGCTGTCAGATATGACTTGATCACCTGAATATTATACAGAGTGAATCTTCCTGAACGGGAGACTGTTGCTGTGTAGTCAGTGAAGGATAGCCAGTCATTGATCAACACCCCAAAATCGCATACTGACTTGGGAAGTGTTAGTGATAATCGGCTGAGCTTCATAGAGATCGGGTGATGAATAACAAGGAGCTCTGCCTTTGACCAGATGAGGTGGAGATGGTGTTGTTTCATCCAATGTGAGATATCGGATAGATATGCTCAGACATTAAGGGAGATTGTGTAGTCCTCTAGAAGGAATAACAGGTACGATGAAATATCATCAGCATAGCAGCGATACAGCGATAAGGAAGCCAAAAGCTGATTGATCCACCTCCATGCTTAATAGTTGGAGACTTATTTTTTTCCTGGAATTCTGCACTCCAACCATATCTTTGCACATCGTGGCCAAAATGTTCTGTTTTGACGTCATCCAAAATGGATGAGGCTTGTTTAGAAGTTCATTCGTAAACTTCAAGTCCTGAAGTCTGTGGCTAGGATGCAGAAAAGGTTTTCTTCTGCTGACTCTACCATGAAGGTCATATTTGTTCAAGTGTCAATGCTCAGTAGAACATTGCACCACCACTCCAGAGTCGGCTAAATCTTCTTGGAGGTCTTTTGCAGTCAAACAGAGGTTCTTATTTGCCTTTCTAGGTACCCAATGACTAACCAGTTCTTTCAGAAAGTTTTCTTGGTTTCTTCTTCCAGACCTCAACCTGACCTCCACCGCTCCTCTTAAATTTAATAACATTATGAACTGCGAAAACTGCTACCTGAAAACACTTTACTATCTTCTTGTAGCCTTCTTTTGCATTGTGAGTATCAATTCTTTTATTTTTTAGAGTGCTAGACAGCAGCTTAGAGGAGCATATGGCTGCTGATTGTTGGGATAAGCTGTGAGGAGGGTGAGAATTTATACAGCTTTGCAATTTTGTTTCCTAATGATGTCTGTGAACAGGCCATAGTCCTGACGAGCTAATGAAGGTCTGAGACCACCTTGGAAAAAATTAACTGAGACCTCAAATATCTTGGGGTGCCCAAACCTTTGCACAAAACAAAAACAATACACAAATTAGTGATCAGTTCATCTTCTGCTCACTTAACAATTCACATTTTAAGCAAACGGGCCCAAACTCTTGCATATCACTGTAGTTACTCATATAATATGTTTGGGACTTGTTTGGTTTGGATAGTCTTCTGCATAAAGATAACTGCTTGAATTTTCTGGAAGTTTTAATATATTCTGCTTAAGTTGGCATTTGATGCAAAAATGTTATATGAAATAAATGCTAATGTTTTGAATTATGGGGAATACAGTGCCACTTCGGTTACTCCAAAGCCCCAAAGACCCAATGTTACGATCTTCCCAACAGACAGAGCCAAAGACACAAAAAGCAATCTACTAAAACTAAAAGAAAACTATGAAATTATAGCTTTAAGAAACTGCTTGAAAGAAGCGGTAGCATTTCAGTTTATGTACTGTAAAATTGCATTGATTACTTATTTATTGCTGAGTGCTGGTACTGTATTTGTATAAAGCAGCATTTCTCAAGTATTTGTGACCCGAGTTTTCATAACAGTTTGAATTGCGCCCGCTAACGTTTTTTTGAAAGAAGCCCACTAATACCAATTTGTTCTTTTTTAATTAATGATATATCATAGATGCATATTTTATTATACCCACTTAACTTTTATCGACATTTATCTAACTCTATATTTATTTTTCTAGTATCAGAATGTAGTTTAAGTTCATTTATTTTGGTTTTAATAGATGTATTTTTCATATTTTCGATTCTTGTTTTCTTTTTTTCACATCTTCGCTCCCCCTTTTTGTTACTTCGCACCCTCCTAGGGGGGCCCACCCCACATTTTGAGAACCACTGAAATAAAGGGACTCCAAAGGATGTGTTATGAAGAGTGCCTGGCTTAAATAAAAGGAAACATTTGGATAAAGGACGGGGTGTGAAATGTTAAATTAATTACTTAATTTGTGTGGTGCTGAGCCAAACTTAAAAAAAAATGGTGAGGTGGCCTTTTGCTCTTATGCACCAAAAATCTGCAATACCAATAAAGATACCCATGCTAATACTATAGAACATTAAAAAAAATCAAATTCCCAAATTCAGTTCTCTTTTAAAATGTGCTTATTTTATAATTCTTCTTAGAGGTGTCTTAAGAAGATTGTAATCCATAATGCAGTAACACATACTTTGCACTAGTCAATAACCACTCATTTTCTTTGTTTTCTGCCCTGGCACTTCACACCACGGCTATGTGCACTCTGAGAAATAAGGGTGCCATAGGTGCTTCTTCAAAGCAATGTCATAAGGGAACCATTTTTGGTTCCTGAAAGAACCATCAACAAGAATAACAACGTTTATTTCTATAGCACGTTTTCATATGAATGATGTAGCTCAAAGTGTTTTACAGGATGAAGAGAAGAGAATAAAGACAAAATATAAAAATAAAATTAGTCAATACTAATTAACATAGAATAAAAGTAAGGTCCGATGGCCAGGGAGGACAGAACAAAAACAAAACAAAACAAAAAAAACCCAGACAACTGGAAAAAAAAAAAAAAAATCTGCAGGGGTTCCAAGGCCACGAGACCACCCAGCCCCCTTTAGGCATTCTACCTGACATAAATGACCTCAATCAGTCCTCATGGTATTCAGGCTTCACATGGAAGAACTTGATGATGATGGTCATGTGGACTTCTGGCCTTTAATCCATCAATGTAAGGACATCAAGGTGCTTTGATCAGGTGGCGGTGGTGCAGATCAACATCACAGAAAACCAGAAAAAGAACAGCAGAGAAAGTAGGGGTTAGTACGGACTGTGGAGCCACCAAGAATGATATTGATAATTAAATGCATATACAGAGCATCAGGGTTACACTAAGATGAAGCTATGAGAAAGCCATGTTAAAATAATACGTTTTTAGCAGTTTTTTAAAGTGATCCACAGTATTAGCATTGGAGAATTTCTATCAGTAAATTATTCCAGATTTTAGGTGCAAAACAGCAGAAGGCCGTCTCGCCGCTTCTGTTAGTTTAGCTCTTGGAATTCTAAGGAGACCCTCATCTGAAGATCTAAGGTTACGATTTGGAGTGTAAGGTGAGAGACATTCTGAAATGTAAGATGGATTGAGATTATTTAAGGCTTTGTAAACCATTAACAGTATTTTAAAGTCAATTCTGAATGGCACAGGTAACCAATGTAGTGACATCAGGACTGGTGTGATGTGCTCAGATTTTCTTTTCCTAGTTAAGATTCTAGCTGCTGCATTCTGCACCCGTTACAATCGATTGATGTCTTCAACAACAACAAGCACAATGTATTTCTTGTTTAACCCAAAATCACAAAAGAAATGCCTCAATGGGCTTTTAAAGGTCTTGTTTTTTGACAGCCCCCCCAGCCATGACTCTCTAAGAAGACAAGAAAAATCTCCCAAAAAAACTTTTGTAGGAGAAAAAAAAAAAAGAGACAGAGAGGGGAGACCCCCTTCAACGTAGGTTGGACATGCAATGAGTTTCAAAAAATGGCGTAAATACTACACACAAAACAGAAGACAAGTAATTCTCATCCTAGAAATCGATGGCTAATGGCCACCTCAGAAGTACAATACAACAGTACAAGCGACGTTTGTTCTTGCACAGCGCACATCATAAGTGCAGAGCACCACAACAACTCTCGAGGCAAAATGCACAAACAGATTATACCGTCACCAGATACTGAACTATAACGTATGAGGATACAGAATTATATCCACAATTACTGTCGACATGAAGGTTCCAGAAGTATCCTTTATTAGTTCCCTGACGGGTTCTGAAAATAACCATGAATAGATGATTCGCTAACTACCAGTGACTTGTTACGTAAAAGGACTGTCATGGCATACAATAAATCCGGCTAAGTTGTGATCTTCTAGTATCCTGCTAGGAAGCTTAAAGTACACTAAAGTTTTCTGTTTTATCCCCATACTAGAAACCTTTTCCTAAGATCAAGAACCAATTTAATATGCAAAGAACACTTTCCAGAATAAAATGTTTTTTTTTGTCAAGCAACGAGTCAACAATGAACCACACCACCCTATAAAGTGCCATTATTTTCCAGAGTGTGGTCAAAGTGTTCTGTAGCTGCCTGTCTCATGCTGGACTGAATGGTAAAAGCTGTACAATCTCTTCCTCTTATAGAAGTGTTAACTGGATAAACTGAAACATTTATGTATGCTGAACTGCCCAGTGGAGTGCTGGGTGGTCTTTTGGCCTTGGAACCACAGGAAGTTTATTTTTTCCAGCTGGAGTTTTTTATTTCGTTCTTGAACAGCTGGCTATAATGTCCATCCATCCATCCTCTTCCGCTTATCCGAGGTCAGGTCGCGGGGGCAGCAGCTTAAGCAGAGAGGCCCAGACTTGCCTCTCCCCGGCCACTTCTTCCAGCTCTTCCGGGAGAATCCCAAGGCGTTCCCAGGCCAGCCAGGAGACATAGTCCCTCCAGCGTGTCCTATAATGTGTATTACTTTAATAGAACTGGATATTTATCCATCCATCCATTATCCAACCCGCTATATCCTAACTACAGGGTCACAGGGGTCTGCTGGAACCAATCCCAGCCAGAACAGGGCACAAGTCAGGAAACAAACCCCGAGCAGGGCGCCAGCTCACCACAGGGCACCCACACCCACACACCAAGCACACTAGAGACAATTTAGGATCGCCAATCCACCTAACCTGCATGTCTTTGGACTTTGAGAGGAAACCGGAGCGCCCGAAGGAAACCCACGCGGACACGGGGAGAACATGCAAACTCCACGCAGGGAGGACCCGGTCTCCTATATGCGAGGCAGCAGCACTACCCACTGTGCCACCCTACTGGATATTTATTTTTCCCAAAATTATTTTTTAAGTCTTACAGTTTTTTTTCAATTGCTGAGACAGATTCTCCAGTACTGAAGTCGCTTTCTCAGAACTCTTCATACAATCTGCAGTACCAACACACAGCCTGACCAAACAGTTAAGCCCTCCGCCAAAATGCACTACAGCACCGAAACAGTAGCATTTTATGTCCTTCTGGAAGAACATTACATTATACACAAAACAAAAGGCCTACAAAACACTAACAGCAGACAGCATTACCTAAAATGTAATATGGATCGTCATGAAAGTATTGTCTGTAAATGACATTATTTGTCACAAACATTGAATGCATTTTGTATGAAAGCAAAGAGAAATGCTTTACAGTTTGGCCACATAAGCTGATGTTGTGGTGACTGTATGAAGAGTTTTGAGAAATAGACTTCAGCATTGCAGAATCGGTCTTAGCAATTGGAAAAAAAAACTGTAATGTTGATTTTTAAAATTTATTTACAATAATATATTTGAATATTCTTTTTATTTATTGTCTGATTTTATTATTTTTAATCATGTCTTGTATTTTTATTTATATGTTTTAAAGCACTTTGAGCTACATTATTTGTATGAAAATTTGCTATATAAATAAAAGTTGTTGTTATTCAGTTTTACAGCCTATTTAAAAACACTTTGAGCTGCATTTTTATGTATGAAATATGCCATTATCATTACTAGTATCATTATTGTTATCATGTGCTTTAAAATATGCTTATCAAGAAAGATGCCATATAATATCTAATTTGTTTTTAACTGATGTGGTTTTTGTTTTCCAGACACGTCTGAGTGAGAGACAAAACATGAGAGAGTGAGTGAGAGAGTGAGTGAGTGAGTAAGTGAGTGAGTGAGAGGAGTGAGTGAGAGAGTGAGTGAGTGAGTGAGTGAGAGAGCGAGTGAGTGAGTGAGTGAGTGAGTGAGTGAGTGAGTGAGTGAGAGAGTGAGTGAGTGAGTGAGTGACAGAGTGAGTGAGAGAGCGAGTGAGTGAGTGAGTGAGTGAGTGAGTGAGTGAGTGAGTGAGTGGTAAATTAAGAATTTGTGAGGAAAACTTTAACTGTTTTAGTTCAGTTTCTGCCTCACCATGTGACCCAAGAAGCTCTAACTGCAACAAAAATATCTGTAAATATTTTCAAGGCACCATGGTTTTGTAAGTCATTTTAATATTAAAAAAGTAACACAAATAAAGTAATAGGTTTGTAGGATCACTCTTGTCATGAATGAAACTCAAGATGCAGGTACTCAGCTCCTTTTAACCCTTTTTTTTCCTTGGTGCATGCAGCTTAAAGACCTTTCACTATCCTTCCAACATCTTCTCTCATCCATAGAATCAAAACAAGTAATTTAGTTCCACCATAAATGGAAAAAAGAGTCAATTAAAAAATCGCAAACAAAATGACTGAATTATTCAGAGTCTTCTAGCTATATAATACTCCATGTATTGTCACACATGCGGGTTCGTAGGACCTCCTCACAAGCTCAGTACTGCTAACACTCTCATCTCTTTCTTTCCCCACAGTGCTTAGGAACCTCCCAGTGAGGGCCACTGACTCCGCCCCTTCTGGCTCAGCCTCCACTGGAAGGAGACGGCAGCAGGCAGAGCTCCACTACCTCGGTGACCTGAATATTGGCTAACCAGCCTGAATATATTGTATTGCCTTTCCATTACACGCATAACAGGAAGTTATGGAGGAATATTTCGGACAAAATGAAATAAATAAATAAATGCGTAAATAAATAAAAGTACTGTGAAATGTGAGCATAAATAAATAAATGTGTCATGAAATGAGAGCCTTAATAAATAAATATGTCATGAAATGAGAGCATAAATAAATAAATGTGTCACGAAATATGTTTTTCGTTGCTTATTTATTTATTTCATTTTGTCCGTAACATTCCTGCAAACCGTCATGAAATACGACTTGAAATAAAACTGTCACTTTCACTCGTCAAAGTTGAGAGGGTGGGCTCTAACACGCCCTCTAGTTACTGATTGGTGAATCGATAGCACAAGAATTAATTAGAAAAATGCTTACTACTGCCGATGAAATGGATTCTGCCGAAGATATTACGTATTTCAGAGAGAGAATTGAAGATTTATCGGAAGAAATTACAATGTTGGCGGCCCTAATAGACTCTAGATATAGATGAAACTGTTTTTGAAATTATCGAAGAACAGGTGGAACGGACTCTACTACACTCCAGTTCAGGTGATGCAGTTCCCTGCTCTGGACGTCCATCCTTTGACATTCCAGCTGAGTCAATAGAACACCTTCTGTTATGCGGTTTAAAAGTACAACAGATTGCAGATCTGTATGATGTATCAGAGAAGACGATCACAAGACGAATGAGCCAGTTTGATATACGGTAAGCTGCAACGGCTGTATTAGTTTAGGTACTTTGACATGGAATGCCCAAAGCAGCTCCACCTAATATTTTGAACTGAACAACTTTACCACTGATCAGAGCTGTACAGTTGTTTGAAAAAGTAGCTGCAAATATGCAACTGACTTTCTACTCGTAAAACAAGGGTCAAATACTCAGTTCTAAAAGGGCCGCCAACATTGTAATTTCTTCCGATAAATCTTCAATTCTCTCTCTGAAATACGTAATATCTTCGGCAGAATCCATTTTATCGGCATTAGTAAGCATTTTTCTAATTAATTCTTGTGCTATCGATTCACCAATCAGTAACTAGAGGGCGTGTTAGAGCCCACCCTCTCAACTTTGATGAGTGAAACTGACAGTTTTATTTCAAGCCGTATTTCATGACGGTTTGCAGGAATGTTACGGACAAAATGAAATAAATAAATAAGCAACGAAAAACATATTTCGTGACACATTTATTTATTTATGCTCTCATTTCATGACATATTTATTTATTAAGGCTGTCATTTCATGACACATTTATTTATTTATGCTCACATTTCACAGTACTTTTATTAATTACGCATTTATTTATTTATTTAATTTTGTCCGAAATATTCCTCCATAGGAAGTGTACGTCAAAGAGTGACTTTTGTTTTTCTTTGTTGTGTCCTTGGACAATAAATGGGATAACTCAGTTGACACCCTGACTTTGCTCAGTTCGTGGAGCCTGTCATTCCTGCACCCTAACACAGTATATATACTGTATATCAAATTGTAATACTTTATAGCTGTGTTTTGAATTTTTCACCTTTGTTGGGTTATTTATCTGTTTTACACAGTAAGGTGATTATTTCAACCCTCAGGTCACATCTTGTCTGTTTGTTTTGTTGCCAATCACACATAAACAGCTGGACTGATTTTCACAAATTTCTGCATGTAGGTTGCCATTAGTCTAACTTAAAATCTAGACTATATGGCATTTCAAAAATTTCATCAGGGATAAGGTTATTGAGAAATCCCTTTTAAAAATAAAAATAGTTCTCTACACTTTACATACCTGAGCAGAATGTCATTGGTTTGGAAGGATTGTTTGACAATGAAGTGATACAATCAGCCTCGTACACAACGACTGAGTTGACCGTATCAGAATCTGCAAACCCCTGAAAAATTAAACCTGCTGGTAGGTTCAGCTTGGTTTTGTTTTACATTTTGAACGTATATGTATTTTTGTTTTAATTTTTTTCTTAATTTGACCTTAACAGCCGTAAATACCTGATAATAATGAACATAACTTTGTGCCAGAATAATGTTTTTAAATACCCACCACCCTTCTCTCTCAAAATAGCTAGCTGAAATGGATTGTCCTTTTTTTTAATATTTAACATGACATACCGTGCTCTGATGGCTATCAAGTATAACTCTAAGCTTTGACTTTGTACATTCTGTGGCTCTCACTCTCCATATCAATCATAATCTTAGTTGCTGTTTCTAAATGTTTTCTTCCTATCCTTACATCTCTCCCACACTACTTGCTATTCTTGTGCAATTCCTGTTTAAGTTTAGGCAACTCTTAGAAATTCAACATTACATACTAGTCAGGCTGGGCTCCCGGTGGGTCATTTCGCTGAGCTAAGCCCCCCATATATCATGTCAGGCCCCCCACCCCCATGCTACTGGGCTTAACCTGTGTGTGAAATGCAGTGATGATGTAATCGCTTCAGGCAGCATTTTGGTAAAGACTGCATGTTGTATAATTCTTTTTTTAACATTACAAAATAATAAAACAAAAAAAGTCACATCTGAACCCTAAGAATTACATCCAGTGTCTTATTTATAAACTTCCTTTTAAAAATTGTGAGAATTACTTGATCGGTGCTGTCATGTTGCCATGATGAGTACTTTATTTTACTTCACCAGGTCTGTGTCTCCCAGTGCTTGGTCAATGTGAGGAGTTTTATTATTATTAGTTTTATTATTATCACCAAATCAAGTTAAGTCAAGTTGGGGAGCATGCACTGGTGCAGTGCGTTGCCACACCCACTACAACTCATGTTCCCGGTTGGCAACCCCCCCCAGGCAGACACGCAGTCCAGTCCCACCCTCCGGAAATTATCCTCTATCTGGCGCAGCCAGGTGCTACGTTGGCAACCCCTTGGCCTGATCCAGCCACTTGGGTCCCCAACAATGAGGATCTTACAAGTCGGATGACCCTAGGAAACGTGCAACATGGCCATAGTACTGTAACTGACGCTCCCTCACAACGCAGGTAATGTGCCTCATTCGGGACTCCATGAGCAACCTCTCATTCGACACAAAGTCAAACCAACGGTACCCAAGGATTTTCCGGAGAGACACAGTACCAAAGGAGTCCAGTCTTTGTCTCAGGTCACTTTATAGCGTCCATGTCTCGCAACCATATAGCAAGACGGGAAGCATCAGGACTCTAACGACTTGGACCTTCGTCCTTTTGCATAGATATCAGGAGAGCCACACACCCTTCTCCAGTGACCTCATGACCCCCCCATGCTCTCCCAATCCGTCTACTGACTTCACCGGAAGAGTCACCAGAGACATGACTGTCACTGCTGAGTTAAGCGAACCTCTCAACAAGGTCAACACTCTCTCCGCAGACAGACACACTGCTGATGGCTGTGCCCAAGAGGTCATTAAAGGCCTGGATCTTGGTTTTTATACAGGACACTTGCAAGCCCAGACACTCAGACTCCTCACTCAGTCTCTCGAGAGCCCTGATCAGATCCTCCATTGACTTTGCGAAGATCACAGCATCATCAGCAAAGTCAAGATCCATGAATCTTTCTTCACCAACAGATGCCCCACAGCTGCTGGACCCCATGACCTTGCCCAACTCCCAGTCCATACAAGCACTGAACAGAGTAGGAGCAGCACACACCCCTGATGAACCCCAGAATCAACTGAGAAAAATGCAGAGGTCCTGCCTCCACTCTGTACAGCACTCACAGTACCAGTGTACAGGCCGGCCATGATATCCAGCACCCTCGAGGGGATCCCATGAACCCTCAAGATGTGCCGTATGGCAGCTCGATCAACTGAGTCGAAAATATTTATTTATATTTAAAATATATTTAAATATTTATTATCACCACCCTCCTCACGCACTAACATACTCTGGTGCACAGTGGCGTAGCTCGAGTTCGTGCCGCTCGGGGTGGGGCGGTGCTTCATATCTGAATATGTTAACCTATTTAAATAGAAAATTAAAATGATACATACATTTTGCATAGATTTATATATAGAGAAACTGAAATAATTTTTCACATATAATTATTTTTAAGCATCAGCTAGACAAGAATATAGTATAGACGCACTGATGAGCCGTGTTTTAATTATTTGTTTAGTATAATTAGGCTGCAAAAACCAGAACCAGTGTAGTGTACAAGTGATACAGTAGGTGGAGATGTTTTCTACGCAGACCAAGAACGCATTTGGATTGATATTGAAATGAAATTATAAATGATAAATTAGTTGTTTTTCTTCTTCGAAATTATTATTGTAATAATGTTTATTTTTATTTTTATTATTGCCTCATAAATTTCAACTGCTGTGTCTGATGTCATCACAGAAGGACAGTCTGAAAATTATTTTTGAAGCATTTGTAGGTAAAAATCAGGGAATTTTACTTTCTTAATCATGAGTGATATTTTTCCGAACCCTACTGCTTACACAAGAATTATACTGAGCCTTTTGGCCAATAATGCCACCCCCTACGCCCACCCCTAGCTACGCTACTGCTGGTGCCTTCGCCAAATGTCAACCAGGCTTTGAACTCATCTTGTTGTTCTGCTGAGGACTCATCAGAGAATGTGGGCCGAGCTGAGGAGAGCGATCTTCTGGATCACTTTTCTGCCGACTCTAAATGGGAGTTTGTCTTGATGGTTATCAGTGCGCCTTTGACTACTGGAGCCACACTTACCCTATTGTTCTATGTGCATCTGATTTTAATCTCCAGATCTTTAAACATGATAATCTTCTGTGCCTCCTTGCTCAGGATGTTGTTGTCATCCAGGATCATCACATCGACTTGCTCTTCTTGTCATGGAACATGATGTCCGGCCTTTTGGTGGTGACCTCATGGTGTGTGAGAATGGTCTTGCCCACATAATTTCACAGTCTCCAGTGTCTACAACTGAATCTAGTGTATGCTTGGACCACTTGACCGTAGTCTGAACATCCAGCTGTTGGCATAATGCCCAGTGCAGATACATATTTACCTTGCTGTGATGTTTAAGATGTTTCTTCAGGGTCAGTCCATGGCATTTGAACTCTGTGTTGTTGATGGTCTCCTCAGCTTCACCACACAGATGGCATCTGCAGTTGACTGGTGTGCCTATGATATACGTCTGGTTGTGCCAAGTGTTCTTGAATGGCTGTCATGAGGCTTTCAGTTTCCCCCAAGTGATCTGTACTTCAAAACCATGCATGAATCAGGTCCTTTCCAATCTACAGCCTGTCCATGTTGTTGAAGAACTAGCCATGCTGTGGCTTCTTCTTGTGGCACTGCATCCTTGTCTCCATGATCTTGGACTGCAAGGATTGCTTGGTTTTACTTCTGATAGTGCTAATGGTCTTGGGCAGACAATACCTTTTTTATCTCATGGCCTCTCCTCACGATGGCCTTGTGCTTGTGCAGAGCTCAGTGGTGTTTGGGCAGCAGTCACAATGGCCACCCACCTGTCCACTCAAGGTACTGTGACAGGCAGCCACGGCCATTACCTGGACAACAACGGAGTAGAAGCACCGGAGGCAAGAGCAATGGTGTGGCAATACCTACCCTAGGATAATAGAGGGCAGCCCTGCTGGGTTTCGTGGAGGCCACCAGGGGGAGCTGCAGAGCCTTATAATGGACTTCTATCACACCTGGGAGGGATTCCAGGTAATACTGATGAGCCACTTGGAACACTCCCAGGACCTGAATAAAAGGAGCCGCCTCACTCTATTTGGGGGGACAGGGTCAGAAGGAGGAAAGACAAAGCCTGAGTGGAGGACTGGCTGAGAGAAGGGACTGCGTTGATCCTTTGTGTACTGTGTTGTGCTGTGAGGAGCAGAGAAAACCCTGTGTTGTGTGCTAAACCTGTGTGCTGCCTGCATGTCTGTGTCAGGGTTAGGATGGCTGTACGTGCCTGGGCATCATAGTACTACTACTATTATTATTATTAATAATATTGTCGTTGTTATTGCATTCCATAATATCTATGGTGTAAGTCATATAATGCCCAAAACATCACTCACGAAACACCCACTACATGCCCGGTTACACTTTAGTTAAGATAAGAGCTGTGGAAGGGTTATCTGACACAAACAATGAGGACTGTTGGCTAAGCCAAGTGACATAAATGTGCAATCCAATCGGTGGTTCAGCAGAGTTCCTGAATCCCGGAGCTCCAGTGGTCTGCAGTGAGACCCTTATTGTTCAGATTGACATCATAGGCTGTTTCAAGACTGACGTTGCGGGCATTTCATGATGTTGTGGGTGTTACATGACTGACGTTATATATATTACAGGCAGCAGTTAAACCCATCTTAGGTGTTTAGAGAAGTGTGTGTGTGTGTGTGTGTGTTAGGTGGAATACAGCCAAGCTTCATTTTTCATTCAGTTTCATATGATACATTTTACTGCGGTGAGCTGGTGCCCTGCCCAGGGTTTGTTTCCTGCTTTGCGCTCTGTGTTGGCTGGGATTGGCTCCAGCAGACCCCCGTGACCCTGAGTTAGGAAATGGTGGGTTGGATAATGGATGGATGGATGGATTATGAATGAATAATCTGTATTTACAGTAGTCCACAGACAGGAATACAGTAAAGTCCATTGACATATACTGCTGAGTGGTTTGCTCATTCCTGGACATTTTATAGAATACAAACTTGTTCTGTTTTGTAATACAATGTTTGCAACAAATAATGTCAGTAACTCTGTGTGTGTGTGTGTGTGTGTGTGCCCTGCGGTGTGCTGGCGCCCTGCCCAGAATTTGTTCATGCCTTAGGCCCTGTGCTGGCTGGGATTGGCTCCAGCAGACCCCCCGTGACCCTGTGTGTTAGGATATAGTGGGTTGGAAAATGACTGACTGACTGAATACCAATTTTGTGTGTTTTGGTCCTTTACAGCTAATTATTTTCATGTTTTTTTTGTTTTTTTTTTTCTAAAATTATATATATATATATATATATATATATATATATATATATATATATATATATATATATATATATATATTTTGTTTCTTTTCTTTTTGTTCAGTATCCAGAGAGTTCACTGCTTTGCGAAACCTCTGCAGCATAATGTATTGCATGTAAATTAAGTGTATCACCTCATGCCTAAAAAAGAAATCTGAGGGTTTGGCCGAGTGGGCAGCAAAATCGTACTTTGGATGAGGTGGTATTATGAAGGTGCTCTGATTATTGCACTCACCATAAGAAGCACCCCTTTACTGTTGCGGCCCTGCTGCTGGGTATACGGTTACATGTTGGAATTTTAGAACTTTATCACACCTTTTTTTGTAAAATTGGTTAAAAATACAATCCACAAAACTGAATTTATTGGACATTCATACCAATTATGTTTCCACTCACAAATGAATTAAAATTTCTATTGTTGCCCTCATAGCTTTTCAAAGAGCCCCATTTACTATTTTCGCATCAAGCTGAGGCTGATACTCGCTAAGTAATCCTAGGTGGGACTCTATCAATGCTTCAAACCCACAGGCCTCCTGAAGTCTGTCCATGTGGAGGTAGTGTGGATGATGGATGAGACACTTGCATTTCTATCAGCAATGACAAAAGGATCATCATTTCAAAAGCACAGAAACATCTGCTTTCTTAACGTATGCCATTATGTAATCATAGCTAGGCTTAGCGCCGTCTTACCAGCATTATAGGCCCCCAGAAAAATATACATAGGCATCAGAAAAACTGTGGGTCCCTATGCTCCTAGGGCCCCTGTCAATGCCCATTGTGCCCATAGGTTAAGACGTCCCTGGAAGGCTACAATTAAATCTAACCAATTCCTCTTCTTTCGGCTGCTCCCGTTAGGGGTTGCCACAGCGGATCATTTTTTTTTTTTCCATATCTTCCTGTCCTCTGCATCTTGCTCTGTTATAAATCAAACTAATTATATTGATTATTATATGTTATTCAATTGCATTTCACTGGTTTGCTTACAGATCTCTGTAGCAACGCATTCTGGTAGTGTTAAGTCTCCTTAGAATTAAGTGTCCCTACATCTCTTAAACATTTCCCATTTTTGTTTTCGTATTTGTAGTGAAACCTTATTTTGTGAGCATAATGCGTAAAGGTATCACCTAAATATGTAATCCTACATGCCTGGTTCGCTGGTTTTTATACTGTTCCACACCAACAGAATATAATTGCAGACCGCTGTCTCCCAACAGAGTGCAGACTCGCGTATTTCCTACGGATGACGCCCTGCACTCATGCGCGGTGAAAGCCGCCGAATATGCGCCGCAGCACACGTGACCTGCGCCTTGGGTTATACAACAGAACTCTAGCGGCCTTAGGAAAGGCGGCGCTGCAGCACAGCAGTCGAATGCCACACGTGCGGCGCGGAAGCTTTGAAGGTGGAGGAATCGTGCCACTGTCTTCTCACGCAAGAATTTCAGGTGGAACAAAGGTCGAAGAAGGGACCCGACTGGTTTGAATGCCAGTTATGAAAACATCCCGCCTATACGGTAGCACTAAGTGCCGGGCTGGAGTTTCCGATAAAGACTAACCCACTGCTTGACAGGGCAGCGGCTTTTCCTTATCTGTGTATTTAAACCATGACAACTGTTGCCGAAGTGTGACTGAATGAATGAATTCACATGTAATAAAGTAACAAGAATAGTCAGATATAAAGTAAAAACAGCAAGACGGTACGTTCATTCATTAAAATTCTGTACCTGTGGTTCCATCTGTTTTCCATACCTATTGTCTTCTTTACGGTGTTCCGGGGAGAACGAGCCGACAGCACTGTGCAGAAGTCATATGGCAAGAAATTGATTTTTAAATAAGATACCTGTGCAGTAAGTGTGTATTTGTAAATGAAATGCCACATATATTTAGGATAAACACAAATGTGTATTGATTCAAAAAGGAACAAGAATATGTATTGTTTTAAAACAAACCCCTTTTTATGGAGGCTTCCTTTAGACTTCAAAACTAGAGCAATTGATTGTGCTACCACAGTCTACAGTGGATTCTGCATACTTTATTGTATTGTAGATTTCATTTTAAATGAATAAATCTGCCATTCTGCCAATCAATTTGCACTCAATGACTCCTAATGATAAAGTAAAAAGATGTTTTCAGAAAGGTTTGCAAACATATTAAAAATCGTTAAACTGAGATCTCACATTCACACAAGTATTTGGACCCTTTGATGTTGCACTCCAGATTTGTGGTCAGTCCAGTGCATCCTGTTAGCTCCCGTTTCTCCTTGAGTTGTGTCCAGAACTTGATTGGAGTCGACCTGTGACACAATGAATTTATTAGACATTATTTATAAAGGCACATAGTTGTGTTTATAAGGTCCTACAACTCGTACTACATATCAGGAACAAAACCAACCTGTGTAGTCCAAGGAACTCTCTGTAGACATTTGCAATTGAATTGTGGTAAGGCATAGGTTAGGGCAGCGGGATACAACTTATAGTAAAGCTTGGAGTGTCCCCAGGAGCACAGTGGCCTCAATAATTATAAAACTGAAGAAGTTTGGAACCACCTGGACTCTTCCTAGAGTTAGTTGTCCGGGCAAACTGAGTAACTGGACAAGAAGGGCTTTGGTCAGGGAGGTGACGAATAACTCAATGGTGAGCCTAATAGAGCTTCAGAAGTTATCCGCTGGGATGGGAGAATCTGTTGGAAGGACAACCATCTCAGTAGCACTCCATTAGCATTTATGGTAGAGTGGCTAGACAGAAACCACTCTTGAGTAAAACGTACATGGCAGTTTAAAAGATTCTATGAAACGATTCTGGGAAACGATTGTCTGGTCTGATGAGACAAAAATCGAGCTCTTTAGGCAAAACTCCAAGCACAGAACAGGGACTGCTTTTCACCTGCCTAATAAAAGGGATGTTCAAAAAGTTTCCACACTTTTTTTAATTCTATTTCAAAAACAATTTGCAATAGTCACCTTCCTTTGCAAAGCAATTTTCCCAGCGTCGTAGCAACTTTTTAATGTCATTAACAAAGAAATGTCATTCTTCTGTTTTCATGAATCAGTTCCAGGGTTCTTTCTTCATTCCCCGTGGTTGTGGCTGTAGCTGGACGTCCGGAGCGCTCTGCATCCATCACACTAATACGGCCATTTTTGAATATTTTAATTCACACATAGACGACTCTACGAGAGAGAATTTTATCCCCATACTGAGCACACATGCGGCGATGAATTTGTGCTCCTGGCACACCTTCTGCCCATGATGAAGAGAAAATCGTCGGAGCAAAAGATGCACCAAAAAGTCTTCGCCTAGAATGAAGGCTCTAGGAGTCAAGAGGATGAGCAAACAGAGTAATTAGCTTTATTGCAATAAAACAATAACACAAACTCAACCCAATTCGGCCAAATCAAGTTGAGCCCCGAACAGTTCAAAAATCACAGTTTATATAATCATCTCTTATCATTCTGACCTCGCTAGAAGCAGCCTATTCGCTGCTTTCTCCTGACTCCTTTTTCTGCAACTGGTCTAAATAACTTTTATTAGAACCACCAATATTTCTTATTTTCTGTCAATTATCTTTATTTTTCTGCTTCGCTTATTTTTAGGTCAGCTGAGAGCCAACAAGTGTTTTCCCTTCTTCCATCCTTGAGCTGTCTTTATCTCATCATTCTCCCTTCCTGGGTCCTCTCGATAGACTACATTGGTAGCTAGAGCTAAGCCGCAATTAAAAAAGAAATACGGCATGGGCCTTTATTTAACCATTTGTTTAGCAGGCCTAACATTAATATTTGCACTAAGGTTAATGCTTATATATTTTCCTTTATTTATTTATGATAATACATGAATATACTAATTTTATTTTCCATACCCACAAAAAGTGTATGACAGAACGTTGTTCCTCTTTGGTGCATCATCTTCACCACAGGGTGACAACTCTTATACTAAACTGCCAGGGCAGCTGTTTTGCCTGACAGAACTAGTCACATGACTCTCTCAGACACGGCCAATCACTGCTCATCCTGCCTTCACTGTTTCTAACGGAAATATAAAAGTGTGGAGACTTTTTGAATGTCCCTCATACTATTGGGTGGAGTGGTGGCTCTGAGGCTGGGGATCTGCACTGGTAATCGGAAGGTTGCTGGTTCGAATCCCGTAAAATGCCAAAAGGGTCTCTGCTCTGTTGGGCCCTTGAGCAAGGCCCTTAACCTGCAATTGCTCCGTCCTGGGTATGATGTTAATCTGCATCCATCCCTGCATGTAGGCCCTCCAACCTGCAGGGAAACACTTGGGGGTTGGTGGCAGAATTGGCACTCCAGCCACCATAAAAAAACTCACACTGTTCCACTCTATCTGAAGTAGTATGGTGCTGAGATATCACCCGTTGCATGGCTGCACTTGGGTCCTAATCTGGATCAACAACATTTATTTATATAGCACATTTTCATACAAAACGTAGCTCAAAGTGCTTTACATAATGAAGAATAGAAAAATTAAAGACACAGTAAGAAAACAAAATAAGTCAACATTAATTAACATAGAATAAGAGTAAGGTCCAATGGCCAGGGTGGACAGAAAAAAACAAAAAAAAAAAAAATCTGTAGGGATTCCAGACCATTAGACCACGCAGTTCCCTCTGGGCATTCTACCTAACATAAATGAAACAGTCCTCTTTGGATTTAGGGTTCTCTCGGAAGGACTTGATGATGACGGTCACGTAGACTTCTGGCTTTAAATCCATCCATCATTGGTTGGATCCTGTTGGTTGTTGTGTGGTGGGTTCGCCGATCCACTGTATCAGCATGGTGGTGGCAGCATTATACCGTAGGGTGCTTCTCAGTGGCAGGGACAAGGAAGCAGCTCAGAATTGAGGAAAGGATGAATGCAGGCAGATACAGAGAAGTCCTTGAAGAAAACCTTCTTTAGAGTACATGTAATGTCAGATTAGGACAACAGCCAGGACGACGCTGGCTGAAAAACCTCTAGCTGTCCTTGAATGGACTAGCAGACATCCAGATTTAAATGTCACAGAACATCAATAGAGAGACCTGAAGATGGCAGTTTACATACACTTCTCATCCAGTCTAACAGAGCTTGACGGGATCTGCCAGGAAAAAACGAATAAACTGCTCAAATCTGGCTATGCAAAGCTTGTAGAGATTTGCCCAAGAAGACTAGAAACTGGAATTGCTGCCAAAGGGGCTTCTTAAAAAGTACTGAATTAAGGGTACTTACACAAATATAAGATTTTAGATTTAGATTTTTAATAAATCTGCTGAACTTTCTAACGACATTCTTTTCACATTGTTAATGTGGGTTACTTCATGCAGATAGATGGGCAAAACTGACAAATTGTTCCATTTAAAATTAAATGTACAACACAATATAGTGTGCTGGACGTGAAGGGATCTGAATAATTTTTGAATCCACTGTATTTTTTTCGTCGTGTGGTAAATTGTTCTAAGGATTGACAAAACTCTTCTTTTGATTTTGGTGTTTTTTTGTTGATTTCCCATAGTTGTTCCCAAGAGGTTCAGTTATATTGAGGTCCAGTGAATTCAAAGTGGGTTGGGATTGTGTTTACTTTGGTTTGGGGATGGTTACTACAGCACATCACAGATCTGGTTGGCGTTGACCCAATGGATTCTCGCTGTTTACATCACAGAAGGATGTCTCACTGTTGTAACGCTAATTAGAGTCCATGCAAATGCGGCCGACGTGTAGGTTCAATTGCGCATCTAGCTTAGAACGCTAGCTCCCTGGGAATGAGTTCTTTCGTGATTGCGGCATGTTACATAACCTGAATCTATATAAATATAATATTAAAAAGTGTTACCCCCTCATTTAATGATATGGTGGTAAGAAATCACATAGGAGAAGTAAGTCAGCTTTCTTTAATGATGGCTTATGCTGCATAACAGATGAAGGAAGCCAATGACAAGAACCCAGTTTGGGAGTGGGGGCCCGATGTATACAGTCTGCTATTTTCATCGTTACATTGGAAGGATTTTCTGGATCGGATGACGTTATCTCCCAGCCATCCGTCGGCTTCAAAGGTGTGCCGGGCAATATTCCAAGGCTTTATACTCTTTCTTCATGTGCAGGCCCCCACTTAGGTGAATCATGCCATTCCAAGCAAGAAAAAGAGGATACAATTTAATGCTGACTTTGATAGACAAAACATAGTATACAATGGATACTGTCTGCCATTTCCCAGTTGTCTCTATCTGTCTTGTCTTATATTATAATGTTTGCCTAGCAGTTCTCTATGGTGAACCCCTGTGCTAAATCTGGCTCTGTGTCAACTGTGCATGGGAGCAGAAAAGGCAGATTTATAAGATATATTTGCACAGCGCACAGTGACATTTTAAACTTACGCTTCTTACAACCTGCATCTCGATTGGAAGCTGGAACGATGAAATGCCAGCTAACTGATGGATCATTGTCGATGCCATCCCCATGCTGATGGAACATATCAGCACTATTAGATTATAATGTGGAAAGATGAGGTTTCAGCCAGGAAGTTAACGCAGCATGCTGCGCCGGTTTCTATTTCTCAACGGTTGTCATTCTATTGACCAGATCTTCGCACCATTGGTCAAAAAGGACTTCCAGATGATGTCAGAGCCAATATGCTTCACAGAAAGCCACAGGTGGGCATGAGTTTTTCATCTCACCTATTAGCATCTTCCATCCATCCATCCATTATCCAACCCACTGAATCCAAACACAGGGTCACGGGGGTCTGATGGAGCCCATCCCAGCCAACACAGGGCACAAGGCAGGAACCAATCCCGGGCAGGGTGTCAACCCACCACAGGACACACACAAACACACCAAGCACACACTAGGGCCAATTTAGAATCACCAGTCCACCTAACCTGCATGTCTTTGGACTGTGGGAGGAAACCCACGCAGACACGGGGAGAACATGCAAACTCCACGCAGGGAGGACCCGGGAAGCGAACCTAGGTCTCCTAACTGCGAGGCAGCAGCGCTACCACTGCGCCAACAGGGCATCTTTCTGAAGTAAAACTTTTAAATTTGAAGTCATTGTTCATGAAGCTTTCTGCCACTGGATCTCATTTCATTCATTTTGCAGTCTCTTCTGCTTGTCTTTCCTCTTGAATGGCCTTTGCGATCTCTTTTGCTTTTACCATTCTTTAAAGGAATGATTTTGCTACAGTCCAGCAACAACACCATTACTTTTAAGACTTCTTTGCACGATCAATGATCAAAGTTCTTCAAATGATCAAACGTCTTCGTATGAGCATTAACTTGGGTGTCAGGCGATTCTTCCAGGAGCTGAGCAAAATTTCATTGAATATCCTTCTCTCTCGTATTTCCCTTTAAGTAATGTTCATTTGATTTGGGCAGCTTTTTAAATCTTCAACTGTGTTTTTTGTCATCTTGCCCATTTCCTTTAATTGTCTTTATAGCATCTTGAACACCATATCATAAAAATCTCATTTATTATGAGCTATTGCTCGCTGACACTAGCCCTTGAGATTTCTTCTTCATCCAGGTGTGCAGGCTTTAGCCTTTTTCAAACCTCTCCTCAAGTCCATCCATCCATTTTCTAAACCTGCTTTATTGTGAACAGGGTCACACCGAAGCTGGAGCCTGTTGTAGTAAGCATAGTGTGCAAGGAACGAACAATCTCCATACATCACAGTGTAGACACACACACCACACATACACACACACTACAGCACATTTAGCATCTCCAATCCACTTAACCTGCATGTCTTTGGACTGTTCGAGGGAAGTCATTACTGTATTTATGTAGTATGTGCAGCTACACCCATTTGTTTGTTCAATTTTTCCACTAGCATATCTGGTTTGGTTTTATCAGGTGTGGCGGACGACTCGGGAGCCTGCACACCCGGGACTCCTGGAAGGTGGAAGGACCAGGAGAGGGACAATATTTTCCCTAGGAAACGAGAGGGCAGCCACCCTGGTTTGCAAGGATTGCCACTAGTTTGCCACTGCCAGGGGGTGCCCGGGTGGTCCCAGAGACATGGACTGCAGCACTTCCGCCATGACAGGAAGTGCTGCCAGAACAGGAAGCAGATACATCCAGAGTGCTTCCAGGTGCCCTTGCAGCACTTCTGCCATGACAGGAAGTGCTGCAGGAGGGTCATCACGGAGAACCTGGAGCACATCCGGGTGTGTTATAAAAATTGCCGCCTGACTCCAGTCGGGAGGCAGAGGAGTAGAGGCGATGGAAGACAAAGGAAAAGAAAGAACTGAGTATCTGTGAACGGTATTTGTGGTGATTTGTGCACTGTGTATGCTGTAAAAGAACCAGCAGAATAAATGCGTGTGTTTTGGACTTCTGGCTGTCTCAGCGTTTGTCTGCGCCCGAGCTTCTTTCGCACAGGCTAATCAATACCACTGTAATTTGAATCAGGTATCCCGTTGGTGGAGTTTAGCAAATACGAAGAATGGTTGGTTGGCCTCAAGGAGATGTTTGGGAGCCATGTCTGTGATGTTCTAGCCATCTCACAAGATATTGTATCAATAAGTTTTTGGGAAAGAAATTCCTACTTCTTATTATATCAATTGTTATTTCTATTTTTTGTAATGTTACAGTCATATGAAAAACTTTTTTGAATCCTTCTTTATTCTTTGGATTTTTGTTTCATTGGCTGAGCTTTCAAAGTAGCAACTTTTAATATATGGCAGTAACAGGAAACAGTAGTAATTCAGCAGTGACATTAAGTTTATTGGATTAACAGAAAATATGCAATATGCATCATAACAAAATTAGACAGGTGCATAAATTTGGGCACCCCAACAGAGATATTACATCAATACTTAGTTGAACCTCCTTTTTCCAATCTAACAGCCTCTAGACACCTCCTATAGCCTTTGATGAGTGTCTGGATTCTGGATGGAGGTATTTTTGACCATTCTTACATACGAAATCTCTCCAGTTCAGTTAAATTTGATGGCTGCCAAGAATGTACAGCCTGCTTCAAATCATCCCATAGATTTTTGATGATATTCAAGTCAGGGGACTGTGACGGCCATTCCAGAACATTGTACTTCTCCCTCTGCATGAATGCCTTTGTAGATTTTGAACTGTGTTTTGGGTCATTGTCTTGTTGGAATATCCAACCCCTGAGTAACTTCAACTTTCTGACTAATGCTTGAACATTATCCTGAAGAAGTTGTTGATACTGGGTTGAATTCATCCGACCCTCGACTTTATCAAGGACCCCAGTCCCTGAACTACCCACACAGCCCCACAGCATGATGGAACCTCTGCCAAATCTGACAGTAGGTAGCAGGTGTTTTTCTTGGAATGCAGTGTTCTTCTTCTGCCATGCAAAGCACTTTTTGTTGTGACCAACTAACTCAATTTTTGTCTCATCAGTCCAAAGCACTTTGTTCCAAAATGAATCTGGCTTGTCTAAATGAGCATTTGTATACAACAAGTGACTCTGTTTGTGGCGTGAGTTCAGAAAGGGCTTCTTTCTCATCACCCTACCATACAGATGTTCTTTGTGCAAATTGCACTGAAGTGTAGAACGATGTACAGATACACCATCTGCTGCAAGATGTTCTTGCAGGTCTTTGGAGGTGATCTGTGGGTTGTCTGTAACCATTCTCGCAATCCTGCGCATATGCCGCTCCTGTATTTTTCTTGGTCTGCCAGACCTGCTGGGTTTAACAGCAACTGTGCCTGTGGCCTTCCATTTCCTGATTATATTCCTTACAGTTGAAACTGACAGTTTAAACCTCTGAGATAGCTTTTTGTAGCCTTCCCCTAAACCATGAGACTGAACAATCTTTGTTTTCAGATCTTTTGAGAGTTGCTTTTAGGATCCCATGCTGTCACTCTTAAGAAAAATACATTTTCTCATGATTGGACACACCTGTCTATGAAATTCAAGGCCTAATGAGCTAATCGAACCAATTTGGCGTTTCAAGTAATAATTATTGAGCAGTTACAGGCATTCAAATCACCAAAATTACAAGGGGACCCACATTTTAGCTCAGCCAGTTTTTCACATTTGATTAAATTTCATACAACTAAATACTGCTTCACTAAAAATCTTTGTTCGGAAAACACCCCAGTACTCAGAAAGACATACCACTGTTATCTTTTCTGTTGAAAGTAGAGTCAATTATTATGCAGGCTGAGAGGAGATCCCAAACTTTTTCATGACTGTATATAATGCTTCAATGAGCTAATAAACACTTAACTGCCGCAGTAGCTGACTTTAAAAATAATCTTCAGATTCCCACAGGCAGGAGCAAACCCTGGATAGGATGCCCATCCATCACTGGGCACACTCGCTCACCCATCCACAGGTAAAAATTTTAATTACTGATTAATTTAACCTGCACATTTTTGGATTGTAGGGAGAATTCCAGAGTAGCGAAAGAAAAAATATGGGGGTGAAAGTCAATAATCTATTATTTCTGAGCACTTATAGTATTTGATCATGCACATTTTCGGTTTGCTATTTTAAATGAGATGATAAGGTTTAGAATGTCACACAATGTCCTGTCACACTCTTCTGCATGGCCCTTGTTACCCCCAAACAATGTGTTCAAAAGAATACCTCTTTAAATATACCGTGCTGTAATAATAATTGTGGAAAATCTTCAGGTTTTAAAGAAATGTTCTACCCAAAAACTATATTTTTTAATTGTTTCTTACCCAGTGTGGTTTTTAGTGTTGTAAGAGAAGAATTTTTAATTTCATATATCATGCAGAATGGAGTTAATAAAGTGGAAACGGGAGGGGAGCAATGCTGTACAATGCTGTATATATATATTCTGAATGTGCACAATGTATACAGTTTTGATAAAGTATTGTTATGTCAATTCCTCCTGTAAAGTACAGTAAAAGTAGCCCACAACCTTTTCACACGAGGTTGCACTTTTGATCCACCATCTAATTCACTGGCCAAGAGTCTTATCTCTGAGCATCCAAAATGGCACTTCAATAACATCATCAAAGTAACAATTGAAATGAATAAAAACAAAATTAAACAGAACACAATAGGTACTATTAATGCCTTCAGACTGAAAAATGGATTACATTTTATTGAGATTATTTAACATATTGTGAGATTTCTGAACTTTTTTGGGACCCCGCTTAATGGGATGACACGCCGAAGCAGGACCCCCTCAATGAGGCAACACGGCGAAGCGAGACTGCTGCATCTGTGGAGGGCTGCTTGTCCTTTGCCGAGGCAACTGCAGGTTCAAAGCACAGCAGCAGAGTGCCGCAGAAACAAATGCAATCTGATCGCAGTCATGCTATATGCACCTGTCGCCGTTGGGTGATGCAAGGAACATTATAAATACAGAGAACAGTATAATTTGGCCACTGACCTGGCCCCGACTATTCCTGTTTTCTGTGTCTATGTATGTATGTAGAACCCACTACAATAAATAACCCTGCTGTTACTGTTTCAAGTTGAATAAAGCTGGTTTTCCTAAACTATTGAGACTCAGCCTCGTGTTTGGGGTGCAAGACAGGGACTCACACGTCACTAAATACATAACAGATTGATCAAAGTGTGCTTTTTTGCTTTGATGTCTATCTAACTTATAATAATAATGTCTTAAGTTTAACCTTTCTATGCAGCTCTAATGTTGAGAGACACTAAGTAATTATAAAATGAGTAGGTTTAGGTAGCAGGAATGGTAGAACATTGGTTTGATGTTCTGCTTCTTAGATTCTCCATCCTGCGTTCAAAACCAGAGCCCAGTCTGAGTGTAGTTTGAACCTTCTCACTACTTGTTCATGGATTTTTCTTTGGGTGGTTTTAATTTTCCTCCCACTTCTATACATACTGTATGTGTTCACTTAATTAACATCTGTAAACTGGCTCTGAAAAGAAGTTTGTGTGAGTAGACGTTTTGATGGACTGGTGTCCACTAAGTGTTTGTTTCTGTCTTGTTCCCAGTGCTGCCAAGACAAACTCTGGCCACTGTGATGCCGAATTGGACTAAGTGGGTTTAAGAATGTTTCTTTATGTTAGTTCTGGGTATACTTTCACAAATTTCATTTATATAATACCAAAAAAATACTGTATTTTGCCCTCTTCTTGATCTTTTCTCCACTTCTATGAGGGGTTAAGAATCTAGCTACCAAGGGGGCAAACCAGCTCAATTTGGTGCTGTCATTAAGCCCCTATAAATAAAGAGGGTTAGTGTCAGGAAGGGCATCTGGCTGTAAACCTTTAGCCAAAACCTTAATGATGGAATCAATCTAATAAGCCTTAGACAACAAACATAATTTTGTAATAGTGTCGAAGTTAACAGGGATTGCATAACTTACGATCATTTATTGAGTAGATTCAGAGAAGCAAGGACAAACAGAGGAGTTTCTTTACACTGCCGATGACACACCCAGGAGACAGACTGTCTTATCTGCTCTTTTGACGGACATGAACTGCGTATCTGAAGAACAATCTCTGAACAAACTGCTTATTTCATGTAGATTACATGTCCTAATAATTGCTTTCTCACCCAAACAACCCAACTTTCATTGTTTTTTTTCACAGATATTTGACGAGGTGGCGCCCTAATTACATATTGTAAAGTAAATATTTACAGTTCTCATCTTTTACAGAGGTTAAGGCTGTGTAGAATGTCTGGGTGATGGATTTCATTTAAATACATTGTTTTCTGGCCTTAGAGTTGTAATTGGCCATCTTCCTCAAAATACCTCCAAGTTCCACCAGAGTTCAAAGTCAATTCTCAGTTGACAAATGCAAACTCGAACATCTCTGCTCTTTAGTTTATGTTAAGTGTCTGGAAAGGGCCTACTATTCTGTCTTAAAGTATAAGTTTGGTATGCTTCAAGTGATAATTATTTTTTCACAATCATGATAGATATAATTTTGCCACAAGAGATTGTATTCTAAAGTGAAACATACTGTATAGATTTTCAAAAATAACTAGCCTGCTCTTGCGTGTAATAATAGAGTTAATGGGTGCAAGGGTCCCATTGACAAAGAAAAGCCTTAAAACATACTGAATAAGTCAATTTTACAAGCCAACAATGCTATCAAGTATTGATCTGCATGTTCAAATTTCACACAAATATTGCAAAATAGAGTATCAATGTCATTTTAAGAAGGAAAGAAGCAAAGATTTGGCCATTTTAAAAGGAGGATGTCATTTAGCTGTTTGTCTTCCTCCATGACACCCTATCATCAGCTCCACAGGCATGGATTAACCTCAAAAAGTCTTTACCAAGTACCATTACTGGCACTGAATGTTGCTGCCCAGATGTGAATTACTGTCTGTGTTCTGTAGACAACTATTCAGTAAGAACTAAAAAAGCCACCCTTACTATTGCTTACAGTATATTCTTTCACTGAGAATGCACAGGTGATGAACCAGTTGAGGGGAGGAAAGGCTGCAGGGATCTGTGGTATCCAGGGTGAACTTCTCCAGGATGGTGGTAAGGCTGTCCTCCTGGCATTGCAAGCAATCTTTGCTTCCATTTGGGAGACTGGAGTCATCCCAACTGACTGGAAAACAGGACTTGTCATCCCTATCTGGAAAGGGAAGGGTGATCACCTGGATTGCAGGAACTACAGGGGGATAACACTGCTCTCAGTGCCGGGTAAGGTCCTTGCTAGGGTCGTCCTCAATAGGATCCGTGATCATTTCTTCATCTACCAGTGACCGGAACAGTCTAGTTTTTTGCCTAAGAATTTTACCATCGAATGCATCCTAGCACTGAGGGTTCTCATGGAGCGCAAATGTGAATATCGGCAGAGTTTCTTTGTAGCCTTTGTCGATTTTCATAAAGTGTTCAACTCAGTTGATCGAGCTGCCCTGTGGGACATTCTGAGGGTTCACAGGATCCCCTTGAGGTTGCTGGGTATCATGGCCGACCAATACACTGGTACTGTGAGTGCTGTGCAGAGGGGAGGCGGGACCTCTCTGTTTTTCCCAATGGATTCTGGGGTTCGTCAGGGGTGTGTTCTGCTCCTACACTGTTTGATGCTTGTATGGACTAAGTGTTGGGCAAGGTCATGTGGTCCAGTGACTGTGGGGCATTTGTTGGTGATGAAAGATTCACAGATCTTGACTTTGCTGATGATGCTGTGATCTTCACGGAGTCAATGAAGGCTCTGATCATGGCGCTCGAGAGACTGAGCGAGGAGTCTGAGTGCCTGGGCTTGCGAGTGTCCTGGATAAAAACCAGGATCCAGGCCTATAATGACCTCTTGGGCACGGCCATCAGCAGTGTGTCTGTCTGCGGAGAGAGAGTTGACCTTGTCGAGAAGTTTCCTGTTTTGCTATATGGTTGCGAGACATAGATGCTATCCAGAGACCTGAGACGAAGACTGGACTCCTTTGGTACTTTGTCTTTCTGGAAAATTCTTGGGTACCATTGGTTTGACTTTGTGTCGAATTAGCAGATGCTCATGGAGTCCCGAATAAGGCACATTACCTGTATTGTGTGGGAGCATCATTTACGGCACTAAGGCCATGTGATGTATTTCCCCAAGGGTGATCCTGCTTGTAAGATCCTCATTGTTCGGGACCCGAGTGACTGGACCAGGCCAAAGGGTCGCCAACGTAACACCTGGCTGCAGCAGATAGAGAGTCTTTTCCGGAGGTTGGGACTGGACCACGTGTCTGCTTGGGGGGTTGTGAACTGAGTTTTTTCATCATGTAGTGGGTGTGGCAACGCACTGTGCCAGTGTATGCTCCCCAACTTGACTTGACTTGATACGGAAGTGTATTTCGTTGTTTTGCAAAGATATCGCATGCTGCCACAGCGCTGATAATACACACGTATGCTTCCATGAGAGAGGATGCTGAGCAGGCATGTAGCATGTAATCAAGTGACAAAATCTGAACAGACAGAACATGCAATTCTGTTTCTTCAGCAGTTATGTTCAGGCAGGGGGAGGGTTAGGAATTTGGTTGTATTTTTGCCTATAACATGTATAACAGGCTAGTGATTTTTTTTAAATGTATAAAATATGCTTCACTTTAGAATTTACAATTTTATGTGGTAAAATAATATCTACCATGTTTGTGAAGAAATTACCTTGACTTGAAAAATACCAAAATTACTCTTGAAAAGATACAACTGGACTGCCATATCTTGGGTCTGCCCTACACTTCCAACAGGCAATATCCTGGAGAAATTCCATAAGATGCGCAGACTACTTAATTTTGATTCTTTCGCTCATGAATTAAAACAGATGTCCTCCGAGCTCTTTACACTATCATGTTCTGCAGCCATGTGGAGTAACCTGTTTCACCTGCTTGTCCCCTCAGTCTTATTTCTATGGCTACTGACCAAAGCTCATGACCTTGAAGAGAGCTGGAGGCATAGGTTGAACTTTATATAGTTAAGTTTATGTAACGCCACAGCATCACCAGTATTTGGATAGGACTAGGAGCAATATTTTAATGGGGTGTCATTCAAATGGTTAAAATGGATGTGCTAATCTCATTCAACTATTCTTGTTCTGTTAGAGATGCTCACTACATTGCGGTGCATGCTCAGCCAACAGACCATTATCACAGTCATTCATTTTGCCTATGTCTATGGTGCCTTTCAAAGGTATTGTTTCTACACACAAAGAATGCTTCTGCCACCAATACCAACAAATAATGATCCTTTACTTGTGTGTTCATGATCCTTTACTTATGAGTCCATATTTGTTGTTGATTTAACATGATCTCCATGATCACCAAAGACCTCATGTATAATGCCGTGCCTAGAACTCGCACTATGACATGGCATAAGCATAAAAGCAGGAATGTATGTATGCACAGAAAAATCCAGATGCATAAATCTATGCGTTCGCCAACTTCCATGTTTTTCCGCTATATAAATCCTGATCAGCGTGAAAAGTAACTCTCGTGCACGCGCCTGCTGCCCACCCCAACTCCTCCCAGAATTACGCCTCTTTGAATATTCAAATCAATATAAACAGCCCTTAAGCTCAGCCTTCTGTGAAAAGGCAATGGCAAAAGTACGAGGGAAAATAGAAGAATTTCAGTGAATACCAAGTGGAGGCAAAGAAAATGTACTATTTGCTGGTTTAAAGTGGTATAAAGAACAAAAAGAAGTTGATCGAGTGACATAGCGTGTTGGAGAACCTCGAAAGCTCACGTTCACAAAGTTGTACAGTGCCCGAAATAAAAAAGAAGTTGTCAGATATCAAAGTCGCCATGAAAATGCAAGTCGTAGCCCACCGTCGGAGTGTCTTTTGGAAGCTTATTAGGGTACAGAGAAAAAAAAGGCACACAGCGGGAAAAAAGCTGAAATGTTAACTTTAATCTCTAAATTTCCATTTTAATCATGTAGGTTATTTTGTCATTAAAGTAGAACATCATAAACTTCATCTTAAAATCCTTTAATTTACTAGTTTCTCAATCCCATTGTAACTAAGTAGCACATTAAATGCTTTGTTTTGTATTTGATCTTCTATATGCTCTGTGTGTGAATCACTACGTGCTTCTGGGCTTTCTCTTCCTCCAACAGGACACAGAATCCATTGCATTCGTGATATTACAGCTCTCTGAATAATTAAAATACTGAGATGTATACGTGATATCATTTTCATGATTATAGGAGTTAAAGCATGTTATTAAACATGAACACGGTGGCGCAGTGATTGTTCATGTCTCACACATGGTGCTTGCTGCACCATGTGCTACCTTCGATGAAATAATTTATTGCAGCAGTACTGTCTCTTTCAAATGTACTAACCTTCAATTCCTGTCCTTCCTTTTCTTTCTCCAAATACCGAATCGCCACAAAATCAGCTCTGTAATAGACGTTAAGCCATCTGTAAGTTTAGAAAGCCGATTCTTCAAAACTTTTAAGGAACATCGAAATATCTTTGTAGTACATGTTTAATTATTCTATCAATCTGTCCTTCCAGTGTCGTGCCAGTACTAGCAAGAATACAGTGCGAGGCAGGCACAAACCGTGAAGGAAGTTCCAGCTCCTGGCTAGCACTGCGGCACCGTGTAGTTAAAGTTAAAGTTTTATCTGTATAATATAATAAACATATTTTGCTGCATTTCATCTTAAAACTGATATTGTCATCATATGTAAATACGCGCTTTATAAAGTGGCTCAGGTTGTGCAATATTATAATTGTATCGCATGTTTACAATGAGGTAATTGTACTTATAAGTACAAACAGTTCTATAAGGAGCACTTGATGGACTGATGGAGTGCATTTATAGTTCTTGTGATGAAATTTTTTCTGAACAGCGAGGTCCGTACAGGAAAGACTCTGAAGCATTTGTCATATGAGAGCAGTTCAATAGACATGATGGCTGAGGCAGCGTGTGCTTGATGCTGTATAACAATAATTCTCTTTACGATCACCTGCAGTACAGCTGTGATTCACACTCAGATACAGTGATATAAATACTCCAAGTGGTGCAGTGAGAGTAATATGGAAAAAGATGATCTGATGTGGGATCCGAGGTGCAGTGAGAGTAACAACGCTAAAGTAGTTATGGTATTTAGAATAGTTTTACCATTCTGTGGACCATTATATTGTTACAGGTTAATTACAATCAGATGCATTAAACTAATAAACAATATGTGGTTAATTTCAGTGTATTTATGAAGCCACGTCAGAGATGTGGATCTAAAAATGAAAAGATAACCGAACAGGAATAGTAGCACTGCAAAACCAAGCAGAGAACTTGCGTAAGACAGGGTATGAGCTACCGTACAAATGTGCATGGCTTTACGCCAAGTTTAGGTTTTATACATCTCGATTTGAATGTGGAAATGTTCTTACACAACATTTTTTTGCGTACGCACCGTTTATACATGAGGCCCCAGATGGCCTAATAATCATAGTCACTGGTACAGAGTTCTGTTATTTCGTTGGTCCTGTTGTTTTTTCAGTAATTTTAATTTATAATAGGAGATGGACCACTGCACCACTCAGAGTATTTATATCACTGTATCTGAGTGGGGAATCAAAGATCTACAGAATCTGAGAAAGAGAATTATCGGTATACAGCATCAAGCACATGTTGCCCCAGCCATGCTGTCTATTGAACTGGCCTCACACGGCAAATGCTTCAGAGCTTTTCCAGTATGGACCTCGCAGTTCAGAAACAGTTTCATCCCAAGAACTATAAACGCACTCAATCAGTCCATCAAGTGCTCCTTGTAGAAAGCTTTGTACTTATAAGTAATATCACCTCACTGTAAACTTGCGATACAGGTATAATATTGTCCAACCTGAGCCACTTTATAAAGTGCGTATTTACATATAACAACAATGTCATTGTTAAGATAAAATGCAGCAAAATATGTTTATTTTATTATACAGAAAAAACTTTAACCATTTAAATAATCTATATTGTTAATAATTAAACATGTGAGGACACGGTGCTGCAGCGCTAGTGAGGAGCTGGTGCCCTGTTCACGGATTGTTCCTGCCTCGCGCTGTATTCTTCTAAACATGTACTACGAAGATATTTCAATGTTACTTAAAAGTTTTGAAGAATTGCCATTTTTTTTTATTTTTATTTTTATTAATTTTATTACAATCCATACAAAGCAATCAAGTTTTTACAAAAAGAAAAATTGAATTAAGAACAGATCGATCCCCACCCCTGAGAAAGAAGAATCGCCATTCTAAGCTTACAGATGGCTTAATGTCTATTACAGAACTGATTATGTGGTGATTGGGTATTTGGAGAAAGAAAAGTAAAGACAGTAACTAGAGGTTAGTACGTTTGAAAGAGACATTACTGAAACAATAAATTATTTCTTCGAAGGTCGCTCACGGCACAGCAAGCATCTTGCGTGAGGCATGAACAATCACCACGTCATCGTGTTCCCATTTTTAACAATGTGCTTTAACTCCTATCATCATGAAAATGATATCACGTATACATCTCAGTATTTTAATTATTCAGAGAGCTGTAATATTGCACATGTAATGGATTCTGTGTCCTGTCAGAGGAAGAGAAAGCCCGGAAGCACGTAGTCACACACATAGAGCACATAGAAGATCAAATACAAAACAAAGCATTTAACGTGCTACTTTAATTATGATGGTATTTGAGAAACAAGTAAATTAAACGATTTTAAGATGAAGTTTATGATGTTCTACTTTAATGACAAAATAAACTGTGTGATTAAAGTGGAAATTTCAAGATTAAAATTTACATTTCATGCTTGTTCCCCACTGTGTGCCTTTTTTTTCTCTGTACCCTAATAAGCTTTCATATGACACTCAGACATTGGGCTACGCCTTTTCACGCCGACTTTAATATCTGACAACTTCTTTTTTATTTTGTGCACTGTGCGACTTTGTGAACTTGAGCTTTCGAGTTTCTCCGACACGCTATGTCAGTGGTTCTCAACCTGTGGGGTGGGCCCCCCTAGGGGGGCGCGAAGTAACAAAAAGGGGGGTGTGAAGATGTGAAAAAAAGAAAACAAGAATCAAAAATATGAAAAAAACATCTGTTGAAACCAAAACAAATTAACTTAAACTACATTCTGATACTAGAACAATAAATATAGAGTTAGATAAATGTCGATAAAAGTTAAGTAGGTATAATAAAATATGCATCTACATTTCAAAAAAACTGTTATGAAAACTCAGGTCACAAATATTTAAAGGTTAAGAAACGCTGCGCTATGTCACTCGATCAACTTCCTTTTGTTGTTTATTCCACTGTTTAAACCAACAAATAGTGCGTTTTTCTTTGCATCCACTTGTTATTCGCTGGAATTCTTCTATTTTCCCATATACTTTTGCCATTGCCTTTTCACAGAATGCTGAGCTTAAGGGCTGTTTATATTGATTTGAATATTCAAAGAGGCGTAATTCTGGGAGGAGTTGGGGTGGGGCAGCAGGCGCGTTACTTTTCACGCTGACCGGGATTTATGTAGCGGAAGAACATGGAAGTTGGCATACACACAGATTTATGCATTAGGATTTTTTGAGCGTAAGCACATTTCAGCTTTTATCGGTTTGTCATGTTATAGTGTGAATTCTATGCACGGCATTATACATGAGGCCCCTTGTGCTTAGGATGATTTCTACTTGTATCCCAAATGATGGTATTTGTTCTGAGTTTTCATGTAGTATTTGTATTTTAAGTATTTTATTCTGGTTTAATATTTCTTATTCTATTTCAAAGCTTAGTAGATCCTGAATTTATATTTATTAGTGTATAATGTAGATATTCATTTTTGCCAATGCTGTATATGGGCTGCTGTTCATTTTGAATTTCTATTAAGCATTTTGGGCATGGGAAAGATGCTATATAAATAAAGTGTACTATTATTATTATTATACTATTAACAGGTTTTTATCTGTTTTTGGAGTTAAGATTAGGCTGCCTGTGGTGAGGTCTACTCTGGGGAGCCTACACCCAATTTTGAGCTTTCCTGTGACAAGATTATAGCAATAGACAGTTTTCTGGAGACCTGACTTCCTTTTTGAATCATGAATAGTCTCATTGTACTTCTGTCTGGTATGATAGATAGATCCTGTCCTACACCTCCCGACTCCAGCTCGCTTTCTGGGTCTTCAGTAATCCTTTTTATAGTCCTTGACCCGGAAGTGCTTCTGACACTATATGATAGATAGATAGATAGATAAGACACTATATAATAGATAGATAGATAGAGTGAATCCAGAAAGTATTCACAGTGCATCACTTTTTCCACATTTGTTATGTTACAGCCTTATTCCAAAATAGATTAAATTCATTTTTTTCCTCAGAATTCTACACACAACACCCCATAATGACAACGTGAAAAAAGTTTACTTGAGATTTTTGCAAATTTATTAAAAATAAAAAAATTGAGAAAGCACATGTACATAAGTATTCACAGCCTTTGCCATGAAGCTCAAAATTGAGCTCAGGTGCATCCTGTTTCTCCTGATCATCCTTGAGATGTTTCTGCAGCTTAATTGGAGTCCACCTGTGGTAAATTCAGTTGATTGGACATGATTTGGAAAGGCACACACCTGTCTATAGAAGGTCCCACAGTTGACAGTTCATGTCAGAGCACAAACCAAGCATGAAGTCAAAGGAATTGTCTGTAGACCTCCGAGACAGGATTGTCTTGAGGCACAAATCTGGGGAAGGTTACAGAAAAATTTCTGCTGCTTTGAAGGTCCCAATGAGCACAGTGGCCTCCATCATCCATAAGTGGAAGAAGTTCGAAACCACCAGGACTCTTCCTAGAGCTGGCCGGCCATCTAAACTGAGCGATCGGGGAGAAGGGCCTTAGTCAGGGAGGTGACCAAGAAACCGATGGTCACTCTGTCAGAGCTCCAGAGGTCCTCTGTGGAGAGAGGAGAACCTTCCAGAAGGACAACCATCTCTGCAGCAATCCACCAATCAGGCCTGTATGGTAGAGTGGCCAGACGGAAGCCACTCCTTAGTAAAAGGCACATGGCAGCCCACCTGGAGTTTGCCAAAAGGCACCTGAAGGACTCTCAGACCATGAGAAACAAAATTCTCTGGTCTGATGAGACAAAGATTGAACTCTTTGGTGTGAATGGCAGGCATCACGTTTGGAGGAAACCAGGCACCGCTCATCACCAGGCCAATACCATCCCTACAGTGAAGCATGGTGGTGGCAGCATCATGCTGTGGGGATGTTTTCAGTGGCAGGAACTGGGAGACTAGTCAGGATAAAGGGAAAGATGACTGCAGCAATGTACAGAGACATCCTGGATGAAAACCTGCTCCAGAGCGCTCTTGACCTCAGACTGGGGTGATGGTTCATCTTTCAGCAGGACAACGACCCTAAGCACACAGCCAAGATATCAAAGGAGTGGCTTCAGGACAACTCTGTGAATGTCCTTGAGTGGCCCAGCCAGAGCCCAGACTTGAATCCGATTGAACATCTCTGGAGAGATCTTAAAATGGCTGTGCACCGACGCTTCCCATCCAACCTGATGGAGCTTGAGAGGTGCTGCAAAGAGCAATGGGCAAAACTGGCCAAGGATAGGTGTGCCAAGCTTGTGGCATCATATTCAAAATGTAATTGCTGTAATTGCTGCCAAAGGTGTATCGACAAAGTATTGAGCAAAGGCTGTGAATACTTATGTACATGTGATTTCTCATTTTTTTTATTTTTAATAAATTTGCAAAAACCTCAAGTAAACTTTTTTCACATTGTTATTATGGGGTGTTGTGTGTAGAATTCTGAGGAAAAAATGAATTTAATCCATTTTGGAATGAGGCTGTAACATAACAAAATGTGGAAAATGTGATGTGCTGTGAATACCTTCCGGATGCACTGTAGATAGATAGATAGATAGATAGATAGATAGATAGATAGATAGATAGATCTTTTTTTAATTTTATTGATTTTATTGTAATCATTCCATACAAATAGATCAATTTTTACAAAAATAGGATTGAAAATAAATCAACCTCCTGCCCCTGTGATAGATAGATTTTTATTCATCCCCAGGGTAAAATTTGGCTGTTTACAGAAGGTCTTTAAATAAATAAGTACATAAATAGCTGGTGTAAAAGACGAAGTAAGAGACAACATAAAGGTTTGGGGTTTCCGGCCCCGTATACTGCAAAATTATCCACAGCAAAAAATCAAAACAGGTCAAATACATGAAAAATATCTTTCAGTATGCACGACGCCTTAAGTACATCACGGGGTGCTCGACACCATCGACGCTTTGGCTCAACACGGGACCAAGGCCTGTGTCCGAAGCGTCGGTCTGGAGAATAAAAGGAAGACCAAAATCAGGTGTCCTTAATACTGGTGCCGACGTTATGGCCTTTTTTAAGTCACTGAATGCATGTTCTGCCTTGTCGTTCCATACCACATATAAGGAAGCGCCCTTTTTTGTTAAATTGGTCAAGAGTGCTGCCCTTTCGGAGAAACGGGGTACGAACCGGCGGTAGTACCCCGCTAACCCCAAGAAAGCCTGCACCTGTCTCTTGGTATTCGGACGGGGCCATTCCAGGATGTCTTTAATTTTTGAACATTGTGGCCTCACCTGTCCTCGTCCCACTAGGTAGCCTAAATACTTGGCCTCTTTTAGACCAAAGAAGCACTTTCGGGGGTTTTTGCGGAGGCCGGCCTTTGCTAGTGTCACGAGGACAGCGGAGATCTGCAATAGATGCTCCTTTTAGGTGCCGGAATAGATGACTATGTCATCCAGGTAGGCGGCACTATAGGACTGGTGGGGCTTCAGCACTCTATCCACCAGACGTTGAAAGGTCGCCGGGGCCCCGTGCAGCCCAAATGGGAGGACCTAAATTTAATAATTTAGCTAAAACAGCAGTTTCATAGTCTCAATGCAGTGGCTTCAATGTTCAATGTTTTGTTACCATTAACTCTGACCTCGATGGCTGACGACAAATTATATGTGGCTGCCAGTCTTCTTGTTGAAAGCTATAGCACTGATGTTTGCATGGCTTACATGTTACTCCTGACTATACCAGTGACTGTTGCTGCATGTGAACGATCGTTCTCCGAGTTAAAACCCATCCAAAATTACCTCAGAAACACAATGTCACAAGACAGACTTAATGGCTTGGATGTACTCTCATTTGAGAACGAGCGTGTCAGACAACTTGATGTGTCAAACATCGTTGAGACTTTTGCGCAACAGACGGTACACTAGTGAATATTTTACGGCACTAGTGATATTAGAAGTAATATGATTTGTGACTGGTCAGTCAGTTTCACTTTTATAAGCTATAACAGTTCAACATACAGTGGTGTGAAAAACTATTTGCCCCCTTCCTGATTTCTTATTCTTTTGCATGTTTGTCACACAAAATGTTTCTGATCATCAAACACATTTAACCATTAGTCAAATATAACACAAGTAAACACAAAATGCAGCTTTTAAATGATGGTTTTTATTATTTAGGGAGAAAAAAAATCCAAACCTACATGGTCCTGTGTGAAAAAGTAATTGCCCCCTGAACCTAATAACTGGTTGGGCCACCCTTAGCAGCAATAACTGCAATCAAGCATTTGTGATAACTTGCAATGAGTCTTTTACAGCGCTCTGGAGGAATTTTGGCCCACTCATCTTTCCAGGATTGTTGTA
Source organism: Polypterus senegalus (assembly GCF_016835505.1). Classification (NCBI taxonomy): domain Eukaryota; kingdom Metazoa; phylum Chordata; class Cladistia; order Polypteriformes; family Polypteridae; genus Polypterus; species Polypterus senegalus. The sequence continues at coordinate 306,972,015 of NC_053154.1, forward strand.
ATTCAGCTTTATTTGAGGGTTTTCTAGCATGAACCACCTTTTTAAGGTCATGCCATAGCATCTCAATTGGATTCAGGTCAGGACTTTGACTGGGCCACTCCAAAGTCTTCATTTTGTTTTTCTTCAGCCATTCAGAGGTGGATTTGCTGGTGTGTTTTGGGTCATTGTCCTGTTGCAGCACCCAAGATTGCTTCAGCTTGAGTTGACGAACAGATGGCCGGACATTCTACTTCAGGATCTTTTGGTAGACAGTAGAATTCATGGTTCCATCTATCACAGCAAGCCTTCCAGGTCCTGAAGCAGCAAAACAACCCCAGACCTTCACACTACCACCACCATATTTTACTGTTGGTATGATGTTCTTTTTCTGAAATGCTGTGTTCCTTTTACGCCAGATGTAACGGGACATTTGCCTTCCAAAAAGTTCAACTTTTGTCTCATCAGTCCACAAGGTATTTTCCCAAAAGTCTTGGCAATCATTGAGATGTTTCTTAGCAAAATTGAGATGAGCCCTAATGTTCTTTTTGCTTAACAGTGGTTTGCGTCTTGGAAATCTGCCATGCAGGCCGTTTTTGCCCAGTCTCTTTCTTATGGTGGAGTCATGAACACTGACCTTAATTGAGGCAAGTGAGGCCTGCAGTTCTTTAGACGTTGTCCTGGGGTCTTTTGTGACCTCTCGGATGAGTCGTCTCTGCGCTCTTGGTAGCTTACTTTTTATTTTAAACATCTTCTTTCACAAAGTTGTCTTGGAAAAGTAAGCGGGTCCACATTTTACATAGATGTATGTACTGTGTACTAGTATGTACCCACACCTCCCACATTTCATTCCCACAATTTATTTTATTTTTGCTAACTTACTGTGGCTGTAATGAAGCGATTTAAAAAGTTATTACATTGACATTGTCACGGATGCCACTGCCCTGCCAGCCCCTCGGATATAGTTACAAATAAATTGTTAAGAGTTATACTAGACCTCAAGGTGCTGCACAGGGGTCTTCAGCAAGCTGGCTATGCCAGTGAACAGAGCCTGCCTTCTTTAATTAGCTTGCTGATTCTGTGGGCATCTCTTGAGGTGATGTTACCAACCTCGCACACCACAGCGTAGAAAATCACACTGACCATGACAAAGTTATAGAAGATGCGAAGGACGTCAATGTCCACATTACAGGAAAGCAATCTCCTAAGAAAAAAGAGTCTGCTCTGCCCTTTCTTATATATTTAATCTGTTACTTGTTTAATGGGTCTTAATGTCATTTTTTTTCAGATGGAAGACTCTTGACTGCAGTGGCCTTGCAGCACATGGGGGCCTGAAACAGCTGGTTCACACCATAGGTTTTTTTTCAGTAATTGCAATTGGATTGAAGACAACCAAGACTTAAGAGGAAAAAAAAAAGGTTTTGGCAAACAGTAAGCTCTCTTGATAGGTGAAAGGTATGCAGGCCTGTGACTGGCTCTTCTGGTATGAGGTCTCTTGACAGGTAAAATATGAGCCTAGTTCGTCAGGTATGGCATGAGTATAAACATGCTTTATATTCAGCTCAAGAAACATATTGCATTTTTAAACATTTAGGAAGTAAGAGTGGCCACCAAAGTCATATTATTACTGGTAAATTATGGCCTTGGTGCATTTGGAGTTAAATGGGAATAAATAAGTCTCTCCTGCTGATCTTTACAAGCAAAATGAGAAACGCCAATCATATGAACATCCTGGTTCATTCCAGGCCAGTATTAAACTTGCATAGCCTGCTGAAGGGGTGTAATGTGAGCCTGTAATTATTTTGATTATTATTTATTTAGCAGACACCTTTATCCTTGAAGACTTACAAAGCAAGTTATAATATGTACAAGAATAATTAGAAGGTGCAAACATCTAAAGCAACAGAGACCAAGGTATAATTATACCTTGTGAGGGATGGCCGGTAGCCTGGCCCAGCTGGGACACCTCTACAATGGAAGGATCAGGGGAGAGAGCATGCACAGGGCATCGTCTCCCCTGAATCCCAAGATGACAGTTCCCCTGGGTGGCAGTAGTGCATCATGGGCCTCATGGGACTTGGAGTTTGCCAACTTAGCCTTCTTGCGTTCTCTGTGTGTGCCCAGGGTGTGTTGAAGGACCGGGGAGCCCTAATTCATGGGGCTTTCACCTCACCCAGAAGTGCTTTCGGACCACGGTTACAGGACACCAGAAGGTATTACATAAAAGGAGCCAGTTGCCTCAACTCCAGGAGCCAGAGACAGGAGGAAGAAGGATGAAGCTTGTATGGAGGAGTGGAGGAAGCAGTGACCAAGAGAGAGAGAAAGAGAGAGAAGAAGAAGGCAAACAGCAGCTGTGCTTGTGCACAACTGTACTTGTGGCTGTGGTGGGAAACATGTGCCTAAGAAGAATTTCTCACAATAAAAACTCTGTTGTTCATTTTACCTATGTGTCTGAGCCTTTGCGTCGGGTGTTGCATCCAGGAGATTGAGTGCCCCCTGGTAGCCACAAGTTAAGCACAACACAACTACTCTTTGCCTTTTTCTTCTGTCTCTGTCCTGGTCACTGCCTCCTCCAGTCTTCCATGCAATCTTCATCCTCCTTCGTAGTTGAGGCAGCTGGCTTCTTTTATGTAACACTCAGGTGTACTTCCAGTGTCTGGTAAGCGTGGTTTGAAGGCACTTCCAGGTGAGGCAGGAGCTCCATGAAGTAGGGGCCTGCCAGGCCCTGCAGCACCCTTCTGGCGGCACCCACCAAACCCAATAGGGCTAAGTTAGCAAACTCCAAGTCCCACAATGCCTTGTGGAAATCCAAGGCACCAATGCAACACTGGGTGTAGTGGGTGGGGAAGGGGGGAATTGGGGGGTGTTGCCATTTAGGGAGATAATGCTCTGTACAGGCTCTCTCCCCAGTCCTTCCATTGCAGAGGCATCTCGGCTGGGCCATACTCCCAGCTGTCCCTCAGAACTTGCAACAAAATTAAGACAACTATCAGAATCGTAAACTTTTTGTCAATACAACAGCAGTCATCCTGTGGTAGACACACTGAGCAGTTCCAAAATATTTAATGAAAAGGTCAATTTATAGTCAAAATGTCAATTGAAATCATCTTGGAGCAAGAACTGAGGAGCATTGTCCAGTATTAGCATTTTGGGTACAGGAAATTCAGAGATTTCTTCAAAGGGCATATGGCGAGACCAAAGACTGCAGAAACTGAGGAGCAAAACTATTTAGAGAACCAGTTGAACATGATCCTTGCAGCAACAGGAAGCCAATGGAGTGACCAAAGAAGAGGAGTAATAGGAGTGAAATGAGGATCAGAGGACACCAGTTGAGCAGCTGCATTCTGGAGGAGCTTGGGAGATTAGATAGCAGTTGAAGGAAGCACCACAAAAGAGAATGGTAAAAGTCCAGCCAAGAGAGAACCAGTGTCTGAACGAGAACTTGTGTGGTATAATTAGTGAGGAAGGGTTGGATCCTTGGAATATTACAAAAAAGAAATGGCATGATTGAGTCACTGAAGAAATATATTCAATGAATGAAAGTGGGTTAGGCTTAGGGTTAAGTCTGGTGTCATACCAAGATTCCTGACCGTGACTGAGAATGAAAAGGTGGCAACTTCAAAAACAATGCTTAGAGACCAATCTGAAGACGGAGAAGCAGAAGATATTGGCATTACATAGTTAAGTTTAAGATGATGAACATTCATCCTGGATACGATGGATAAAGAGGCAGTTGGAGATTTGAGCTGAAACCTATTGGTTGAAACATGGTAAGGAGAGGAAGATCTTTGCATCATCAGCATATATGTGGTAGGAGAAGCCATGAGAAGAAATAATATTGTCTAAGGAGTGAATGTTAAAAAAGTTTGGTCTTGATGCCGATAATCTTAACCATTTTTCAGCCTATTTCTCACTTACCTTTTCTGTCTAAAGTTCTTGAGCATGTTGTAGCCTCCCAACTCACCCATTACTTAACTTCTAACAAATTTATGGGACACTTTCAGTCTGGCGCTTTGGGAAACCAATGATTTGCATATGGCAGCAGACGCTGGACAAACCAGCATGTTAATTCTGTTAGATCTCAGTGCAGCATTTGACACTGCTAGACATGACATTTTATTTTCCAAAATGGAGAACATGCTGGGTGTCTCTGACACTGCTCTCCAGTGGTTTAAGTCCTATCTAACTGAGAGGTAAGAGTTTGTTAGTCTTGGCAAGAGCAGGTCCAGTTCTGCACCAGTCACACAAGCAGTTCCTCAGTGTTCTGTCCTCAGCCTGCTACTTCCCCTTGGCCATATCATTCATAGTTATAGACTGGGTTGTCATTTTAAGCAGATGATACTTAACTGTATTTCAATGTTAAAACTGAAACTTTTTCAGAGTTTTCTCAGCTCACAACTTGCCTTAGATTAAAAGCTGGATGGAGCAGAACTCTTTTTAAAAATTAAATTGCAACAAACTGGACTGCAAATTGGCATTGATGTGGAACTTAAAAAAATGAGCTCCTTCTCACACCATCACTCTTGATGGTGATCTCATCAGACCTTCTTCTGATGCAAGACATCTTGGTGTCATTTTTGATTCCTTCCTTTCTTATTCCGCCCACATAAACCGCATTAAGAAATGTTCTTACTTTCACCTCCATAATATATCTTGTGTTCACTCATTCCTCTCCTTTTCTAATGCTGAGAAACTTGTCCCTTCTTTTATCACATCCTGCATTGATTATTGTAACTCCCTACTGTAGGGTTCTCCTTCTAATCTTCTATCACAGCTCCAGTTGATTCAAAACTCTGCTGCAAGAGTCCTTACTCAAACCAGCAACAGTGAGCACATCACACCCATTCTGCTTCATCTTCACTGGCTCCCTGTGTCTTGCAGAATTGAATTTATGATTCTATTATTAAAATGGCCTTGCATCATCGGATTGGCTGGCCCAGCATTGACTCAGCTGTGGAATGGCCAATAGGGGGAGGCAGCTTGATGGCTGAGGTTTCCAGGACTCTGAACAAATCCAAATTGTATTATGTAATATAATCTACTGTTGAATTCTGCTCTGTACTTGTAATATTTCTATTGCACTATTATATTGTATTGAGGATTACTTTTTTTTTTACTGTTTTGTTCCGTGTATTGTATTCTATTTACCCCCTTTTTTTCGACACCCATTGCTCACCCAACCTACTTGGAAAAGGGTCTCTCTTTGAACTGCCTTTCTCGAGGTTTCTTTCATTTTTTTCCCTACAAGGATTTTCTTGGGAGTTTTTCCTTAGAGAGTCAAGGCTGGGGGGCTGTCAAAAGGCAGGGCTTGTTAAAGCCCATTGCAGCAATTGTGTGATTTTAGGATATATAAAAATAAATTGTACTGTATTGTATTGTACTACATCAGTGACCTTCTCCATCACTCTGCTCCTGTTTACTCACTAAGGTCCTCTAATTCCAGCCATCTTATTTATTTATTTATAAAGCACTTTAAAAACAACATCAAGGCTGATCAAAGTGCTGTACAATAAAACCCAACATTTAAGATACACAATAACCAAAGGGTACAAGAAACAGAAACACATAAGAGCTGAAGAAATTCATAATACAAAGTACACAGACAGTCAACATCTCACACTGGGTCAAAGGCCAGGGAGTAAAAGTGTGTTTTTAAATAAGATTTAAAGACAGCAAGTGAAGGAGCCTGTCTAATGTGCAATGGCAAATCATTCCAGAGTTTTGGAGCTGCAACTGAAAAAGCCCAATCACCTCTAAGATTGCATCGTGTCTTAGGAACACATGAAAGAATCTGGTCAGCTGACCTGAGAGACAGCAAGACGCTACATAAGGGTACAGCAGTTCTGACCAATAAAATGGAGCACAACCATTAAAGGATTTAAAAAACAAATACAAGGATCTTAAAATTCAGAAACGAACTAGGAGGCAGTGAAGGGAAGGCAAAATTGGGGTAACATGCTCATGCTTTCTTATACCAGTTAAAAATTGAGCAGCAGCATTTTGCACCAGCTGTAGGCAAACAGTGGCGGCCTGGCTAATTCCAAAAAGATGTGCATTGCAGTAGTCTAGACAAGAGATATAAAAACACGTATCACTGTTTCAAGGTTGTATTTAGACAAAACAGGCTTGATTTTTGGAAAAAGCAAGATTTTACCACTGCGTTCACATGGCTATCAAGTTTTAAAGTAGAATCCATTTTCTCACCTAAATCTGTGATCATGGATTTCTCATACTGAACCACAGTGGAATGGTTCATGCAGGGAGTCCCGCTGGTACCATTGGGTCTAAACAGCATGACTTCTGTCATCAGTCTTGTTGTGCCCCACACTAACTTTCACTCTATGGGTGACAGGGCCTCCAGCTGTATAGCACCCAGACTTTGGAATGATCTCCCGAAATTAATGAGATCAGCAAACTCCATCTTCTTTTAAAAAACTAGGGGGCTCTGCCCCCTGCTCGTTTCGTTCGCCAACCCCTGTATTTGGTTAATTGAATATACAATTTTAAAAGCTTTTTTTTTCTTTGGAATTGTTTCAATTTCATTATTTGCACTTTTACTTTAAAGCTTCATTAAAAACAATATTTGGAATTACCTTTTCTTCAAGATCACATTGAATTTTGATTCCGTTTTTGGAGACACATTGTGACAACTGTGGTATCTTTCCGGCCATTCATCCCGGCCAGTACCAACAGGCCACCAGATGGAGCCATCCTTGCAGCATAGAAGTGCCCCGAATGCCAGCAGGGAATTATGGACAATGGACTTTTAATGCACAGCCCTGCTGGATACCATGGGGGCCGCCAGGAGTCGCTGCAGGGAGACCCAGAAACTATTTGCCTTACGCCCAGGAAGTATGTCATAGTCACGTGGACAAAGGGAACGATGTGCTTCCTGGGTGAAGAAAGGAAGGATTTTTATCTGACCTGGAAGTGTTCCAGGTCACATGGACATAGAGGGTGAAACGCTTCTGGGTCAAGGAGTATAAAGGACTGTGGGAAATCCCAGACGGACGAGCTGAGTTGGGAGGCAGGGTGGCTAAGCATCTGGGAGTTTGGAGGATTGTTATTGTTTATTTAATTATTAGAGAATTGTGGAGAGGAGCATGCTTTGTGCACTTTACTATTACAATAAATATCATTATTGGACTTTTACCTGGTGTCTGACGTGTGGTCTGAGGGTACAAGGGGGCGAGAAAACCCTAATCTGTCACACAACGCAACGTATAACTGCCCGTAAGTGACTATTGTTTCTGTTTGTCTAATACATAATCCGACTTTTTCAAATGTTTGTCCCTGTGATTTGTAAATTGTCATAGAAAAAGCTATTCTAACGGGAAACTGTAAACATTTTAATACAGATGGCATATCAAGATCTCCTTTGGTGTCTAATGTTATTCGCAGAATATATACATTACCTTTCTTGTCACCTGTTAAAATTTGCATCGCTTCTCCGTGATCATAAATATACACCTGACTGAATTGTGTTTTCTTTGAAATTAAACTTGTCGTTGCTTTAACTGTTGCAGGGCCACAGATTCTCATAGCGTATCGTCCATTATTGTGCAAATCTACGTTTTGTGCATTGAATGATGCGAAGGCGAAAAGACTTTGTTTTCTGCTTGTTGCCTTTTATTTCTGACCTCGCTTTGTCCTGCTGTTTTCTCAATTACACCTGGTCCTGATGATTAATTTCCTTTTGTTTGCGCTAATGTGATCTTTTCTATCTTTTCTTTGATACTGTAGCGACTGACATAATAAAGTATCACAAAAGTTTTACTTGAACAATCACCGACTTTGTAACCCCAAACACAACTTTCTAGCACTCTCTCCAACCCCTCATCCCCACCCCCCCCCACCGCATCAATCAATAACCCGTTATCAGTCTTCCGTGCTGTACCCCGTCCTCCCTCAATCGGACCGAACAGTCACTTAAAACAAAAAAGGATTCAGCCTGGCTGGGATGCTACAATACTTTCGAATTCCACTGCTTTCATATTCTTTACCTTTCTCTGCATGTGTATCGCGCCATCGTTTGTTTGAGCCTTTCGAATTCCACTGCTTTCATAATCTCTTATCTGCCTTTTTTACTGTCCAATGCTTTTGGGTCTCTTTTCTCTGCACTGCTCTTTCTTCTTTGCTTAGTCGTTAATGTTTCATCTAGAACGTATTGTCCTTATATGCTTTATATGTGCTGAGAGCAGAGGATCTTTGTGTGCTACGTGCCTTTACACGACTGAGTGTTTTGCTGGCCAAGCTCTTATTTGATATTGTTTGCGTCTCATGGGTCTTTTAAGTGTCTTCCGAGAACTTCCGAGAAGATCATGTCTCATTGCCCTGCTTTTCCTTTCCAGGATTTTTTTTTATAACAAAGAGACAACTTCAAACTCATCTGTTCAGAAAGGCATCTAACGTAACCTGACATTCTGCCCCTTCTTTTTGTTCACCTCTCTGTCCAGATGCTGAGGATAATTTGTGTGTGTTATATCACAAATGACGCTATTTGATAGGCTTTTTTAGTATTGTAATCTGGTTTATTGTGTTTTAGTTTATTAATGCTTTGTGTATCCTATATCAACCTGCTTTAGTGTTCTATTCAGGAAACCTTTGTATCCAATGCTACATATACCTGCTCTTCTTTCTGAGACTCTATGAACTGCCTTGAGCATGGGAAAGGTGCTATACTGTATACTGTAAATAAAATGCATTATTATTATTATTATTAATTTTTAGGGAGAAGAGAGAAGTAAACCCAACACTGAGCTGCTAAGGCACACTTGTGAAGAGTTTCATAGAAGCAGAAACAAGGAGTTAGAGCAGGAGATGCAAAAGGCTTAGAAAGGCATAAGCAGACCCACGGATTCTGAGTTTATCGAAGGAAGAGATAAGCAAGGAGTGGTTGATAAATGCCAAAAAATTTATGGAAAGAGGAGAGAGAAGTAGTTCAAGCAAATCTAAGAGCATTTTAGACTGTAAAAGCGACCCTTGAAGAATCCAGTTGAAGAGGATCTAATAGATTTGTGTCAGAGGGAAAAGAGGAGAGTTGTTTGTCGACTATGCATTCTAGAGCCTTGGAAAGGAATGGCAGAAAGGAGACAGGACAGTACTCAGCTAGAAAGGCTTACATGCCTTCCATTTCTTTGCCCAACTTGAGATTTTGGGTTAATAGTCTCAAATTAATCCCTTCTGCACAATCTACAGTTTCCGATACAATGACTAGAGTTTGAGATTTTAATAACAGATAACTAAATTATCTCTGCCGACAATGGAGAATATTCTTAGCAGACAAAAGAGGCCCTAGCTCCTAATAACAGACATTTGGGACAGAAATAAGTCCAAAATCACCCCTAATTGCAACCCTAATGGCAGCTGAAGCTGGTGGCACATTACATGACTTCTAGTCAGAGGAGATGTTCAACTTGATGACTGCATTGCTGGAGTTGTCGCCTGAGAATGTCAGAGTGCATGAGTAGGAATCGCAGGGCATAACAGATTACCTGATTCCATGACAGCTTTCCAGCACAATTCTACATTTCCATAGTATTATGGGCTGGCTACATTCTGTCATCCAAGAACGTGCCGCTCTTTAGAGGTATCGAAAGTTCATTGGCAATCTCAGCCCTTCTGCTATCTTTCTATTGGGGAAGGTGTTGACATGATGTGGAGGACCACTGCAGCTGATGAGACACATGTGCTGCCAAGAAGGGGCCTTCTGGACAATCTACCACCTCATTGCAACAATCCAGAGTAGGCATGCCCATGGAGAGGGTGGGAATTGATGTTGTGGGCCCCTTCCCCTGCTCCCAGTGAGGCAACAAGTTCATTCCGGTTGTGGTCGACTATTTTACAAAGTTGCCTGAAGCTTACCCCAAAGTTGTGGATGCTCTAATTGGGGATATGTTAAGTCTCTTTGGCATGCCAGAGGAGCTTCACTCTGATCAGGGACAAAATTTCAAGAGCAGAGTGTTTCAGCTGGTTTGTGAATGCTTACAGATTCGGAACACCCACACTACACCCCTACTTCTCCAGAGTGAAGAGTTGCTGGAGCGGTTTATTCGGACACTTACTACCCAGCTGGCCATGGCCACCAGCCATCACCAAAGTGACTGTGACCAAAAGCTGCCCATGATCCTTCTAGCATGTCTAACGACAGTTCATGAAAGGGCTCACTGTACTCCTGCCTTTCTGATGTTGGGATGCGAGTTGCAGACACCTGCTTCACTGCTGTATGGACCAACGTCCCAACCAGGTTGAAGAACCTTGAGAGTAACTGTTGGGTCCGATTGGGGGGTTGAAGGCCCTTGGGAGTAGCTTTTGGGTCCGATGGGGGGATACAGTACAGAGGACTGACAGTGGGGGTATGATTGATGCTGAAAGGGGGGCGGTACCCAGAATGGTGGGGATAGAAGCAGGGTTGGGGCTCTTGAGGGTCTCTCAGGGCCAGAACAATGAGAGATTTATAGGCAATTAGAAAGATATGGAAGAAGATGATCCACTGTGGCAACTTCTAAAGGGAGCAGCAGAAAGAAGAAGAAGAAATAAATAGTTCAAGTTCAAAGACGTTCCTTTTTGCTGTTACAATCCTGTTTTTTTTATTGTTCCAGTAAACTGTTCTGTGAGCCATACTTCGTCCTTCTGTATTTTTCTTCTTTTCAAACATGATGTGGAGGTTGCTACTATATATATATATATATATATATATATATATATATATATATATATACAGTGCATCCGGAAAGTATTCACAGCGCATCACTTTTTCCACATTTTGTTATGTCACAGCCTTATTCCAAAATGGATTAAATTCATTTTTTTCCTCAGAATTCTACACAAAAAATACCCCAGAATGACAATTTGAAAAAAGTTTACTTGAGGTTTTTGCAAATTTATTAAAAATAAAAAAGCTGAGAAATCACATGTACATAAGTATTCACAGTCTTTGCTCAATACTTTGTCGATGCACCTTTGGCAGCAATTACAGCCTCAAGTCTTTTTGAATATGATGCCATAAGCTTGGCACACCTATCCTTGGCCAGTTTCGCCCATTCCTCTTTGCAGCACCTCTCAAGCTCCATCAGGTTGGATGGGAAGCGTCGGTGCACAGCCATTTTAAGATCTCTCCAGAGATGTTCAATCGGTATTAAGTCTGGGCTCTAGCTGGGCCACTCGAGGACATTCACAAAGTTGTCCTGAAGCCACTCCTTTGATATCTTGGTACTTAGGGTCGTTGTCCTGTTGAAAGATGAACCATCGCCCCAGTCTGAGGTCAACAGCGCTCTGGAGCAGGTTTTCATCCAGGATGTCTCTGTACATTGCTGCAGTTATCTTTCCCTTTATCCTGACTAGTCTCCCAGTTCCTGCCGCTGAAAAACATCCCCACATCATGATGCTGCCACCACCATGCTTCACTGTAGGGATGGTATTGGCCTAGTGATGAGCGGTGCCTGATTTCCTCCAAACGTGACGCCTGGCATTCACACCAAAGAGTTCAATCTTTGTCTCATCAGACCAGAGAATTTTGTTGTTTCGTTGTCCTGTTGAAAGATGAACCATCGCCCCAGTCTGAGGTCAACAGCGCTCTGGAGCAGGTTTTCATCCAGGATGTCTCTGTACATTGCTGCAGTTATCTTTCCCTTTATCCTGACTAGTCTCCCAGTTCCTGCCGCTGAAAAACATCCCCACATCATGATGCTGCCACCACCATGCTTCACTGTAGGGATGGTATTGGCCTAGTGATGAGCGGTGCCTGATTTCCTCCAAACGTGACGCCTGGCATTCACACCAAAGAGTTCAATCTTTGTCTCATCAGACCAGAGAATTTTGTTTCTCATGGTCTGAGAGTCCTTCAGGTGCCTTTTGGCAAACTCCAGGCGGGCTGCCATGTGCCTTTTACTAAGGTGTAGCTTCCATCTGGCCACTCTACCATACAAGCCTGACTGGTGGATTGCTGCAGAGATGGTTTTCCTTCTAGAAGGTTCTCCTCTCTCCACAGAGGACCTCTGGGACTCTGATAGAGTGACCATCGGGTTTTTAGGCACCTCCCTGACTAAGGCCCTTCTCCCCCAATCGCTCAGTTTAGATGGCTGGCCAGCTCTAGGAAGAGTCCTGGTGGTTTCGAACTTCTTCCACTTACGGATGGTGGAGGCCACTGTGCTCATTGGGACCTTCAAAGCAGCAGAAATTTTTTTGTAACCTTCCCCAGATTTGTGCCTCGAGACAATTCCTTTGACTTCATGCTTGGTTTGTGCTCTGACATGAACTGTCAACTGTGGGACCTTATATAGACAGGTGTGTGCCTTTCCAAATCATGTCCAATCAACTGAATTTACCACAGGTGGACTCCAATTAAGCTGCAGAAACATCTCAAGGATGATCAGGGGAAACAAGATGCACCTGAGCTCAATTTGGAGCTTCATGGCAAAGGCTGTGAATACTTATGTACATGTGCTTTCTCAACTTTTTTATTTTTAATAAATTTGCAAAAATCTCAAGTAATCTTTTTTGACGTAGTCATTATGGGGTGTTGTGTGTAGAATTTTGCGGAAAAAATGAATTTAATCCATTTTAGTGTATATATATATATATATACACACACACACAGATATAGGGTGAGGCAGTGTGGCATAGTGGGTAAGACTTTGCACTTCAAAAACTGACGTTGTGCATCCTAAATCCTGCTACTTGTACTGTGTGATCATGGCTCCAAATGGTAAGGCCAAAAGAAATGTAAGCAATTGTATCACAAATGTAAGTCACCTTGGATAAAGGGGTCAGCCAAATAAGTAAATATAAATATATTTGGCTCAAGTCGGTCTTCTTTGTCACTTATTTTAAGTAGAGTTTAATCCTGTTTTGCCTTTTTTTCTTTGCATTTCTATTTTTCCTTTATTTTTCTCTGTATTGGTTTTTGAGTTATTTGGTTGCATCTGTATTTTATTATTATTTTATTTAGTAGCATGCCTATGAAATGATCTGCTTTTTGAAAATAAAATAAAAATAGATTGCATTAAAATAATTCATATAACACTGTACAAAATAAAATGTTACATTTACGGTAAAAATAGCGGGCAGCTGTGGTTGCCAGAATTTTACTGTAAAAATAAGGTGGCAATATCTAGGTCTACAGTATAACTTTACAGTAAATAACTGTTTTTTTTCTTTACAACATATTATAGTAGAAGATAACATTTAACCATAACCCAAAATACATGCATTGTAATAAGTACGCCAATTGTTAAACCACAATAATGTCAAGATCAAATACCAGTACAGAGTCTGTATTAGCAAAGTAACAACAAATATTAAAGAATTCAATGTTTAAGGAAGTTGTGCCACATTGTCTGCAGGAGAAGTAAAGTTTGCTTTTGTGGTGTATGGTGTCCTAAAAGTGTGCCAGCTTATCAAATACATAAAGCAGCTTCCATAACCTCAAAAAAACTTTAGCACGCAGGGAAAAATAAGTCCGTTAACCTTAAGTTTGTTTCCCTACTGTTCAAAGTTATGTGGTTCACCAGGAACAATATGATAAAAGGGGGCGTTTCCTTATGCAAATATCGTAACTTCTGTGCTACGCAAACATCGCTTTGCCGTTTGACAATTGTTTATATCTTCGCTATTTTAACAGTTTTACACTGTAAAATTAACAGCCATTTTTTCACCTTAACCGTAATATAAAACTTAACGGTATGTAGCATATATTGGAGGCAGAAAAATAATTAAAATTTACACAACTTGGCTGTAAAAAATAGTGAAATTAATTGTTTAAGATATACAGGTAATTTTCAGTAGAACATAAGGTAACTTTCCTTTTTTCAGAAAAGGTACTTTACTTTCACCATTCACAGTATTTTAACTGTTAAATCTACTGACAATTTTGACATTGTATGGCAGGAGTAACCAATGTACGCAAAAAGCATTTAGGGGACGCTCGCGGCGCACATAATCCCAACTAAATCGGCGCTCATTCCTGTCTTTTGAACTTTGTCGTCCTTTTTGAACTCATCTGCCCTCTCCTTGGCGATATTCTGTGCAAGCTCCGCCCACGCCGTGCAAGTCTGCTGTTTGGGGGAGTTACAACTTCTTTGCGAGTCCCACCAGACTGCCATTAGGGTGGCGTTGCTATAGGATAGTTATTATGCATTTATATACAATATGTAGTTTTATTTATTCTCATAATATTTCCTGCATGCTTTGCAGTCCTCTGACCGAGTAGTCGTTGCCGTTTACCTGTACCCTTGAACAGAACCATGAACTGCAAATAGAGAATATGACCTTTAAGTCTTCCTTTTCAAAGCACGCCTTCTTGACTGTGATCCCAAAGCAGACCTGTCAGCAGGTTGCATCACTTTTTTATTTCTTTTAATCGTTTGGAGCCGACACTTCTAGGTATGCATATTCATTATTGAGATGTTAATTTGGCTTGCCATATGTGCTGCATTGGACTGGGTCTTGTATTTGAAGCACTGATATCTCGCAGAGGCTTTGATATCTCACAGATCTCAGCTCTCACCTTTATATAAACAAATGACAGCGCTAAGCCTTCAGCGTTCCGGTTACAAAACAGGCTAGAGGACCTCTGCCTTCCTAATTTGCTTTGATTAAGCGAGTTTCGGATTGCGTGAGAAGCCAAAAGTAACCCGAGGCAACATCTTGACACGTGAGATGTCACACTTGCAGGCAATGCGCCCGTGACAAGAAGAACTCATCCAGGTCTTCTTAGATCCTAAAAGTAGTCTATTGAAAACAAATTTCCGCGAAGTGAGCGGAAGATATCCACAGTAATTTTTGCCATATACCTAAAAGGCTAACCTTCGTTGCCATGAACAGTGTCATCAGTTTTATACGGCGAATGGCGTATTGGCACAGTGGTTAGCCCCGCTGCTGCCTCGGTGATGATCCAGAGTCCTGGCTTTGAATCCCGCTCCAAGTCTTCTGTCGTCCTTCTGTGCCTCACACATTCCCATATACGTTTGTGTTTGTTAATCGGAGATTCCATATTGGCACCTGCGACTGACTGGCACCATGCCGGTTACTGGCCTGCGTCAGGCGCTGCCGGCCAATAGGCCCCACCCATCCTGCGATTCTAAACTGTTAAGTGGGCTCTGCATGTGTGGGGTCGTATCCCAAAGTCCCTGCAAAAGAAATCACCGGCAGAAAAGTTTTCACTGTTCCTAAACAAACATCACACTGTAGTGATAATAAAAAGTCACTTTTAGGAAGTCCAGAGGAAGTAGCGTCCATTCCAGCAACTAAGAGAGAAGGCACTAGCGCTAGACGGGACACAATTGACTCTCGGGGCACATCACCTACCACCTCATTACTCAGTAACACGGCTCAAAATCCGATTATCCAGTTGATTAACACACACGACCTTGTGGGAAAAGTTTTAAAATAATTTTATCAACAAATTACTGTTGGTAAAATCAGAATAAGAATTCAGGTTAGGTCCGTGTTTGACTGGTAAGGACTGCGATCAGCGGCGTCAATTGTGAAGAATTTCATTGTTTCAGATTAGATAACCTTTATTAATCCCACGGGGAAATTCAAAGTATTCTGTACAGGTGACAGACAATAAACCTGAGTACAAGAAGAAGTTACCAACTTAACAGAGGAAGCGAGCGATCCGCGATTCACTATAAAAATGGCTGTTAATTTTACGGTGTTAAACTGTTAAATAACGAAGGTAGACAATTGTAAAATGTAAGACGGTAAGGCGCTATTTCAGTAATACCAAAGCTCTGAAATGAAACGTAGAGAGCAATATACTGCTTTTTCCATTGTTCACCCGTTAAAAAGATTCTTTTTTCTGGATAGAAATAGTAATCACGGCACCCTAAAACGAGATAATGCCATCAGAAAGGACATCGTATTATACCCTCCATTTTACTGCTCCAAGCTGTTTAAAGTTGCTGTTTGTTGACCGTGTGTGGTTTTCTCTAATACACTGTCACATGGTTACCAAGATATTCCTTAACTTTAAACCTTATAATTTGACCAGAATGAGGTGCATTGGCGATCTTAAATTGTCTCTTTTGTGTGTTTGTGTGTGTGTGTTCTGCCTGGCGCCCTGCTCTGGATGGAGTAAGGCGGCCCCTTTCATCCCCCCGGATGTGCTTCAGGTGTTCTATGATGATTTTCCTGCAGCACTTCCTGGTGTGGCGGAAGTGCTGCCCTTGCACCTGGAAGCACTCCGGGCATACACAGTACCTGGTTCGGCAGCACTTCCTGGTATGGCGGAATTACTGTCGTCCAGGGCTCAGGAACCATCCAGGCAAACCCTGGTGATGGCCACGGACCCCCAAAGGATTGAGCTTCCCAGCTCCGTATCTGTTGTCCCTGATGGAATCCAGGGAGGCTGCCCTCTTGTGCCCAAGGGAGATATTGCCCACTCCCAGTCCTTCCCTGCTACTGGAGTCCTGGTGGGGCAAGGTAGGGTGACCAGATTTTCAATGTCCCAAACCAGGACAAAAGTGTAGAATGTATGCACAAGCATTACGTCCATCCTTATTTGTTTAATGCATGCTTTATCTCAACATCAGCACCGAGGGTTCAATGCAGGAAAAAAAAATACAAGTTTTCACAACTGAACATATTTCACATAATGCTTCAAGTGGAAACTAATAAATGACAATACTGCTTATTTTTGTGTGGTTCTTTGGTCGTCTTGAAAATGCTGTTCATATTTAACACAAGCTCGTAAGTAAGTTTTCCCCGTCGAATTTTTGACCACGCTATTATACGTACTGTATATTACACGGTACAATGTTTTAGTTAGTAGGGAGCTTGTTAAACCCAAGACAATGTGATATTTCTTAGCTATTTACTGGGACTTATAGCCTGAAGGTGGGGACTGTCCTTCTCACCTGGACGACTGGCCACTCTAATAAATTATAGTGACAGTGAAATACTTAATTGTTATAATGTGTAGATGATGGAGCTGTGGGTTTGGTTTAGTGTAATGTATATAGTTAAGGTGAGCAGAATTTTTTGGGCCAATCCGGGGACATGGAGGGAGGGGGGGGAGCAAAAGGAGTGTAGGATCTACATACAGATCACGAGTAGGGACGCTAAACACTACAGAGTACAAAGCGAAAGCTTATCACGTGATTTCTCGCCAAAGTTGCAGGATGTGGTAAAGCATGACCTCTGTCAAAACACTGTGCACGCGCGCCAAGTTCAAATTATCGTGGTGATGAGATACATTCAAAAAAGTGAACCAGCTGAAACCGGGGACGAAATCTTAAACCGGGGACAAAACGGAGACATGTTTCTGAGTGGGGACAGTTGTCCAAAAACGGGGACTGTCCCCGGAAAACTGTGACGGATGGTCACCTTAGGCAAGATCCCCAGTTGTCTGCCACACTCTTTTTCCATTAGCATTAGGGCAACTGCTCCAGACCCCATGCTTTACAGGGCCCACGCTACCATTAAGGTGAATCAGACATTAGCCTAGGGCACAGATCACAAGCAGAAGAAAATCCCAGCTGCACAGGTTAGCTACCAAAACAGTCAGCTGGCACACTGTTAAGTTTAGCTTAGGGTGCAGAATAACCTTGCACTGGCACTGACGGCTTTGCGTGAGGTTAATTAGAATATTATTTATTAAATACATCTTGATGTGATGTTGCCTTCTATATTAAACATAACTGAACACATCAAAACTTTGTGCAAAAACAGTTTTTGTCATTATGTGTTTGTGTTGCCTATAAACCTTCCTACAGGACTAGTCAGGTCCACAAGTATTTGGACTGTGACACAATTTTCATAATTCTGGCTCTGTATGCCAGCATAATGGATCTGAAAAAAAGCAATTAAGATGTGATTGAAGTGTGGACATTCAGCTTTAATTTAAGGGGTTTACCAAAAATATTGTATGAGTCGTTTAGGAATGATGGACATTTTTCTGGGTTCTAAAGTACTTGGACATGTGACTGACTAGCTGTTCTATAACCAGGTGGGAGCAGTTCCCTCATTATTTCATTAACTATTGATTTCAAGTACATAATTTGTCACTGTGAACTCTCAATATGCGGTCCAAAGATGTGCTGGATGATTGGAGAATTCCTTCCTTGGTGAAGAAAATCCAATTCATGACATTTAGCCAAACCAAGAACACTCTCCAGGAAGAAGATCTATCATTGCCAAAGTCTACAATCAAGAGAAGACTTCATGAAAGTAAAGACAGAGGGTTTACCACAAGAAGCAAACCACTGTTAATCCTCACAGGAAGGACAGATTAGACTTTGCCAGAAAATATTTTTAAAATCCTGTGCAGTTCTGGAACAGTTTTCCTTGGACAAAGAAAACTAAGATCAATATATACCAGAACATTGGAAAGAAGAGTATGGAGAAGAGAAGAAACGGCCCATGATCTGATGATTACCAACCACATCATGAGTGAAATATGGTGGAGGCAGAGTTATGGCATGGGCATGCGTATTGATGACTAGCAAAATACCTGCGCTTCGCAGCGGCGAAGTACTGCCTTAAAATTTTTATTAAGAAGAAAAGTAAACCTTTTTAAACTGAGGGAAATATACCAATAATTATCTCTTTGTATACCACATTGTCAGTTTGGCCCTCCGGTTGTAATATGACCAAGCTGTGCGCTGAGCTTACTCTTGAGCTTGCAACGTACAGTTGGCCATGTGAACAGTAATCTTATTTCAAATCTTACAGCTTGGATTGCTGCTGTCATAATCGGTTTGAGTTTCATTGCTTGTTTCAATTACGACAGTATTTGCAGGACTTGTTGTGTTGAAGAGACATTCGGCATATGTCAAGTGTTGTAAGCATACAACCGGTTTCATCGATAACTTCGCATCCAGCTTTTGAGAGTTTAAACATTCATAAACATCAAAGTATCCAGTACTCAAATCGTCATCTGTGAATCTAAGATGTTTAAGAGGCATTGGCGGTTGTCGAAGGTGTAAAATATTTGGCCATTTTGGTACACTTGAAAGCGACAACCGAACAATTCAGCGGCAGCCATCAATCCACACCTTAAAAATGTCCTAGTCATTCAATACACAAGACACAATGTTCCTCCAGATATCAAGAGTGAGCCTGATATGGTCGTGCAATATGTAACACAGAGAATGTAAAAGGCAGGCGGCATCTCCAGGCATGGAAACCACTCGGTAAGTGACAGTTCTTTGATCGATGGTGATCAACTCAATATACATGTTAATGGGGGTACGGTTGGAACGATAAAGGAAATGGGTACCTGAACAATGTAAACTAAGTCTAAAATACCTATACAATAACTATAATTGTAATAAACAAACAATAAACAGCGGAGAAGCCGTGGATTAAATAAAAAGGCTGCGGTTATCAGCAGGGAGACGTGAATACCGTGGCGAAGCAAGGAAGGGAATGAAGACACCGTAGCGATGGACGGCCTTATATAGGCAGGCAGCCAACAACGTGGGAGGCGTGGGGATGGGGGACCCAACGCCACCTCACACGGTGACCGAGCTGCAGGCTATGGACGTATATATGTACATAAGTAGGATTCAGTTAGCGTTTGGAACCTGCGTACCAAATTTCTTGAAGATGGGCCCATAAGTAAGAAAGACCGTTGAAAAGTTCAATATGGCGGCCGACAGTGGCGTCATACCACTGCAATAAATACGTACATCGGTTTCAGTTAGCACAGGGAAGCATCCTACCAAATTTCATGAAGATGAGGCCATAAATAAAGTTTAACATGGTGTACATTGTCGACCGTTATGGCCATTACGTGTAGAATTTCGACATGAACCCTGCTTAACTTTTGTAAGTAATCTGTAAGGAATGAGCCTGCCAAATTTCAGCCTTCTACCTACACGGGAAGTTGGAGAATTAGTGATGAGTGAATGAGTCAGTCAGTCAGTCAGTCAGTGAGGACTTTGCCTTTTATTAGTATAGATTATCTCTTATTATACAGGGTGACTGAAAAAGATTAATTCAATTTCCAAATTATTTATTTCACTTGTAAATCATTACAGAACAATGCAGTAAATTGTAAATGGTTTAGGTAAGCATAAGGTTTATTACGTAATTTTTAGGTTTATGCTCAATATGACCTCCTCCAGTTGTATGGACAACATCAACACGATAGTCAAATTCATCCCATACTTGATTGAGCATGTCAGGTGTCACTGTACTCACGGCTCTTTCAATGCGATTTCGGAGATCATCCAGTGTTGCTGGGAGTAGTGACACAATCAGAATCCTGGAAAAAAAGGTCACCCAGTGTGAGATCTGGTGATGTTGAGGGCCAGAAGTGGAGTGCCAAATCGTGGGCTCCTTTATAGACAATCCGGAGCTTGTTGTTGAGAAATGTGCAGGCTGACCGGTGACAGTCAGATACTCTGTGACCCCCTCTTTCAAATGGTATGCGACTGGTTCTTAGGCACCCACAGCTATAAAAATATGGCACTTTGAAATCAAATTTTTTTTATTAACCCTGTATATTATATTATCCCTTTTTTACCTATTCTATGCCAACTTTGCTGAAATAGTAAAATGTAAATACCTCCACAGTCTTGAAAAATGATGAGGACTCCTTCAATTCTGAGAAACTCTGAAGAAAGAAAGAAAATTTGCAAAACAAAAACAAAAAAGTTATTCTTTGGAGCAGCTTCTGATTTCACATTTAAGTATTTTCAGGTGACATGTTCAAAGCGATCTATTCAAACAAATAACACAAAGAGGCAAATGTATCTACCTTTAGTTAAGTGTAAACAACAGAACGCTCACATTATCATCTAGCAACCTTATCAGCCTGTTCAATCCCATTACATTATGCCACTCTTCACACTGTACAGATCAAGGAACCTTAGCAGATACTACTCAAGTCCATCAAAAAGGGAACATTTCAGGTTGACAGAGGTAAGCCGTGTAAACTCTTCTTCAATCTAAAAGCAGGGTAGAAGCGATAAAGTAAATACTTTAATTGTGTGTCCCATTCACAGGTTTAAATGTAGCAGAGTGCTAGTTTACATCAAGAATATCCAAAGCCATCCTGAGAACACAAAGAATCAAACCAATACTCCCCTACCCCACTCTGTGCCCTTGAAGCTGGTAAGAATAAACAAAGATAGACCTGCTCGAATCCAAGGCTGGCACCAATATCATGTCATTTAAATAGTATACACTTAAGTACAGCAGTCTTTTTTAGATTCATTCGACAAGTAAATGAGAATTAGGATTCAATAACAAATCTTGACACTTGAGCAAGGCACCAACTGTAACTGTTGCACTGACCTTAAACACTCACATGAAGTGGTTTCTGTGAAAGAAGACTTTCATTACAATCAATTGAAAAATGTATCTGCCATTCCCAGAACAACGCTGGCCATCTTTCTTTGAATTCTGCCACTAATGGTTCATCTATTAAAGAGAATGGGTTTTTCATCGTTTCATTTTCTTTTGTTTCCAGCCAATTTTTCTCTTTTTCATCTCATTCACTATGGCTGATCTTTCTTCATCAAGACAACTTTGAGATTTCCCTTTAGGGAAATCTGGAAGAAAGCCAAAAATTCTGAAGTGCACTTTCTTAATATTTTTTTAACTTGGTTGTTCCAAAGTTGCGAGAGTTGATTTTGACCTCAGGGCATCCGGCCACCCTCAGCTTCTGTCTGAAGTTGTCCATTTTGAACTTGAGGCTGAATTTCCAACAGATCCAATAGATCCTGGTTCCCTCAGGCAAGGATGTTTGTTGACGAGGAACTGTGCCACGCAATCATACTCTTCCCGTGTTGGGTAAGGATTGTGCATGTATATGACTTCAGCTAACTTATCAAGGATGTCAGACTTCATCACACCCATCACACCAACCCTGCTCTGTCTTCACTGGCTCCCTGTGTCTTACAGAATCGAATATAAAATCCTACTGATAACCTACAAAGCCTTAAATAACCTCGCGCCAAACTACATCAGTGACCTTCTCCATCACTATGTGCCTGCCCGCCCAGTAAGGTCCTCCGATTCTGGCAATCTTGTTGTGCCCCACACTAATCTACACTCCATGGGTGACACGGCCTTCAGCTGTATAGCGCCCAGACTCAGGAATGACCTACCAAAATTAATCAGATCCGCTGACTCCATCAATTCTTTTAAAAAACAACAACACTCATCTGTTCAAGAAGACATTTAGCTCTACTTGACTTTATTACTCTTCTTTCAGTTTACCTCTCTGTCAAGATGCTCATGTAACCTGTATGTGTGTGTGCAGACCATCGGTTATGTTGTCTGTTAGGTTTTTTCTCTGAATTCACTGTCATAATCTTCTTTATTTATTTATTTGGTTTGTACAATACTATATACTGTATACCCTGCCATTCTTTCTTATATTCTGTAAGTGCCTTGAGCATGGGAAAAGCGCTATATAAATAAAATGTATTATTCTTCTTATTATTATTCATATTGTCGCAGGTGGTTGGGGTGGAGCCCAGCCGGGTTTTGTTGGTGGCCTCGGGTAGGGGCTAGGAAGCCCAACCCTGTAGGGGCCCGTGACCACCGCCAGGCGGTGCCCCGGTTCCTGAAGAACCCTGGACCTCAGGACTTCCGCCACACCAGGAAGTGCTGGGGGGAAGAAGAATGGAGACACCCAGAGGGCTTCTGGGTGCGCAGCCGGCACTTTTGCCACACAGGGGCGTGTCCAAGGAGGAGTGCCGGGAAACAGCTGGAGCCCATCCAGGGTGGTATAAAAGGGGCCGCCTCCCTGCATTCAAGAGCGGAAGTCGGGTGGAAGAGGACAGAGCTGGAGAGAGGACTGGAGGCGGCCAGAAGAAGGGCAAGAAAGACTGTGAGAGGCCTGGACTTTGGGGGAATTGGTGCTGGAGGCACTGGGACGTGCACTGAACTGTTTGTAAATATTGTATATAGTTGGGTGAATAAATGGGTGTGCTGGGTGATTAACTGTTGTCCGCCTGTCTGTGCCCGGGTCCCGTTCCACAGTATCTTTTGATATCCATCTCTATGATAAGCTTCATTTCCTTGCTTTAGTTTTAACTCAACATCATAAGAAAAAGTAGGAATGACAAATGGCAGATGGAGATGACCTGTATGGCTGCCACCGGGGCTCTCCTCCTGGGATGATGATAATGATGTCAGCCTTGCCATGTCTATGCTTACATCTGTGTGACATGTTTCAAGATGCTTTCGGTAGACTTTTAAAGTTGCTTTAATCTTTAGGAAGTTCAGATATGCTGCTTAAATTGCAAAGTTCATTATCAAAATCAGGATCCTGAAATTGAACCCCAATGTCTCCATCTAGACCAAGTTTAGTTTTCAGGATTAAGAGCAGGTCACCAATAGTCTCAGCCATGCTATCAATTGTAATCTTCCCGATGTCATGTGGACTAAGCATGAATTAACCGTATTCAAAAACAAGAAGACAGACAGATTGAATAGCTAATTGTTATTTACTGGCCCAAGTAACATTATCAGGATATTTTATACAGTTTTACAATTTACAGAAAATTATCCATTAATGCATAAATATGAAACATTAAAAAAGGTTTCTGATTTTCCAGCACTCAATTAAAAAAAGCAAAAAAAAGGTTAAACTCTTTTGTGATTGGGCAGATGAAACCACATACTGAGGTGGTGAGAAACAAACGACTTGTGAGACCGATTATCAAACACCCTAACCTGCAACATGACTGGCATGCACGGGTGGGTGTTCTCTAAATGCAACTGGACTTTAGGCATGATGCAGACATGTGTGACATTAACTTTTAAATGGTAGATTAACATTTACGTGATAGTGTCAAAGTGAACATTATTAACATATATACTCAGCAAAAAAAGAAATGTCCTCTGACTTTCAACTGTTTTTACTTTCAGTAAACTTAATGTGTAAATATTTGTATGAACACTAAAAGAGTCAACACCATAAGACATAAACTTAAAATGTTTCACAATGTGTCCCTGAATGAAGGGAGGCTCAAAATCAAAAGTACCAGTCAGTATCTGGTGTGGCCACCAGCTGCTTGAAGTACTGCAGTGCATCTCCTCCTCATGGACTGGACCAGATTTGTCAGTTCTTGCTGTGAGATGTTACCCCACTCTTCCACCAAGGCACCTGCAAGTTTCTGGACATTTCTGGGCGGAATGACCCTAGCCATCGATCCAAATCAATCCCGCTCCAGGGTACAGGCCTCGGTGTAACGCTCATTCCTTCGACGATAAACACAAATCTGTCCATCACCCCTGGTGAGACAAAACCGTGACTCATCAGTGAAGAGCACTTTTTGCCACTCCTGTCTGGTCCAGCGAAGGTTGGTTTGTGCCCATAGGCGGTGTTGTTGCTGGTGATGTCTGGTAAGGACCTGCCTTACAACAGGCCTACAAGCCCTCAGTCCAGCCTCTCTCAGCCTATTGCGGACAGTCTGAGCACTGATGGAGGGATTGTGTGTTCCTGGTGTGACTCGGGCAGTTGTTGTGGCCATCCTGTACCTGTCACGCAGGTGTGATATTCGGATGTGCCGATCCTGTGCAGGTGTTGTTACACGTGGTCTTCCACTGCGAGGATGATCAGCTGTCTTTCCTGTCTCCCTGTAGCGCTGTCTTAGGCGTCTCACAGTGCGGACATGGCAATTTATTACCCTAGCCACATCAGCAGTCCTCATGCCTCCCTGCAGCATGCCTAATGCACGTTCACGCAGATGAGCAGGGACCCTGGGCATCTTTCTTTGGGTGTTTTCACAGTCGGTAGACAAGTCTCTTTAGTGTCCTGCGTTTTTAGAACTGTGACCTTAAATGCCTACTTTCTGTAAGCTGTTAAGGTCTTAACGACCATTCCACAGGTGCATGTTAATTAATTGATTATGGTTAATTGAACATGCATGGAAAACATTGTTTAAACCCTTTACAATGAAGATCTGTAAAGTTATTTGGATTTTTAAAACATTATTGTTGAAATACACAGTCCTGAAAAAGGGACGTTTCTTTTTTTGCTGAGTATATATTTACAGGGCGGCACGGTGGCGCAGTGGTAGCGCTGCTGCCTCGCAGTTAGGAGACCCGGGTTCGCTTCCGGGTCCTCCCTGCGTGGAGTTTGCATGTTCTCCCCGTGTCTGCATGGGTGTGCTCCGGTTTCCTCCCACAATCCAAAGACATGCGGGTTAGGTGGATTGGCGATTCTAAATTGGCCCTAGTGTGTGCTTGGTGTGTGGGTGTGTTTGTGTGTGTCCTGCGGTGGGTTGGCACCCTGCCCAGGATTGGTTCCTGCCTTGTGCCCTGTGTTGGCTGGGATTGGCTCCAGCAGACCCCCGTGACCCTGTATTTGGATTCAGCGGGTTAGAAAATGGATGGATAGATATATTTACAGGCCAAAAGAGAGTAGCTATGATTTGAGATAAAGTAAAATTGGGGGATGTTCACATAGCAGGCTGCCGAAGAGTAAATACGCAACATCATACTGTGAGTTAAATTTACCTAATACATTCACTATGTAAGTGAAATGGAAGCACACCCCTGTAAGCCCTCACTGTAGAGTTGCTTATGAAATGTGTCTTTTCTGTAGCATGCAATGTAACTCATCATTTTCATGTACTCCTCTAGTTACCAAATACGAGGCTTTCTGCTCCAAATTGTGTTTGGCAAACAAACCACATAGTCATTACACAAGAACAGCTTTTGTCAACCCTCTGTGATTATTTTTTCCTGGAAATCACCTCTTCATGTCTGCCCAATTAAAGTAGTAGTACATGACATATCCATCCAATGGGGTGTTTGTTATTTCTGTGTGAAATACAACCAAACTAATCTGAGATTGAAACAAAGTAACTAATCATCTCCTGATTTGGCTCAAAGCAAACAGACCATAAGTGTGAAAACTTTTAACAATTTCTTTGTATAAAGGTGTAGAAACTTCTGAAATTGCAAACAATTACCTCAAGGCAGGAAAGCAGGCATCTAGCTTGTACCATTTATGATGAAAGAGGTGTATAGGTTCAGCTAGTTGTGCAAAGACCCTTCTGCAAATCTCATAATATCTGTGGTGCTCCAGGTACCAAGTACAGAAAGGTTCAACAACAAAGGCTGGTTTGCTATTTATAAGCAAGATGTGGTGACTTTTACACAAATCAGGAAGTCCACTTGTGCTCTCAACTGACAGAAAAAGTCCCTTTTTGCATTTTGTTCCATGTATAAAAGCTACTCTGGCTAGCAATACAGTTATTAAATTTGTAAATGTCTTCTCAATTGTTTGCTTGACAGAGGAAGCCAGAATGTCAACGGTAACATTTGATGTCCTATGAACTTCTACTGTTGGTTTAAATAGGCTTGGTATATCCAAGTAGTATGCTGTAGCACAAGATGGTGTCTCGTAGCCAGACTCAACAAAACATTCCTTGAGTTGCTGACATTACAGGCAACCTTTTGGAAAAAACTGTGCTTACCTCCAAAACACATTGGCCAGAACTCAACCAGTTGCCCAAAGAAGCAAATTGGAAATGGGTAATGTTCAAGACAATGGTGTTTAAGTTTGAATTCTGGAAAAGCTTTCTGCACAGGTTTTCTATGATCACTTATTTTGGCCTCCTTACACGTAGTTCTGTAACTTACTTTCTAAAATGCTGTGTACAGTTAATGTACATGCATGGTAACAATACTATTTTATTTGATACTTTTATTACACATTTTTTCTGGGGTTTTTTTTTGCCTAAAGTTCATATATATTGCATAATACACTGCTGCTTATTTTCTAAACATCTTACAAAAGCATTCTATTGACACAGTCTTAATAACCAATTTAGTCTATATTCAACATTTACCAGATTAGCAAATGTCAGTTCGCATCAGGTTGACATTACCTGGGATTACTTATAGTTCTTTTGGTGGTAAGTAAAGACCTATTTGGATGGGACTAGTTTTATGTTTGAAGGTGGTGTAAGTGGTATTATACAAACTGCGAATGTGTGCAAGCATTTCCCCGTAGATAATATATGAATAAAGTAAATTCGGACCATATGAGCAACCGTTATTTATATAAGAACAATATGTCCGCTGACGTCTCTGAAGGGCAGCTTCTCGCCCACCCGCTTTTCTATATAAATAGTGTATACTGGCGTGGGGTTATAACACACCACCATCCCATATTATATAGCGTGCACAACAAGGGGGACAACAAAAGGTTTTTTTTTTTCGTTTAAGTTACTATGTAATGTGGTTATTACGGGAGGACCTCTGTGAATTTTATTCACAAGCGAATCGCTCAAATAACGTACTGATACGTCGCATGCAGCAGGTTCTCGGACTTGCAGGGAAAACTCGGCAGTTGGTGGCATGATTGGCATTCCAGCCACCGTTTTTTTAAAAAAAACTAACACTGTCCCATTCCATTCGAACTACAGGGTGGTCCAGATCTAATTATGCAGATCCAGATCGCCTGGATGACTTTGATGTATGCGGTGACGATTCCAGTTCAGTGCGAAGATGATTCTTCAAGTTCGCACACTTCTCGATGGTCTGGGATTTTTCGGGTGATTTTCTATGTAATAAACTTAATAAGTTATACCGAAATGAAAATTGCATAATTAGATCTGGATCACCCTATACTGCGGGGCTGAGGTGTCACCCATTGCACGGCTGAGGTGGTTTGTAGTGTGATGGGTGCGGCAATGCGCTGTATCAGTGCACGCTCTCGACCTCGATCGTCTGGTTTAACCGGGTATTATTTTTAAAAACTGTTTACAGACGATAAAAAGTTCCGAGTCGTGCCCCATACCACACACACACACGTCGTAATTAAAAAGAGATTACTTTTTGAGGTCCTCCTCTAATAATTATTTCACCCTACCGCCTGTGAAAAACCTAATCCCGTACAAATAGGGTTTAAGAGACATTGTGGATTCGTATTGGACGAAAAAGCAGAGGTACCGTAACTACATGGATATCCCCCTTTTCAAAACGAATTTAACATTTTTTAACTTTTTAAGGTTTTGAGTAATTAAGTATCGTGTTATATCCGTAGGAAATAATACTGTACTCATAAAAATGAAGAAGACGGAGACAGGCTCCAAGTGATGAACTTTAACAGGTCCTTTTACCAAGATCGTTTCTGAGCACACGTTATACCCTCTAATAATAATAATAATAATAATAATAATAATAATAATAATAATAATAATAATAATAACAGCTCCCCAATACCCATAATTCCTTATTACTACGGAATCCCCAAAAGTTCAGACTTGCAGTAGCCTATGCTACGCACTATGTTTACTGCTTATTTTGCAAGAAGAACGCACCACAAAACTTGGGGCAGATGAACATAGAACACGTGTTTCTTTTGCAGTTTCACAATACAAAAAGCCACCGCATGCTCAAGAAATATAACCTTTCAGATTATACAACTGCACAAACATTGTGGTTACGATCAACTTTACCCACCTTAAATATCGTTTACTTTAGAATGACCACTGGACTGCAAGACCAGCAAGCAACCCCCATTAACACCACGAGTCTTGTAGCGCCAATGCCCCAGGATACATTTCGAAATAGTCACGGTATGTCATTACATACCCAAAATTGCCACACTCGGCATGCATTGCTTATCTAAGTTCATTGAAAAGTTTTCAAGTAAAAAAGGGGCAATTGAGAAAGTTCCAGATAATAATATTAAGCTATCACAAAAAAAAAATCCAAAACTTTTGTCATATTGACATAGAATAATCCATCCATCCATTTTCCAACCCGCTGAATCCGAACACTGGGTCACGGGGGTCTGCTGGAGCCAATCCCAGCCAACACAGGGCAGGAACCAATCCTGGGCAGGGTGCCAACCCACCGCAGGACACACACAAACACACACTAGGGCCAATTTAGAATCACCAATCCACCTAACCTGCATGTCTTTGGACTGTGGGAGGAACCCGGAGCGCCCGGAGGTAACCTACGCAGACACGGGGAGAACATGCAAATTCCACGCAGGGAGGACCCGGGAAGCTAACCCTAGTCCCCTAACTGCGAGGCAGCGGCGCTTCCACTGCGCCACCGCGCCGCCCTGACATAGAATAATTCTCAACAATAGCAAAGGGGTAAAAACACTTTAAAATATACCTGTACGTGTAAGTTAAATAAACGATTTACCATTGATTGATATACGATGGGCAAGAAGATCAGAGGGTGATGCTATTTATAGTGTACATCTGTAAGACCGAGGTGGCATGACAATATCCGAAACTGAAAGATCAGTGGCTTAACCTCCCGAATTCCCCAGGCCCCTCAAGGTACTGATCACACTATACTTAATTTGGTTTCCATATTTTCATTACCTACCTACTAAGTCCGTTAAATCTCTTCAGGAGACGATCTAAATTAGTAGCTTTGTTCCCCTTCTCCGACTCCAAAAAACGCACTGCAACTGCACTTAGCCTTAATTTTGATCGGCAGCTCAAAGCCTAGGTTAGTGTCACAGTCTTGAAGACTCAAGACTAGGTCAGCACGAGATCATCTCGGGACCTTGGTGACTGTAGTGACGATCTTTTCACAAATTCCCGGTGAGGGAAGCAGTGGATTGAATATACATACACGTGACCTCTCCAGCCTTTTCCGCACATCTCATTTGTTCTCCAATCGGCCAGTCCTATTGGGCTCCAGGGCGGGGATGGACCTTTGCTCATCCACGTTTGACTCCGAAACAAATTCTCCAAAAATAATTGTTTAAATAATTGTTGCACATGTTTTGCATGAGCACGAAACAAATACTCCAAAAATAATTGTTTAAATAATGGTTGCACATGTTTTGCATGAGCACGAAAAACACAACATCGTGAAATGCATTCAAAACTGTCGTCTCAGCGGCGCATCTTGAGATGTTTTTCCATTTTGGGCGTAGACCAACGGGAATGAAAAAATACGAATTTACTGCACCGGGTGCTTAACAAAAAGAAAGCTGGTTCGCCTGCACTTTAACATGTGGTTAGCTATAGGCTTTGTGCCTTGTAAAGGACGCGACGGCTGCGTTCAAATCTCAAACGTTTTAAAAACCTCTCCAGTTGTAATGTAACTTTAATAGTAAATCATCCAGCAAAATATCATCATAACAGCTCCGCCAATAGCGCACATTTAAAGTAAACCCCAAATCCAAGTCTTAAACAGACTGCTAGCAGAGGTGTTTGAAAGGCGCACCACACTTCATTATACAATGATTGACGCTATATGACACAAGCCATCACGCATTGAGCATATTCGTAGATTGAAAGTTATAGTACTACCATTTTATTGATATTTTACATATTTACTAATTTCGTTAATAATCTCCAGTTGAGCAGTGCGCTGTGTTAGTTTTCTGTATGCACGTGCAGTGTTTGATAGCCATGAGTTCCATTCTGCTGACGTTTTATGTCCTCTCTGTTGTCTATGCATTTCTTGAAAATCCGAGATAATGGGCTTTATTTGTATTGTACTCCGAAGTCATCCTCCCCAAGAAAGTCCAGCGCCCCTACGCTAAAATTGTTTTGCAGGTGTCGACCATGTTGGGTTTAGCGGGATATCCCACTCAAGATATAATACAGGGGCTGTAAATTTACCTCACCCGACTAGGTTTTTAAATGGTCGTCACCCTATGCAAAGACACAACCCAAAGCCTGTGTGAAATACTGTATACGCAAAAGATCACGCACGCTACATCCAATGTTTATTTTTGGCTTAAATCTGTTAAATTCCGCGAATAAATTAACAAAATAATTAACAATGTTCTCTTTACGTAACGGCATGGATTACGCGTGTTTGAGATGTATTACAATGTAGAATAAAAAGCAATCAGTTTGATTACGTTACATAAAACATTGGATGCAACTGGAAGAACTGGTTTACATCTGGGAATTCATATCTAATTTAAAACTGAAGCGAAACCATGTTTGATTCATATAAATCAGATGGTTAGAGGCTGCTCCTTTGCGTGTTATGAAAGCATTTCGTGAGAAAGAAGCAAACACGCCATACAGGTAACTTTTGCTACGTACCGTTCGTTACATAAACTGATGTAATTGCCTTCAGGGCGCTGTATCGGCGCCAGCTCTGTGTGAGCTCTTGGACATTATGTAGCATCAAAACAATAGAGGACAAGCTGATGGTGTGACAAGTGTCGTTATGACATACATATGGTGGCAGAAGAATAAGCGTTCTGACAGGCGTATAGATTAACAGAACATCTAATTGGTGCTTTTTCAAATTTCATAACCAAACAAGTTTTCGTGGACTAAATATCCGTTATTAGTTGTGGGGATAAAACTTTCAATTTTATGTTTTGCTATTAACGTATTCCTTAAACCATTCTAGAGAAAAAGAAG
Organism: Polypterus senegalus; assembly: GCF_016835505.1. Classification (NCBI taxonomy): domain Eukaryota; kingdom Metazoa; phylum Chordata; class Cladistia; order Polypteriformes; family Polypteridae; genus Polypterus; species Polypterus senegalus. The sequence continues at coordinate 307,003,277 of NC_053154.1, forward strand.
ACAGAAAATAAAGCATAAAAGTGTAAATATAAAATTTAAATTCTCAGAGACATCCATAACCAAACGAGTTTTCAACTGAATGTCTCTTATCATTTATGAAGTTTCTAATTTTATGTTTTGCTATTATCAATGTATTCCCTATAACTCATTGGTCTCAACCTGTGGGATGGGCCCACCTGGGGAGGCGCGAAGTAACAAAAGGGGGCGGCGAAGATGTGAATAAAAGAAAACAAGAATCAAAAATATGAAAAATACATCTATTGAAACCAAAACAAATTAACTTAAACTACATTCTGATACTGAAAAATAAATATAGAGTTAGATAAATGTCGATAAAAGTTAAGTAGGTATAATAAAATATGCATCTATGATGTATCATTAATTAAAAAAGAACAAATTGGTGTTAGTGGGCTCCATTCAAACAAACGTTAGGGGGGCGTGATTAAAACAGTTATGAAAACACGGGTCGCAAATACTTAAAGGTTGAGAAACGCTGCTATAAACCACTGTAGGAAAAAATAAAGAAAAACAAAGCATAAAAGCTTTAATTCTCAGATCCATCCATATATTTTTTCTTTCTCCATATTTTATTTTTTCAAGAAACAACATTATAATGGCATGCTACTCAATCAAATAGATAATTATAATATCTATCCATCTTCTAATCCTGCTTTATCCTGAGCAGCTGGTCACAGAGAGGTATCATAACAGATGCAATTATTTACTTTCAAATCAATAAAAATAAAAGAAAAATAGAAACACAAAATAAAAACAAATCCATGCATTTTCTTCCCTGTGTATTCACTTAATCTAATTTTGTATCATGAGAGTCCTGAGCCTATAGCATTGGATGCCAGGGCATGTGGGCCAGTCCAGCACAAGACACACACGTACACAGGGCCAGTTTGGGCAGACCAAATGATACACATATTTTTGGGATGTTGTAGGGAATCCAGACTACTAAGAATGAGAACTTCCAGACAGATGATACATTTCAACCTGGGGCATGGATGTACAAGTAAGCAGTGCCATCCAATGAGCAACCCGGCCAGAAACTAAGCAATTGAAATAATATTGTATCACAGTGTGAGGTTTTTGAACTCTTTTTTGAACTCTTTTAGGACCCCCCCTCACTCCCACCCCCCAACGGGATGACACGCCGAAGCGCAATTGCCGTATCTGTGGAGGGCTGTTTGTCTGTCACCGAGGCAACCACAGGTTTGCAGCGCCGCAGCACAGCACCGCAAAAACAACTGCAAGCCGATCAAGGTCACTCTATATGCGCCTGTCGTCAATGGGTGATGCAAGGAACATTATAAATGCAGGAAACAGTATGGCCACTAACCTGTCCACGACCCTACCTGATTGTTGTGTCTGTGTATCAGAGAGTGGTAGATCCCGCTACAATAAATAACCGCGCTGTTCCTGTTTCAAGATGAATAAAGCCGATTTTGCTGAAGTACTGAGACTCAGCCTCATTTTTGGGGTGCAAGACAGCAACTCACATGTCACAATAGAAAGGGAAAATTGTCTACATTCACTTTTAAAAATACTGGTTCTTAAATGGCACTTTAGGGTTCTTTACTGGGTTGTGTGCTTTCTTGTTTGAGCTACATTGTTTGTATGAAAATGTGGCATATAAATAAATGTTGGTGTTGTTGTTGAACCATTGCGTCACAAAGCAACATTTCATTGTGGGGAGGGTCCTTTCCATATGAAGTTAGTTCTTTGTGCTTTGAACTTAGCTTGTGTTATAGCAGCAGGAACAAAGGTCCTCTTAAAAACAGGAACCCTCTGGTATGTCACAAATCTGTTATTATCTATTCATGGTTATCTACAGTATGGAGCCTGTTACAGATCTACAGGTTCATTGTGGAACCTTTGTGTGGATGGGTCTTCCTATGGCACCTCTCTGAAGAACCACTCTGACCCTTTATATTTAGGAGTGTTTGGAAGGGCCTGTTGGGATGGGGGCAGCATCAGTATAAACAATGTTGCAGAGACTGTTGCAAGATTCAGTAATTTTATAAAGATGATTCAACACTCAGAGTTGATTTAAAATGGCCACAAATCATGACTCTATACTAATTTCAAACCCTAAAATTAGAACTGGGAATTGAACAACTCTAAACCTAGGACTTTTATTGTGTGCTTCGAGAAGTTACAATCTAAATTAAATGTAATGTCACTTCTCAGATAGAAACAAGAGATTATATTTGAAAATAACCTCATCTGTATTTTCCCTGATTTCTCACCCTCAACAGCTGCTAAGTGTGCTCCTTTTTATAATATTAAACAGCGCTTACGAAAAGCCAATATCAGATACAGCCTCTTGTATCCTGCCAAATTGAAAGTGACGATTAAAGGCAAACATTACATATTTACCAGTAGGGAGGAAGCAGATAAAGAGTTAAGAAAGCTGATCCCGACACTTTCCTGAAATACGACCATGAGTCGCACCCTGTCATGGCATCATAAAGAAGATATCACCGGCTGTCTGGTCTGCTTGCAATGACACTGGTACTGTAATTATACATCCTTTTCCCTTCTCGGTCACTATCTGTTTTTGATTTAATTACAATTATACACATTTATCTATGTATGTGTGGAAGAAATTAAATTAGTAACCCTTTTTTTGTTAGTATTCTAAAGGAAACTGTTAAACATCATACCCTTGGTTTATTGTTGTTATTATTGTATTAGGGTTTACTATGCTTATCCAGGGCCACTATTTAACACCATCCCCTGGGTTTACTATCTTAACATTTCAAGACTGTTGAAGATTGTTTTTTTTTAATGCTTATAGTATTTAGGCTGTATTGGCAATAGATATCCATCCATTTCACAACCCTTTGAATCCAAACACAGGAGCCAATCCCAGCAACCAATCCTGTTGGCAGGGTGCCAGCCCACCACAGGACACACACACACCAAGCACAATTTAGAATCACCAATCCACCTAACTTGCAGGTCTTTGGACTGTGGGAGGAAACCGGAGTAAACCCGCACAGACATGGGGAGAACATGCAAACTCTACACAGGGAGGACCTGGGAAGTGAACCCGGGTCTCCTAACAGCGAGGCAGCAGCGCTACCACTGCGCCACCCGGCAATAGATATCTCAATTTTAATTTACATACACTGCTGCTAGGGGGCTTGTTTTGTTTTGGACGTGCTCTGTCTCTAGGTATGTTAGAGGACTGGGACTTTGCGAAGTGGGGTTCAGCTTCACGTGGGGAGGCAAAACGGTGGGATGGGGGACTGGGGGAGAGAAAGAGAGCAAGCTATCTCTAATCTATCCTTTAAATCCTTATAATTGTAATTACCAACGTAACAATAGACTGCATGGCAATAACCCTTTGGAAGATTGGAAATGAAGGTCAAAGCTGTCTCACTTTCGGTTTAGACATCAAATGACATAAAAAAATAAGAATCAATGTCTCCAAGATGGGACAGATAACTTTGTGAGCTGGAATGTTAAAGGCCTGAATCATGAATTAAATAGAAAGAAAGTACTCTCTCACCTAACAGGTCTAAACGCTAAAATATAATTTTTACAGGAGACCCACTTACTAACTAAGGATCAGTTCTGGCTGCAAAAAGACTGGACTGGCCAAATGTTCCATTCCAGCATTACAAAAAAATTAGAGGTTTGGGAATTCTTATACATAGAACAGTCTCACTTGTAGTATCAGATGTTGTGTCTGATCCTGAAGGAAGATACATGATTGTCATGGGTAATTTATTTAATTGTAAAGTGATTTTGATAAATGTTTATGCACCCAATGTGGATGATAGGGAATTCATCCAAAATGTATTTGCATCCATTCTCAATGTGAACACTCAGAAAATTATAATGGCTGGGGATTTTAATTATGTTTTAAATCCAGACCTAGATAGGTCTCCTGTCACAGGGGCGATGACATCTAACACTGCAAAGACAATTATACAGTTTGTAACTGACCACAACGTATCAGACTCCTGGAGATTTCTAAACCCAAACTCAAGAACATATTCCTTCTACTCATCAGTGCATCATTGCTACTAAAGAATTGATTATTTCTTTGTAGATAACCATTTCTTGCCTATGATTAAATTAAGTATGACGCTATTGTTATTTCCGACCATGCCCCTCTGATCTTGGAGATAAAATCATTATGCCCCACATACTCATCTCACAGATAGCGTCTTAACCCACTTTTATTAGCAGACAAGAACTTTACAAAATTTATATCAAAACAAATCAGTTTTTTTCTAGAGGCAAATATATCCTCAGAGGAATACTCTTGGAAACCCTTCTTAAGAGGACAGATTATCTCATATCTTTCCCAAAGAAATACATTGGAAACCAGGCAGATATCAAAGCTAACCAGCAAATTTACTAGAATAGATCAAGAACATGCCAAGTGTCCAAATGAGGCTCTTCATAGGAAAATGCAGGCTCTGCATTCAGAACTCAACCTCTTGACAACTAAAGAAACTGAACAACTCATTTATAAATCAAGACATCATTACTATGAACATGGAGAAAAAGCTAATAAGCTTTTAGCTCAACAAATCCACAAGCAAGAAGTTCGGAATGCAATCCCAGTAATCACCAACACAAACAGAGACAAAATCATTGACCATAAAAATATAATGCACACCTTTAGAGACTACTATAAATCCTTATATTCTACTGAGTTTAAAGAAGACAACACACAATCTAATGCATTTCTGGATGTATTAGAGATACAAGAAATAGATACTCTTAGTGCAGAGGAACTGGATAAACTGCTGGCACTATCAGAATTATTAGATGCTATAAAGTCACTTCATGGTGGGGAAGCAGTAGGCCCTGATGGCTACCCTGCCATATTTTATAAGAAGTTCTTCACTCAGCTAGCTCTCCTCCTATTAGCAACATTCACAGAAGCTAGAGACAATAAAATTCTACCTCAAACTTTTCGCCAAGCATTATTCACCGTCTTTCCTAAACAAATTAAGGACATATTACAATGTGCATCATACTGACCAATTTCACTTCTGAATAATGATGTTAAGATACTCTCCAAAATCCTACCTAGAAGGATGGAGCAGCACTTTTATCGGTGGCACCTATGCAAGAGAACCACCTTTTTCAACCCTCGCAAACATATGCAGTTTTTAATGTCTGGAAAATATTTGGGATTAAATCACTTAGAGATCTGTACATAGACAATGTCTTTGCATCCTACGAACAATTGCATTCTAAATTTAACTTTCCAGCAACACATTTCTTTCACTATCTTCAAATTAGAAACTTTGTAAAATAGAACCTGCTCAATTTTCCTCACCTCCCACCTCCCTCTATGCTGGAAAAAAATATTGATCAGTTTCACAGTCTTAGACAGCTTCTCTGCAATATATAAAACCATTTTACAGTCCCTTCCTTTCAAAGATCCAAGGGGAAAAGGATCTCTCACTCAGCATCTCAGAAAAAGAGAGGAAGGTAGCAATGCAGAGAATTCACTCGAGCTCCATGTGCAAAGCATACAATTATTCAACTCAAAATTATATATCGAGCATATCTGTCTCGCTTAAAATTGTCCAAAATGTTTCCAGGGCAAGATCCAACCTGTGAATGCTGCAATCAAGTTCCAGCCTTACTGGGTCACATGTTTTGGGCCTTCACCAAATTAACATCATTCTGGACCAAAATTTTTAAATGCCTTTCAGAGAGCCTTGGTGTCACAATCCCGCCTAACCCATTAACAGTTGTGTTTGGTGTACTTCCATATGGGGAAGGACAAACATACTGTATTTGCCTTTACTACACGGAGACATCTTGCCAAACTGGAAGAATCCTAATTCTCCCCTTTCAAGTTTGTAGGTAACTGATGTTATATATTATTTGAAATTGGAAAACATTAAATTCTCACTTAGAGGATCTGTGCAGAAATTTTTCAAAACCTGGAAGGATCTAATCAATAACATTCTAGAATAAGCTTTTAAGGCAGATTCTCTCCCCATTTTCTTTTTCTCCATTTATTTATATTCACTTATTAATTTACCTATTTACTTATTTTTACTAGCTTTAAGTTTTATTCTGCTGCCCATGCTCTCTTTCTCAGGGATGGAGGTTGATTTGTTTTCAATCCTATTCTTGTAAAATGTATCTATTTGTATGGAATGTTGTGTGATTTCAATAAAATAAAATAAAAAATAAATAAATAAACAAGAACTGGCTCATCATATCCAAGCTAAAGAAGGGACCTGAGTTGCCTCTAAAGCTTGCATATTGTAATTTTTTTAGTTAGCCAATAAGAGGTGTCATTTTGCTTAACCTCTTACTACATCCATAATGGTTGACATGGTACAACACCCTAAAAGAACTGGCGCATCATAAAATATATCTCTCTATTATAAAAGAAAATCTTGAGACAAGACTATTGGCAAGAGATTTCTTCAAGTCCCGCCCTCCTCTCAACCATTTTCAACCATCTCACCTCTCATTGTTGTGAATGCTTTTGTTAGACACAGTTCCTGCACTCTCAGCTCTTATAAATTTTTACGTTTTCCTCACTTTAAGTTCCCAATAAAAGAAGACTTATTATGTCCAAATCTTATTGAAGAATTTCATCCCGAAGGGTTATCAACAGAAGAAATGAGTATATGGGCAATCCTAGCACTGAGAAACAATGAAGTCAAATGAATTAACGTGAAAATTGTCGACCAGTTACACTGCAGACTGGCTAAATGTGTAATAATAGACTATGCTAAAACAGTTGGTGGTGATGGTTCGGAAGATGAAAACATCAACTTACAATATCTTGTAGAATATCTACAACCGTTAACACTGTCCGGTCTTCCACCGGCTGAATTACTGTTAAAAGAAGGATGTATTGTAATGTTATTGCGTAATTTATCTCTGAGTGATGGGCTATGCAATAGGACAAGATTAGTTGTATTCAAAATTAGTTGAACAATTCTGACATGTAAAATTTTAACAGGCGACAAGAAAGGTAATGTAGTACATCTTCCGTGGATATCATTAGACACCAAAGGAAATCTTACCAAATTAACAAATCACAGGGACAAACATTTGAAAAAGTCTATTTATTAGAGAGAAAGAAATGATATTCACTCATGGGCAGTTATAAGTTGCATTGTCACAATGTAAGTCCAAACATGGAATCAAAACAATGCAATGCAATACTGACGAAAAGTTAGTTTTGTTAGTTTTTACTGACGTTTTACAGCAAAAGTGTAAGTTTAAAAAGTTAATTTCAAAGCCAAACAGAATGAAAATGTATAATGCAACGAATACGTCTAACCCAACATGAAAAATAATTTTCTTTCAATTTATTATGTTTTACTATTTTTTACTATGGTTAATGACTCGATGTAATGTAAAACAGTTAGTTCTTATGCATATGTAACAATTACCATGAAAATAACAATCTATTTAAAGTGTACATCCACTTCCCCTTACGTGAGCAGCAGATCTGTGAAGTGGCTAGCGCATAGCTGATGGGCAAAGTGAGCAGGGGGCAGAGCCCCCTAGTCTTGATACATTTTTACCAATAAGAGTCAGTAAAATGTATTAATTTAATTTTACTCCCTCAAAAATGATGTCCTTGGTTGTTCTCATTGTAGCACTGCCTGAACAGTTACTCGGGCTGCAATATGGAAAAATTGCTTTATTCTGTTACTTCATGGTTTAGCTCTATCACATAATTTGCTGTCTTTTCTGTTTCTTCAGCATTTCTGTTATTGTGTATGCATATTGAATGGTATTGCAAACTAAGTTAGATATTTCATCCACCTTCATATCGTTATTAAATTGGCAATAAATTTAGGATTGTTGTCATGTGTACACCATGCAATTAAATTCCTATCTGTGCATGAAACAATCAGCATTGTCTTTGTATTTTTATCTAAACTTTATTTACAATTTATGCCATTTGTGTGGGCTATTCTCCAGGCACTCTGGTTTTGCTCACAAAGACATGTGCATGACCGGGTTAAATGGTATCTCCACATTAGCCACAATGAGTAAATCTGCAAGATTCTATAAGCTCCCCATGTCTTATGCTTGTGTTTCCACGTCTCAGAACTGGATAAAACAGCATTGTGTTTATACTAGGGCCACTATAGTGAAAACTGAAGTGTGCCTTGTAGGACTTGAACTGACCTGAGACCTTAAAATTGGATGAAGATTGATGAAATGGATGGACTGCTCATGAACATCGACTCCATTACAAATGTATGAATTTTACAAACCGAAATAAGGGTTGAGACGGCTGCTTGTGGATCCTGAATGTAGGTGACACTTATTCATTTAGATATTGCAAGTATAAATCAGAAACAGCAACTTAAATACCTTGTGAATACATGTGGCATTAAAAAAGGATTCTGCCGTTTCCTAACTCATTATTTCCAGGTCTTCACCCAACATCTCATAAGTAAATAAAAGGTGCCTGACTGAACAAAAAGCAACATTTTTTCTTATGTCATGAAATGAATGGAAAAAGTCATCCAACACCAACTGACACAATGTGAAAAAGTAATTGCCCCTTACACTATCTGCAAACTTACTATAAATCTTTCATATTACGATGGAGGTTATTTTAGTCTTCTCTTCCTTACAGAACCATTTTTACTTCAAAAACTTGGAATCAGGGCCGGATTTTCCTATAGGCTAACTAGGCTTCAGCCTAGGGCCTCAAGATCAAGAGGGGCCTACATTCAAATTGTTAGCAAAATTAAAATTACACTATTCTAAAAACAGTGAACACTAAAACACTGAACCGAAAATAAGGAGAAATTCTACGCATATAACTAATAAACAAACATAAAAATGTATTGGTTAAGATCAACGCGTTCGGCTCATTGGGTCTGTTTGTTTGTATATACCAGATTGCACCAAAGTATAGTTCATACGTTCACTGATTGCTATGGCAAATATTGACATGCCTTATGCTACTAAGCTCTGGTTTGTTCTTGCATAAATAAAGCGCAGATTGGTTTAGATTGGAACAGACAAACAAACAGACCTATTGATATCCCAACGTTCGGTTATATTCGTGTTACTTCGATAATATGAAACACGTGTTAATGTTATTAGAAAATATTCTTATTTTAGGATTGCGTACACGATCATTTGATTCTCACCTTTTGATTTCAGTGGGTTCAATACTTTAGTGAAGTGTTTATAGACTATTGAAAAATTTTTTGTGACAATATCTTCATTTCGCGGAATTCTAGGTAAGTTCTTAACATATGTTTTAATTTGTATATTTTAAAATGTATATTACGTGCTTTATTTTATATTTTCATGATTATATATATATAATTCATTATTCATAATTGCTATTTTTTTCAATGAGACAAAATAACAGTTCCATACAATCTTGATTGAAAAATGATAATTTAGTTTCATTATTGAATTAAAGATATTTTGGAAATATTTTTTAAATTGATTAGTGTTTGAAATTCAGAAATTATGAAATTAACATTTATTATTTTATAAACAATGACTATTATAAGAGACGCGCTATTTACGGAAATGAGTTTTTGTTTTACTTCAATTTATTATTCGAAAATGAATTGTTTATCGAAACTTTCGATAAACAAAAGAAAACTTACCACAGTTCAAATACGTAAAATGTTATTTTTTGTATTAATAATAAATAATTCACTTTTATTTATGCACAATAATTAATAACTCAAATATTTTGTTCTAGATTCTAATCTAAGAATGAGTAAAAGATTTGAAAGTGGCGCTTGCAAACGCAAGAATTAAGAAGCTACAAGAGTATGAGGCAAAGAAGCTAACACCGATTACTGCTTACATGCATGTGCGTGCCAACTAGTACTACTCAATTGGAAGCAATGCAGCACGTTTTGTTTCTTTGTAAATGTTGTGTGTTATGATTGATTAGTTATTGTTACAAGTACTATATATGGTGCTGAGAATAAATGGCCAAATAAGTGTTCTCGACTTTTTGTTATTTATTATCCGTGCCACATTTTTTCTAACGGTTTAGTACCAATCACATCATGTTTCATTTAACATATTGACATATATCACAGTAATGATGTATTTTATTATCTCTCATGTAATTTACAAACTTAAAAATGGTAGGTGAAAGGGCCTCATAAGTGGAATAGCCTAGGGCCTCTTTTCATCTAAATCCGGCCCTGCTTGGAATGGTTTTCTAGCATGAACTGTTCATTTCGGGTGGGGCCACACCATGTGAGGTTTAGGCTCTGGACTTACCTGTTGAAAATGTTTAATTTTGCTTCCTATCAACCATTCTGGCGTGTAGGCTTGTTTTGTGTTTTGCTTTGTTGTCTTGCTAAATGGCCTAACTACACACTCTTAAAAATAACAGTTCTTTAGTGGCACTTTACCGGGGTGTGTGGTTCCTCATAGAACACTGCAAATCTGTTATCATCTATACATGTTTATGTATGAAACATGCCACAGAGCTAAATAAAAAAAGGTTCTTTCTGGAACTTTCATGCAGATGGAAACCAACAATTGTTCCCTTATGTGGCATCGCTCTAAAGAATCACTTTTAACAACTTTATTTTTAAGCAAGTAATTATCCCTTTAATTGAGTGGATTTAAAATTTGTTCTGCCTTTGGGCTGAGACATTATTGTTTATAAGATAAATGAAGTAAGTTTACAAAGTTATGTTTTCACTCAGGTGTCATTTAAATTTTGGGTGAAGACATGAAAAGATTCAGTTTCGAAAATTTACAATAATGGGGAAAACCAAGATGTGGAAACACATTTTAATAAGAGCATCAAAGTGTGGACGCGTCTGCATCGCTTTTCTTCATTTCTCTATCCTTCCACTGCATGGAAGTGTTCAATTAATTGTTGATTGTAGATCGGCCGGCATGGTGGCGCAGTGGTAGCGCTGCTGCCTCACAGTTAGGAGACCCGGGTTCATTTCCTGGGTCCTCCCTGCGTGGAGTTTGCATGTTCTCCCCGTATCTGCATGGGTTTTCTCCGGGTGCTCTGGTTTGCTCCCACAGTCCAAAGACATGCAGGTTAGGTGCATTGGCAATCCTAAATTGTCCCTACTGTGTGCTTGGTGTGTGAAAGGACCAATTTCCCACCATTAATGTCCAGGTAAGTGAAAGACAACCTGTCATATCATGTCATTTTCTAAAAGCTTAATCCACACCAGGGTTCGTGGGAGTGAGGGTGGTGGAGCCTATCCCAGACAGCGTGGGGCAAAAGGCAGGAACAAACACTGGACACACTAAACATACTCAGGCCAGTTGAGCATTTCCGAGTTAACCTAACCTGCAAGTCTTTAGACAGTTGGAGGACACTGGCGCACCCCGAAGAAACCGACGCAGACACAGGGACAACATGCAAACTCCATGCAAGGAGGGCTCAGGACGCGAACCCTGGTCTCCACACTCTCTTTTTAAGAGTGTGGGCTTATATTCTTAAAAATAAACGTACCAGTGTTTTTCTTTACAGAGCAATGCCATAACATAACATTTTTGGTTCAAGAAAGACCCATCCACAGAAGGTTCCAGAAAGAACCATTAACTTATTTGGATCATTACCAGTCTCCATAGTTCGAATAACAACAAATAAGAGATAACAAATTTATGAAATACCATTGGCTCCTGATTTTAGAAAGAATTTATTTAACATATCAGAGCGTTTTCCAAAGCACAAAGAGCTTCATACGCAAATAACCCTTCCCAGAATGAAATGGGAAGTGTTTGGTCGAACAATGGTTCTATGAGGAGCCATACAACCTAATAAAGGCACATAAAATGCCATTAAAAACCGTTATTTTGAGGAATTTACGACGGGGCAGCAGCGCTACCTGAAAGACGAAATGTTATGCGGTCACGACTGGACGGGTTACTCGCGCATTTAAAAAGTTGCTCCTATTAGGTGTATTACGATCCTGAGCTCGGTTATGCAAGCAGGATTTTGCGAGCTAAGCAACAAACTGGACGCTGTGTTTCTTGTAGCTTATCTGTTCTACATTTATTGAAGGTGTAATGTTTATATGTAATGTGTAATAGGTTTATAGAACAAGAGTTAATATTTCATTAGAATAAATAAAAAAAAAAAGTTAAAGTCACTGCGGTGGGCTGGCGCCCTGCCCAGGGTTTATTTCCTGCCTTGCGCCCTGGGTTGGCTGGGATTGGCTCCAGCAGACCCCTTTTACCCTGTAGTTAGGATATAGCGGGTTGGAAAATGGATGGATGGATGGATGGATGTTAAAGTCTTGAGAATAGTTAAGAGGGGCAGGTATGTATGACCTATACATGCTATATGCAAAAAAGCGATTTTATTGTGGCTCTTAAACTTCCGGGTCGAAAATTCAAACTTAAAAGAAGACTCACCATCATCCTTCTCAAAATTGTTATTCGGCTTATGTCCACAGCAAACTAACGATCTTGTTCAGTCAAAACTCTTTGTGACTCTACAGGTTATCAATGGCGCCACAGAAAATATTGATTAATTAATTGATTACATCAATAAGTTAAACTCTTCAACGTGAGTCACCATATAAGTGGCACAACAAGTTACGCCAATATACCTGGCGATTATTTCATTCGCCATCCCTGAAAGTGCGGTAAAGAAATGTACATTGGAAAGTATGAACTTATGTTTTCCATTGTGAACAGCATGGAGGCGTGCCGTCTGGATTTAAGGTTCATTCAGTAAGGATGTTGTAAAATGTTTCCGAGCTCTTGTTAATTCCTTAATCCTAAATGAACACGAACAGAGTTCTGTTCTGTTGTGTTGTCCAGTGTTGGTTTCTGCCTCTTACGAATAACCGACTATTTTTGCTCCGGCTTTCTTCAGCATAAGATTTTCTGACCCGCTTAATCTATTTTCTCTCGCGACACTCAAACTCATACTGGGATCTACAGTCATACCCAAATAACACATATTTGGGGACGAAGAAGGAATGCCCGTAATGGGCGGAACGTGCAAATTTACATGGCTACCCAAGACAATGGATCTGTGACGCAACCCACTGTGCCACCCTGCTTCTTTCTTCGCCATTAAGTTTTAAAAGATAACCAGGATAGGTATCTTTTTCATAAATACACTGCATTAACATAGTGAATGATGAGATTTTTGTATGATTTTCAAAAATGTATTCTTTGAGAAAGTAAAAGATTCCAGGACCATGGTAAAACATGTAATGGAAAATACAGCAGAAATGTTTTAATCGAAAGAAATTTTAACAAATTACAAATCAGAACGGAATATAAGGTCTTGTTTAATTTAAAATTTAAAAAACCGTATGGGAAATTGAATTTGTAGTTTGGATTGGCTAAACGTGACCCTTTTGTACTATTCTGTGTTTTACAAGGTTTTAAAGTCACAGCTTGTATAACAAGGCTTTTTACAGTAGTCATGAAGTCGTCGCTCAACCCCTGTCACAGCTTGTATAACAATTCCATAGCAGTAGTCATGTAGTCGTCGCTTGACCTCTGTTCTCATTCCGCGCCTATCTATATAAGAGCGGCCAACAGTAACACACACACACACACACACACACAAACAAGCGATCGTTTCATTAAGAAGTGACTTGCGTGTCACTACCAGCCACCCGGCTCAGGGGACGCGTGCTGTATGTAGGTACGTATTGCATGATTGTACTTGCCGGCGTGAATTTAATAGCCTGTCTAATCTCGGTTGTGTCCATGTGTCTCGTTAATGGGAACAGAAACGAAATCCCTGTCGCGATTCTACTTATAGCGATCCAACAGTTTAAGTGCACCTTGCATAAATCGCTTGCACCTCAACAGATTTGACTTGCTTTAAAATATCTAAGCTAAGACTAATCGATCACAGAATGGGAAAATTGGGTACTGATTGAGAAATAAAGTGGTCACCGATTAACCGGTGTTAAAATCTTCACACAACCTGTTAACTTTTCTTTAATCGCCTATATGCCGTGTAACGGGCGTGTTTTAATTGTAATTATTAATAGTTCTGTTTAATACTAGTGCTCGTTTTTAAATGCAGTCCCTGTTTAACGACTGAAGAAATAAAAATTTGCGAAAGCGCTCATGTTTGAACTTCGCCCCACCTGATTTACCAGCCGTTTTGCTTATACTTTCAAACTGTCCTTCTTTAATGGTAGCTTAATCGTTAGACGTTTAGCACTTCAAGTTTAGTATCCAAGAAGCCCATATAAAAAGTTGTTAAAACAAACTGCATATTTTGCCTTCTCGGTAAGTCTGTGGAGTCTTTCGTGCTCGCTTTTCCTTGTCAGGAGAATGCCGACACTTTGCACACGAGGCGTAAAGTTAATGTATTCTCATTAAGGACGGGGTGGCAGTTAGTTACTTTACGAAACATTATTTTATTTCTTGATTTCCGTTTTAATCAAGGGATTTCGTCGTGCTCTCTCGTCTGCTATGTCAAAAGGAGAAGCTTCTATTTGTCTTTCTCTATGCATATAGCGTAAAGTGGTAAATGCGTTTTCTTCTGGTTTCACTTTGAATGTATCCATTGCTTTTGATGACTCCTCCTCGTACGTATTTCAGTAAACAAAGACCTGACACATGCAGACAGTAATGATGGTCTATGAAGAAGTCGACTCGTGTCAAAAGCACCTGATGGCAGCCCCAGCAGCAGCCCCGTCTTTGCGGACGTTCTACGCTTTTATCCTCCTACCGCATACGCGCCCTTCCCACATGCTAATGACTTGCATTTTATAGATTACTAGGAGACTTCATCAATTCGGGTTTGTGCGTGAGTGTGCTTTTCAATAGGCAAAACCTAAACTCTTAAATATGGCGTTTTACTGGGCTGTGTGGTTCCTCATTGAACCATCTCTTGATAAATATCCATTGAAATCCGCGAAGGGACTGAAATTAGCTCTTCAGGCTTTAACAGGGTTCTAATGTGCAGAAAACAAATATTTTGATGCATACATAACGGGATACAACATATCAAGAAAACCTGAACTTAGTCCTTTTAAAATCATGAGCACATTGAGCATTTTACAAATCTACTATCATCTGTTCATGATTATTTACGGAGCCAGTTAAGGACAAAGAATACATTTTCCTGGAACCGTCGATGGCTCCCCAGTGGAAATGGTTTGATGAACCTGCATCCTTGTTTTACATGCCCAGTGTGAAAAGTGGATTCATGTTACTCTGACATTGAAGCATTGTGCTAGACTGATGGATTAATCTTGAGGTACCTGATGATTTCTGCTTATTCATCATTGTAAATTCCAGTCTTTTTTCACTGCAGTCTTTCATTTCTTACCTATAAGGACCTTGAAGAGCTGCAGCTGGAGCACAAACCTTAGCTCAGTCCTGCCAAGCTTTGTTTGCAGTTCAGAGTTTGCACATCCAATGTAGGTGCTCCGGTTTTCCTCCCACATCCAACAGAGGTGTAGGTTAGGGGAATTGACAGTTCTAAATCTGCCCAGTTAAGGTATGAGCACGAGTGGGCATTATGATCGACATGCATACTGTATTGATATGTAGTTACATTTTGGATTTATTCACTTAGCAGATGCTTTTATCCAAAGTGACTTACATAGTCAAGTAAACATCAGTCTGGGAGATTGTTTGGAAACAAATGTTACAGGTCAAGGTTACAGAATTGAAGAGCCAAGATACACAATACAAACTTGTTACAATTCAAGTCTAATAGCTAATATCAGTTAGGGAGCAATTCACGAAACAACAGAGTTTTCAAACTCTTTTTAAATGGAATCACACTTCAAAATAGAGGTAGGCAGCTATTTCCAGCTTTTAGGAGCTATAAATAAAAGAGTCTGCATTCACATTTGATAGCACACAGAGGTGACATCACCGGACTCCATTCATCAGCAGATCTGAGATGTTAAGAAGGAGTATTGGACGTCACAAGGGTCTCCATATGTATGGGTGCTAACCCATTGTCTACTTTGTAGGCAAGCATGAAGGATTTGAACTTAATATGTGCCACTGCAAGGAGCTGATGTAGTGATCTGAAGAGAGAAGTGACAAGTGCTCGCCTCAACTGGTTAAACACCAGACTTACCACTGCATTTTTGAATCATCTGCAATAGCTTGGTGACATTTGTTGGTATTCCTGCCGACAGAGAGTTGCAGAAGTCCAGATGAGTCAAGAACCAAAGCCTGGACCAGGAGTTATGCTGCATATTGTATTAGATTAGGATATTGTATGCAGTAAATCTGTAAGAGTTATGCTGCATATTGTATTAGATTAGGATATTGTATGCAGTAAATCTGTAAGAGAGACTGTGGGAACATGATCCCTGAAGGACAAACATGAGTGGGCATTGTGATGGACTTGCATGTTGCTGAAATGGGCTCAGGCCCCCATGACCTTTTAGAATATTCTGTTAAAACAAGTAGACAGGCTTCATTAATAAGTCCAATTTACCCTACTAAAAGAGTATAAAGTCTTTCAAGTCTTGTAAAATTAGTCATTTTTCTATTTTTATGCAGTTGAAGGTGGCACTGTCAACATTTATGGCACATATTGGCTAAAGCAGCTTTATTTTTCAATCCATGTTTGTACTGTACAAGTGGTATATGGTGGAGGTATTTTGGCACAATGGAACAAGACACCTTCTTCTGTTTATGGTACTGTTTAAAACCATTCTCTTTAAGATATCAAATGAGCCAAGTATTTCAAATACATAATATCAGAGGAGTATAGTCAAATGAGTATGTGTTCAGTCTCACAGTTCAAGGAAGCTGGGTTGATATTTCAGATAGTTACCATCTGTGTTGTGTTTGTGGGTTGATCATGTATGGTAAAAATTTGACCATAATTTAACGGTTAAAAGACTGGCACCTGAGATTAACAACAGTTGGGCTATTAGACTGAATGGCTATGTCCTCATCTGAACATTTCTAATGTTCTAACAATATTTAAATATACTAAAATACAAAGTTCATACCAATTACCTTCTCAATCACAAATGCATTACAATACGTTAGTCATTGGATGTGATCTGTAACTTTTACAAAATGCAACTTAGGGGTGGGGGTTAAGTTGTTTTCATCCTATTTTGTTTTGTAAAAATTTATTTATTTGTATGGAATGATTACAATAAAATTAATAAAATTAAAAAAAAATGCAATTTATGTTACCAAGTGGAGACGTAAACACTGCCTTTCTGATACAGGGCGGGCTACAGTTTCAGCAGTATATTGAAAATAAGGCAACATAAATCTGCATCCATAAACACAAACACATTGAAAAAATATTTTGCTAAACACAATTACATTTTACATTTCTTACAGTGAAAATATTTAGGGCTTATAAGGAAGAATTTGCAGCTTTGTTTCGGGGGTCCCTTATATAAGTGGGACTTACACTTTTATATTTTTGTTGGAAACGGTGAGGGCAGAAGGAGTAGTAATTAGGCATTAAGCACGTTTCTCAACGTTGCTCAACTGGAAGGATCCCAACTCTCCTATTCTAAGTCAGTGGGTAACTGATGTTATATACTGTTTGAAACTGGAAAAAATCTAATTTGCACTTGCAGAGGATCTGTACAAAATGTTTTCAAAACCTGGCAGGATCTAATCAATAACATCTTCGAATAAGCATTTAAACTGAGGAGGCAGGTTTTCTCCTTTACTCCATTTATCTTTATTCATTTAAATTTACCTATGTGCTTATTTTTAAAGTTTTACTCTACTGGTCTAGCTCTCTTTCTCAAAGGGGTGAGGGTTGATTTGTTTTGAACCCCAAAAGCCTATCCAGACAATATCCGTTACAACCAGGCACTAGCGCTAGATGGAGTGGGTATCAGTTCACCGCGCACTCCTCAAAATAAACGTGCCGGAGTTCTTCTACAGAGCAAAGCATTAGGGGAACCATTTTTGTTCCCAACAGACTCATCTGAATGAAGATTCCCAAAAGAATCTTTAACAGGCTCCATAGAGTGAGTAACCACAAATAAGTGGTAACAGATTAATGAAATCCCAATGGGTCCTGATTTAAATTAAACAAACTCCTGGTGTGCCCAATACCACAGACAAGTCCAGGTTTTCTTAACCTGTTAGATTTCTAGCCTATCATACATTAAAGATTGTTCAAAGCACAAAGAATCAGCTTCATATTGAAAGAACTCATCTCAGAATGAAATGGCGCTTTGTCAAGCAATGGCTCTGTAAAGAATGACAGAACCCAGTAAAGAATCATGCAGTACAATTAAAGAATCTTTATTTTTAAGAGTGCAGGTCATATTTAGTCAGTCAGTCAGTCATTGTCCAACCCGCTATATCCTAACACAGGGTCACGGGGGTCTGCTGGAGCCAATCCCAGCCAGCACAGGGCACAAGGCCCACCGCAGGGTACACACACACCCACACACCAAGCGCACACTAGGGACAATTTAGGATGGTCAATGCACCTAACCTGCATGTCTTTGGATTGTGGGAGGAAACCGGAACACCCGGACAAAACCCACGCAGACACAAGGAGAACATGCAAACTCCACGCAGGGATGACCTGGGAAGTGAACCCAGGTCTCCTTACTGCAAGGGAGCAGCGCTATCACTATGCCACCATGCTGCCCAGGTCATATTTATCCATCCATCCATTTTCTAACCCGCTGAATCCGAATAGGGTCACGGGGGTCCGCTGGAGCCAATCCCAGCCAACACAGGGCACAAGGCAGGAACCAATCCTGGGCAGGGTGCCAACCCACCGCAGGACACACATAAACACACCCACACACCAAGCACACACTAGGGCCAATTTAGAATCGCCAATCCACCTAACCTGCATGTCTTTGGATTGTGGGAGGAAACCGGAGTGCCTGGTTAATTACTTCAAAATGCAACTCTCTGCCCATGGAGTGACCAGGTGCAGAATTTGGTCAGTTTTTATTCTGCATGCCACTATTTAGCTGAGTCATCTCAGCTGTTACCTGTGACATATTGTCAAGTGCCCTGCCATTCAGCTGCCATGTAACCCAGTCCTGTGTTAAACAAAGTATTCAGTCGTCTAGTTCACAACATTTAATTCACTTTCAAATTGGCATTTTACTATTAGCTCTTGGTATTAACACGCTGATGGAAAACAATCCAACGTACAGTCATAAAATTAAAGGCTCTGTAATGCCATTTTACTGCGTGTATTTTCATTCTGGAATCATTGCTTGAGAAAGAATCAGTTCATTCTACGAAGGGTTCTTTGCATATGAAATTAGCGTGTGTGTGTTGGGAGGGGGGTTACTTTGAAAAGGTTCCTAATAGGAATTTAAAACAGAAATCGTTAATGTATAGTAGTTTACCTAACAGGATACGCACAGATCAAGAAAACCTGAACTTGGCCAGAGATAAGGTATGTAGTGAATGTCCTTTTAAAATAAAAAAAAAAAAACCTTATTTCACAAATCCGTGGTTATTTTATGGAACCTGCCATGGAACTGAATAAAACGTTCTTTCTGAAACTTTATTGTGGATAGTTCTTTTAGTAACCAAATATGGTTTACCAGAGGCTTTGCTGTAAAGAATCACTTTAGCACGTTTAATTGTAACAGTGTGTACGGGTCGCCAGTTTTGATCGCATATCTTATTCTTGTAAAAAGTTATACCGGGCCAGCTTACTTTCTGACTGATGATCAAAACGAAGTTGAACCGCAAGGTGCAACCACACACAAAAATGCCCGAATTTCTGTATTTGGATAGAGAAACCGGGGTGCAAATGCTATGCAGAACGAACAATAAAGGCTGTACCGAGTGACCAGACGAAAATCGTGTTGTCAAATTAAAATGGATGATTTTAAAATAGGAATTGCGATCTATAGGAGAGGGCGTTTTAAATTAAAGATGCAATATCAGGATTTTACATTTTAATTTGTTTTCTTAATTAACGGTGGCCAAGAGGCTATGATCTGTTTTGCATGAAATAACGTGGCCGATCAGCCCGAATTTCTAATAGAAAATCGCTCGAAAGTGCAAAAGCCTACCATATCGATCGAGGGATAGTTTCGTCACGTGGAAGATTTTGTTGACCATTTTAAGTTGATATCCGTTAATGTCGCTGTACTCTGTACGCGGGATGATGATACTCGAGTGTCAGTTGCTGTAGCGGCCGCCTTCAAATAAACGACGTGTGCGCGAATGAGGAAAAAAAAGAAGAGAAGGGAAGGGGGAGGGGGCGTAGAGGCGCGTGTTATAAAACAAAGCGGCTGGGCTTCCGCTGTTGTCAAACTTGTGTAATTTCTGTTTATCCTACGGTGACTCGAGCCACACTGCTTCTAATCGTAATTCGACGCTGACACAAGTCAACCTTCGCTCCTCCTTTGGCGCTTTTCGGCGAGGAAGAGTAAAGCGCAAAGCGTCAGATCGGGAACCATCGCTCCGCTAAGTGACGGCCGGGGGTGAGGTGAGTTTGAGTCGCCTTTGGGCATCATATGGGGTGTCAGGATGGCTTATCTCCTTAAATGACCTGTCCTTATTATAGATATCCATTTTTTTGTCTTTACTGTCGTCCCACGTTAGTTGTTATGAGCGGAGGGCGTTGCGGAATTAATAGCGAGCCGCTGCTTCTCCGGTGAAAAGCCGGGAAACTGTGTTCGTTTCAGGGATGTCATTTTGACTTTTCTCGCAGTCCACATGGTGGTCCGAAGAAATGCGCCTACGTTACTGCACAATTTTGTTAAACGGGAATATTTTTTTTTTTTTGTCGTTTAGAGACGCTCATTTCTCCCAGTTTAGACAAATTATTTAATCGAGTTGTTTCGAGGTACATTGCTCCACCCCGCTTAAATGAAGTTATGCTTTTCTTTATCATTAATCTGCAGGCTTGTTGCAGCTTGTGTGCTGGTGTTCATTACAAAGACGAACTTTGGCAAAGGTAGAAAACTATGTGTGGTGCACTTTTTTTATTTCCTTTGAAAGGTAAAATATAAAATACATGGATGGGCAAAAGTAAGTTTACAGTTTTGAGTACGCGAGGCCGGCAATTTGACCATTTAGGAGATTGGCAACAGTACACATAAGTACAATCTGGCATTCTTTTGACTTAATAAAGTGAATAAAGCTATTTGTAATAATCATAACCTGCAAGTGTTTTTCCATACAAACACCTCTAAAGCTACTTTTGTCCACCCCTGTATCTGGGTGGTAATACATATACAGTACTGCACTACAGGATTTTCCCAGTACTGTGCAATGTCATCCAGTCAGTGTCCAACCCGCTATATCCCATCACAGGGTCAAGCACACATTAGGGACAATTTAGAATCACCAATGCACCTAACCTGCATGTCTTTGGACTGTGGGAGGAAACCAGAGCACCCAGAGGAAATCCATGCAGACACGGGGAGAACATGCAAATTCCACACAGGAAGGACCCGGAAAGCGAACCCATGTCGCCTTACTGTGAGGCAGCAACGCTTCCACTTTGCCACCTTGCCGCCCTTCATCCAATGTGCTGTGGAATAGTCTTTAATAGGGGGGACAATTAAGAAGCTCTCCATTACTACCATTGTTTCTTACCTAGAAGTGAGTCTCTACATTTGATTGAAAACTTTCTCGTTTGATCTCTCCAGTTTTACCCTTCAGAGTATTCTGCAGGGTTAGGAAACATCAATTACTTCACCTTATGCCCCATTTTTTTCATTCCTCTGCAACTTCATGAGAGTTTCTTGGTGGCTGTGCTGTCTGGGATTTAGCTCCACAGGTCTAAAGTCACTGGAATCAAAATCCATCAGGTAAAGAGAATTCAGATGCACTCAATGCTTTTTTTAAAAAAACAAAGGTGTCAAAGTAGTCTTCCAGAGTGATACCTTTGGAGAATTTTGTTTTGTTCCCAAAAGAACCATTGACATGAAACTTCTGGAAAGAACCTTTTATTTAGATTTGTAACATGTTTGTGTCAGCTCATGTTGGACGGTTGGTTGGGAGACAAAGTCAGAGAGGCAGGATTGTGTTGGTTTGGACACGTGCAGTGGAGAGATGCTGAGTATATTGGGAGAAGGGTGTTAAGGATAGAGCTGCCAGGTAAGAGGAAAAGAGGAAGGCCTAAGAGAAGGTTTATGGATGAGGTGAGAGAGGACATGTAGGTGATGGGTGTAACAGAACAAGATGTAGAGAACAGAAAGAAATGGAAAAAGATGATCCGCTGTGGTGACCCCTAATAGGAGCAGCCGAAAGAAGATGGTGGTAACAGATTTGTGTAATACCAAACGGGTTTCTGATTATTTGAGAACACCTGCTACATACATTAACACTGGCTAAGTTCAGGTTTTCTTGATCTTCTAGTATTCTCTTAAGTAGCCTACTAAACAGAACTAATTTCATATGGAAAGTATATTTCCCAAAATGAAATGGTTCTTTGTCAAGCAATTGTTTAATAAGACCCTGCAGTGGGCTGGTGCCTCATCCACACTGTGTTCCTGGCTTTGCATCCAATGCTCAAGCCTCTTTGTGACCCTGCTTTGTGCAAGTGGATTTGGAAAATGGCTGGATAGTTCAGTAAGGACCCACATGGCCTAGTGAAGTGCCATTTCAGAACCATTATTGTTAAAAGCGTAGAAGATGCTATTGTGTTTAACATTAAAACACATATCTAAACATCAGACACAGGCAGAAAAGCTGTAACCCTGTCTTGCTTCTACCTTTCTACACTCTGTGGATGAAATGTTGACTTTTGTTATTGAATGTTTGACAGTTGGTGACAGTGTAAGGTTTTTGGAGGAATACGGTACAACAATAGTTAGTTTGCGTAACATGCCCTCTGCAGCATTTGTACATGCTTGGAATGATCGGGGCCACCATTATACATTTCAGGGTGGGTAGAACTATACCAATGGGGTCCAGCCTCAGCCTTACAATGTATTAGCCATATGCAAAATATTACTAGTGTGCGTGTGTTTTGTTGTTTTTTTTTTTCTTCTCTCTATTCAGACATTTCAAGCCAAATGCAAAGTCTGATCAACTCATCTTTTGCAACACTGGAAATCAAATTCAACAGTATATCCTTTAAACATCATGGAAAACAATCTACTGTACTAATAACAGGTCCCATCTTACTACACTAATGCTTACAGATTGCACCTCGGAGGTTTTAAAGTAGCAAAGTCATTACAGTAATGACATTGCAGAATAAACCTGATATGCTGGCTCCCAAAAGTCTGCATCTGAAGTATTTGCTGTAAATGTGGCTTTCAGACTCCTGATGATTAATTTTCAGAGCTTCTTTAATTAAAGCAGCCGTGTTGCATGGTAGTTTTGGGTTAAGTTTTTCTAGGAGTGTGGGCTCTAGTGACTACTGTGTCTTTTGATTGGTGAATTGCTGTTGGAGTGCACTTAAGCATTTGGCCATCCAGTTTTACATTTGAAGGTATACACCACATGTCATATGCAGACTTCTGATGATAAATTCAGAGCTACTATAATTAAAGTAGCTGCTTTGTGCAGTAATTCTGGGCAACTTTTTGTCTTGTGTTTGTGTCTGCCATGGACGTGCACAGTCATAACCCTGAGCATTCACTTGGCTTGACTTGAGAGTTCTATGGCTCAGAAGCATGTGCAAATGTATCCTGTCTACTGACAATTCACTAATCAAATGCAGGCAGTCTATACAGCCCACCTTCTAACTTTGACAAGTGAAAATAATAGTTTTCATTTTAAGTTTCATTTCATGTTGAGTGTGGTGTCACTGAAATTGATAAATGGAGAAGGAATACATAAATAAATAAACAACAAACATTTATTGAAACATTTATTAATGCTCTTTTTTTGTCACATTTGACAATACATTGATATATTTTAGGGCTGCAGTTTGATTAAAAGTTTAATGGTGATTAAAAATTAACTGCATATTAATCAAAATGTATCATATTTCTTTTAGGTATATTAATATTTTTCTATAGAGCATAAATAAATTGGTGATTAATTTTTATTAAAAAAAAAATTTAATAATCACTTGTGTATGCACATTACATTACTTCAGTTTATTGAACAATTTTGTGTAACAGAAGTGACCACCAAACACCCTACCCCCTGGGGATTACTGTAATATTTGGCAAAACTAATGCATATGATTTGGACTGCTATATTGCAAGACAAAATACCAACAATTGCACAATATTAAAAAGCAAGAAACAATAAATTATGGTTCAGCCTTTGTACACAATTGTTACAGCTTGGGTTGTGCTTAACTGCGTGCTACATACGAGTCAACTCTGCACCTATTAACCTGCAGGGAAGTTAGTAATGAGACTGAAAATATGTATTGTTTAGGCTTTTAAATAGAGAAGAATAAACTGAAAAATCTTAAATATATTTATCTGACAGGGTTATTTATTTAGATGTTTTTAAACTTCACGTTGTCATAGAATGTATAATTTGTAAATTATAAAACAAGTCTATCTATCTTAACCTTCAGCCCAAATGAACGTAAATATTGGCATGATCAATTTGCAATGATTATTGCCTAGTTTTATTAATTGCAGTATAATACAGGCTAATGTAGGCTGTAATGTAAACTATAGTGAGTAACATACTATTAGTTATTGCCTAATCTCATTTTTATATTTTTCTTCATCTTGTAAAGAGCTTTGAGCTATATAATTTGTATGAAAATGTGCTATAAAAATAAATGTTGTTGTTGTAATTAAACAACAACAATGTACCATGTCTGCTTTGGGTAAGTCCAAGTGAGGTAAAAGGAATTAAGTGATTCAACTCTGTGTCATCTGTTCTTTAACAGCTTGGACATGGGTAGCACTTGCACTGTGCTGTTTCAGGTCAGATACCTCTCCGTGGGCAACATAAAAAGCTCCACAGCAAATGTGTTTGTCAGCCAGGGACAGGGCTAACTTACTGACATTCCTTCTTGCACTCAGACCTATACATTGACAGGCTCTTATGTTTCAAGGGCGAAATTGCATTAGCAGGCATCACTGCATGTAGTATCTTGTTCTGAATGTTCAACTATAGTGCGCAGTGTGACTTTTTTCTTGCATGTGAATGCAGCATGTAATGTTGAAATGCAACCTCACTTGGTGCACAATGCTTGTCCGTCTACAACTTTAGCACGAAATGAAAATAAAACTCATTCACTCTGGTTGTATAACTGGTTTGATTTTAATTGTTCTCATTTTATTCTCTGCACTTTGAAAAGCGAGTGTTATATATGAAACGATGTACAGTGGTGCTTGAAAGTTTGTGAACCCTTTAGAATTTTCTATATTTCTGCATAAATATAACCTAAAACATCATCAGATTTTCACTCAAGTCCTAAAAGTAGATAAAGAGAAACCAGTTAAACAAATGAGACAAAAATATTATACTTAGTCATTTATTTATTAAAGAAAATGATCGAATATTACATATTTGTGAGTGGCAAAAGTATGTGGACCTTTGCTTTCAGTATCTGGTGTGACCCCCCTTTGCAGCAATAACTGCAACTAGACGTTTCCGGTAACTTTTGATCATCCCTGCACACCGGCTTGGAGGACTTTTAGCCCATTCCTCCATACAGAACAGCTTCAACTCTGGGATGTTGGTGGGTTTCCTCACATTAACTGCTCGCTTCAGGTCCTTCCACAACATTTCGATTGGATTAAGGTCAGGACTTTGACTTGGCCATTCCAAAACATCTATATATAAAATTCACTAAGCGCAAGCAAGACAGAGAGCCATGCCCGCCAACTCACAGAACCCCACCCGCCCACTCTAAGACCATGAGATAGCCCTGCCCGCCAACTCTAACTAAGAGCAAGCAAGACAGAGAACCACGCCCACCAACTCTAAAACCATGGAATACGCATGACAGAGCCCCGCCTGCCATCTCTAATCCTACTTCCGCGTCCACCATCGCTCTCGATCAAACAGCAATAATTAGCAAACAAACAAAGATAACTGGCAGTAACAGTGCAAAGTTCACAATTGGTATGCCAGTTTGAAAGATAAGTTTTGAGGGCAGTTTTAAAATGTGTTATTGAGTCGAGCTGATGTATATGAGAGAGAAGAGAATTCCTGAGTTGAGGAGCACTATGAGAGACGCTCGAGCTCCCATAGCACAGAGTTTGATGTGTGGTACAGAAAGTACAGCTGCAGATGAGAATCAGAGTATGCGAGATGAGTGTCAGTCTGTAGGAGGTCAGTGAGGTTGTGGAGAGCTTTAAATGTTAAGAGCGGTATTTAGTATTGTATTCTGTAGTTAACAGGGAGCCAGTGAAGTTGAGAGAGAATAGGTGTAGTATTTTCAGTGGATTTAGAACAGCAGGTTATTATCCTGGCAGCAGAATTTTGAATAAATTGTAAGCGATGGATACGTTTTTGTGGGCTGACAGAATACCATTACAGTAATCTATACGTGAGGTGACTCGGGCATTAACCAGTACTTTAGTACTGTGTTGCGTAAGAACAGGACGAAGTCTAGAAATGTTTCGGAGATGGAAGAAAGCAGTCTGAGAAATTTTACTTATATGGGATGAATTATTTAATAATAATAATAATTATTATTATCTATACTAATAAAAGGCAAAGCCCTCACTGACTGACTCACTCACTCACTCACTAATTCTCCAACTTCCTGTGTAGGTAGAAGGCTGAAATTTGGCAGGCTCATTCCTTACAGCATACTTACAAAAGTTGGGCAGGTTTCATTTCGAAATTCTACGCGTAATGGTCATAACTGGAACCTACTTTCGTCCATATACTGTAAAAGCCTACAGCTCGGTCGCCGTGTGAGGCGGAGTTGCGTCTCGCATCATCACGTCTCCCACTTAATTAATTGAGTGCCTGCCCATGTAAGGTAAATATTCACGGGTGAAGGACTGTGCTTAGTATATTCATAAGTGCAGCTACTGCGGAAACCCTCCCTCAGCGAAAGTGTGAGAGAAACTTTTAAGTGCCGGGTCTGAGCTAAAATTAAATAAAGCCGTGGATATTGCAAGATCGCACAAGATATTCGTGAGATACAAGTTTAATGAGAAGACGCAGGGTATAAAGCCTCGATGCTAAAGACCTGGCGAAGTCATGCCTTCTCTGCTGGCCTAAAAAAATATCTGAATCACAAACTGATGTTAATTATATTTTGTTCATGAATACTTATTAAATAATTCCAAATAGTCTGTCTGCTTCCTTTTATAGCTTTTCCGATGGTTGTGCTGCTTCCAGACATGTATTTTTGTATTAAAGCATTTAACCAATCACATTTCAGCCATCATTTGTTGCCAGGCAGAGAGGCCTTCACAATCCATTGTGCAGGCACTCTTAACACAGAATAAATGTCTATTAACCCGTTGCTTCAACCAATCAGATTTTGAGTTTGTGTCAGTAGGGCCCTCTAGCAGGCGTATGGCAACATCACCATATTCAGACCCACTGATTGGATAGAAGCCGATATGAGGAACTCTATGAGGCCACTGAACGCACCGCGGGATTCTGGACGATATTATTTTCCAGACACAGACCAGATTTCAAGACCACGAAAACTTGATGTTTGTCACGCTCCTCGACCCCCAGAAGTTTTGGGAATACAAGAAAAATTTCCCGCATGCAGCCTTCTACAGTTTAACACAAGAGCCACTGAGCGGTTTTTGATCTGTCTCGGCTAAAAACAGAACTAACTGTAATGTATGCCATGGATGATTATGCAGGAAAATCTCCCACTGACATCCTTGACTTCCTTCATCAGAAAAATCTGAATGAGAGCATAGGGCAGCTGTTCACATTGGTATATTTGGCAGTGACCATTCCTGTTTACACTGCTTCTGTCGAGCGGACATTTTCAGCCCTAAAGCGAATTACAACTTATGCGAGAAATACGACAGGGCAGGTTCGACTTTCAGCATTAGCTTCGATGGTGATAGAAAGGGACTTTTTGATGGAACTGAAGCGCACGGATAATCTGTACGACAGAGTAATTGAACTTTTTTTGAGGAGAGAGAGGAGGATGGATTTTGTTTACAAATAATCAGAATTTTTGGTAGGTAAAATGTTGCGATTTTCCTAAATAATATTGCAAGTTTATGAGTTATTATTGATGTTTTTTATGTGTGTCACGGCTGTAGCTGCAGTAGAAAGGAACTTGTTCACCCCTGGTTTGTCTGTTCAATAAAGGCATTTATTGTGGCTACAGGAGTTATCTATCTGTGATGCAACGGCTCTTTATACTGTATTTCTGCATATTAAGATGGTTTTTATAACCATAAATTGGTTTTTGAGGGGCGGGTTGATTCAGCGGAGCACTACTGAAGGCCTAGGTGTGAAATGCACGGTCTGCCACTGAGTTACGTTATTTTTAAAATGTTTCCTTTTCTTTTTCAAAACTTCTTTAACACACTACTTCTCCGCTGCGAAGCACGGGTATTTTGCTATATATTATAAATCAAACGCCCGCTCCACAATGTAACTTGAACACAACATGTCCTCCAAATACGAACCTGATTGAAAGAAATAATAATAATCAAATCCTTGATGACAGCAACACTCATAAAAGTCACAAAACAATTACATTGATAATCAGGTTATGTTATTTTTAAAATGTTTCCTTTTCTTTTTCATAACTTCTTCAACACACTACTTCTCCGCTGCGAAGCGCGGGTGTTTTGTTAGTTATTTAATAATTGCCATTATTAGTGTATAAATGGATATAAATAATTGCATGTAAATGATTCTCCAAAATCTGTTGTATGTAAATAATACTGTTTAAAACGTTATTGTTTTTTTCATCAGAAAACCTGGTTTCCACGTCTACCTATATTAGTTTAAATGGCACTTTTACCACTCACAATAGGGCGGATGCGTTGACTTATCATATCGACTGGGCAACACAGTGAATGCGGCGTCTATCAATATATGTCTTATGTTTTCCGTAGCCTGCTACAGGAAGGTACTCTCTCGACCATTAGCATTGGTTTCACTCCTTGCTATTTTCATTATACTGTGACGGTGGTTTCCTAAGCCTTTGTTATACTGAATTCCTTTCTCACCGTTTTCCGTTCCTATTCTTACACCTTCGGCTAGTTAACTTTATTCTTCTTTAACCATTCTTTGGTAGAACGACTTGTGTGCTTAGGGTTGTTGTCTTGCTGCATGACCCACCTTCTCTTGAGATTCAGTTCATGGACAGATGTCCTGACATTTTCCTTTAGAATTCTCTGATATAATTCAGAATTCATTGTTCCATCAATGAAGGCAAGCCGTCCTGGCCCAGATGCAGCAAAACAGGCCCAAACCATGATACTACCACCACCATGTTTCACAGATGGGATAAGGTTCTTATGCTGGAATGCAGTGTTTTCCTTTCAACTAAAACATAACGCTTTTCATTTAAACCAAAAAGTTCTATTTTGGTCTCATCCATCCACAAAACATTCTTCCAATTGCCTTCTGGTTTTGTTCATGTGATCTGTAGCAAACTGCAGACAAGCAGCAATGTTTTTTTTGGAGAGCAGTGGCTTTCTCCTTGCAACCCTGCCATGCACACCATTGTTGTTCAGTGTTCTCCTGATGGTGGACACATGAACATGAACATTAGCCAATGTGAGAGAGGCCATCAGTTGCTTAGAAGTTACCCTGGGGTCCTTTGTGACCTCGCCGACTATTACACACCTTGCTCTTGAAGTGATCTTTGTTGGTTGACCACTCCTGGGGAGGGTAACAGTGCCCACTCACACCTGATTGTCATCCCATTGATTGAAAACACCTGATTCGAATTTCACCTTCAAACTAACTGCTAATCCAAGAGGTTCACATACTTTTGCCACTCACAAATATGTAATATTCAATCATTTTCCTCAATAAATAAATGACCAAGTATAATATTTTTGTCTCATTTATTTAACTGGTTTCTCTTAATCTACTTTTAGGACTTGAGTGAAAATCTGATAATGCTTTAGGTCATATTTATACAGAAATATAGAAAATTCTAAAGGGTTCACAAACTTTCAAGCACCCCTGTATATGAAACTGCGGTTCAAACTTTGTCCCTTATTGATTTCAAATGGTATGCTGTACTTTATGTTCTAATATGGGGAAAATCTCATATTACCAAGTGACGAGCGCTGACTGTACTTTTATGTGTGGATGAAGGCCGTTGATAAGAAACAATACAGAAATATCAAGCACCATTAATAGACATGAATTCCCTTGAAATTTTAAATGTGTTAATGTAATTATGCATTTCTTTAATTTTGTACCAACGTCTTAACAGCCCTATATTGAGGTTGGAGGCTGACTTGTTCTTTCTAGGTTTTTGATCTGTTTGTAGTCTGAGTCTTTTTACACTAAATCAGTGCTTAGTCATTAAAAACGCAATTCTCCACCGGGTCTTGGGTTTTTGAGCTTTTCCCCATTCACATTTGTTGATCTGGAGGTACTCATTTGATCTTCTTTGCTTTATTTCCTTTGGCTTGCTCTTGCTTGCCCAAATTTTGGTATCCCATCTTTTTTTCTTTCATTGAGTGTTATGTCTTACCTCAGTTAAAACTGTGGATTAAGTTTAAAATAGGGGATTAACAATATTAAAACAATTGTAACAACTCAGTATTTGATATCTACCTGAGATTTTAGTCCTCACAAATAACTTGTAGTTTAGTTGATGGTTGACTCAGTACACTGAACAAACGATGGAGCATAAAGCAGTGTATGGAAATTGTAGTTTTAAACCCGTTTGAGCCCAACTAGCATTTTCACTCTGCAAGAGGATACCCATTCTTTAGGTTTGCCTGTTTGGTGAAGTAGGACTGCTTGGTAGAACAAGGGATGTTCAGCGAATTACCTATTTAATTATCATGTTTTTTTGTTAAAGATCTGAATTTGTCGCTGGAGAATAGGACATGGCTTGGCATGCCACATGTTCAGTTTGAGGTCATTTTATAGCATTATGTCAGAGAGTGAGAATGGTAAACCTATCTCCATTTGAGTCTACAAAGAATTCGACAGATTGGGAGCATTGTTCACTCAGTAAATTCAAAAAGCCATAGGAAAAAGGTTGAATGCTATGTATGGTGATGACAAACCTTTGCACTATAAGGTGAATTTTTAGGCCAAGCAATTTAAATGTGGTTGCGAGCTAAAATTGACCTGCCACACCGGACATTGTGTGGGAGCATTTTCAAAGGAAATGTGCCAAAAAGTTGCCATGATTATGGAAAATTGTCATGTTGAGTTAATGATATACCCATCAACTAGGTATTTCAGCTTGCACAGTTTCCACAATCATCCATACTCATTTGATGATGTCAAACACCTTATACTTTGGTAGCTCTTTTGCCTCAAAGCTACACTAAGACTGGGTTTAAATCCACTCCAAGCCTGGCCACAGCCTTTGTATCTCTGTGGGTTTTATATCTCTGGGGACTCCAGGTTTTTTCTGCCACATCTCAAAGATGTGCAGGTAGGTTTATCTTCAACTGTGTCTGGTGTGTGAGTGATTGTGTACTGTAATAGGCTGGTTCCTGATGCTACTTCTGGGATAGGCTGTGCCCCTCTACAACCCATTTACTGGGCTAAGCAAGCAAAGAAAATGGAAGAATGAGTATTCAATGAAATTTTTTTTCTACACAAGGTTTGGCTCCTAAGAGACATCCGTTCATCCATTAATGTATGCGCTAAATGAACACAATGTTTAAGTCTATCCAGGCAGCATTGGGCACAAGACAAGAAGCAAGTAGAGTAACTGGGGACGCGCTTCCTCATCAGGCCCATTTAGAGTTACTTATTAACTTAAGGTTGGCATTGTAGCCACAGTGGTCAGGCCTAGAATGAACTCTGGTGTTTGGATTTTCACCAGTGCACTGCCTCTGCCAGAAAGCTTAATGAATTTAAACACATTCTAGATTAAGTTAACTTTAATTATTGTGAAATGTGTCTTTCTGATTTGTAGTCACAAACAGTTCTGCTCTTTACATTGTCCCTTGTTGCTGTTTGTTTATTTTGCCCAAACATTTTTCTTCCTCTTCTGTGCAACAACATTAGCACTCACTCCACTAAATTCTGGACAGTTTTTATCTACACGTTGTATGGTCACGTAACAGTTGATCATACTTACAATTGCAATAGTGTTTCATGTATATCCTATCTAAACATCTAAACAGCGGCCCCAGCATTGATTCCTGAGGGACACCACTTTTAACAGTAGCCAAGACTCCTCACACCATAACCCAATTTTGCATCCATTTACACACTACACCTTGAACCCTCATTTCTTTTAGTTTGATGTCCAACCTCTCATGTGGTTCCTTATCAAAAGCCTTCTGGAAATAAAAAAATATATGCACCCTTATTGTCATATCTTTTTTGACTTGCTTGTAGAATTCCAGCAAATTAGTGAAACACTACCTTCCCCACCTGAAACCATGTTCTTGCCATATGTTACTTGATCTTTTACTTAATAATTCCTTCCATTAATTTATTATTGATGCAGGTTAACCTTCATGGCATATAATTACTTTAATATGCCTATTTACCATTTTTATATAGCGGGATAGTATTTGCTATTTTCTAGCCTTTAGGAGTTTTCCCTAGTATGCAGTGAGTTTCTAAAAATGTGTGTAAAGGGTTTAAATATGCACTCATTAACCTATTTAAGACCTTGGGGATAAATAATATCTGGGTCTGGTGATTTGTTAGATTTCAGCCTGTTTAATCCAAGCAGTACTTCTTCCTGTACAATTTCCAAATCACTCAGTATGTCCTTAGTAGTCCCTGTTACTGCTGGGAGATTTCTCAATTTCTCACATGTAAAAACATCAGAAAACTGCATGTTTCGAGCATTTTTTATGTTTTACTGTCTGTATATTTTAATTCTCCCTTGCTATTCCTTATACGCTTAACCTCCGGATTGATGGTTCGTTTACTACTAAAGTACTGAAAAAATTCTTTGGGTAAACTTTCTCTTTAACATGATCTTTATATTGTATTCATTGTTTGTTGCTGCATTTGTACCATCCAACATGCAAATAAGAATCTCCATTTTACCATGGATACATGAAAGTAAATGTTAACTTGAACATATTGGATTTCCACTTTAATATATTCTTAAGGGCCATTTTGCACCTGCTAATGTACTCATCCATTTTCTGTTAATATTGTTAGTTTACAGCCACTTTCTTGATCAGATACTATCTTCAAGTGAAAACCCACTAAATGTGTTTTCTAATTTTTTACAGATTAATAGTTGTCGAACAAAATGAAGAATGAACCAGTCAAGAAAGACCTGTCCAACAGTGGCATCCCGGATGTGGAAATTGCCCCACCTACCCCTAAATCTTTAGACCGCTTGTCCATAGGAAACCACACAGTGGTGCCGCTGAATGATGACGGTGAAGCAGAGGCAACCTTTCAACGCGGTGTGCCGACCAGAGAGTCTCTCAGAGTCCCACATGGTTCCACTGTTAGCTTCCACAATATTGACTACACTGTGAAGATGACCAGTGGGCCTCCATTCAAGCATAAAGTGGTGGAAAAGCAAATCCTCTGTGGCATCAGGTGAGTCGGAGCAGGTCCAACTAGTTTCAGTCTTCCCTTCCTCTGAGTAAAAATTAATCTTTTATGCTGTGTGTGTTAACATGGTTACACCTTTGACGTGATCATTACAGTTAAAATGTAACCGATTCATTCACCGTACCATAAATGTAATGGGCACAAGTCCCAAAAATAAACACCTCTGTAGATCTATCCTGCTTGATTACAAAGGGTAAATGGGTGGTGTCCTGGGCAGGAAAGGGGAACATGTTTGCATTTGCCTTGTATAGTGAGGTCTAAAATGGAAAGATAAAGTTTGGCAAAGCTCAAGGAAGATGCAAATCTCAGTGTTTAGCAAGCATTCTAGAAAGCTTCACTGAGGGTGCCCGGTGCTGTGACTGTGAGTTGGTGTCTCTTCACTAGAAGCAGAAAGGGAGGAAGATAGAGAAGTAGTGGTGAAAGTGGTGTCCTGCAATCCCAAGACAAGTCTGGACCAATGCAGTGGCATCGAAAGTGGGGTATGTGCGTCAAAGGATTAAGCCCCTAATCTATTGTGCCCATCCCAGTCGTTTTCTCAATTATTCACATGACTAATAATGGTAAGCCTCTGACCTTTTTGTCCATCATATACAACATAGCCACTGATCAGTGTTACATCATTATATGAATGTGCATGAAAGTCCAAAGGGACTCAACCATTCTCTTAATTCTATACACCTGTAAGACTGTACATGACACTCACAGAGAGAGCTAAGACCCCAATACAGTACCTGTAATTCATAGAAATACCTTAATATGAGCAGTATCAGTTTAAAATTAATGGGTCCCACATGAGTTACTCCATTGTAATGTACATTTGCATGTACAGATTTGGAAAAGGGACAACTCTCCCCCACCTTGCCCTCCAGAATCATTTACATTTACATGCATGTCTTCTTATTTTGAACATTGGTGAACCCAACCCACGGACTGCAGATTTTCAAGGGGAACCCACATACAACTGGTGAAAAACACAAAAATACCTACTTGAGAGAAAGACATAAACAAATTAAAATTGTACAGATCTAGTAATAATATTCGTACATACTCAAAATTCATGTTATTCCTATGTATTAATCATTTCAATTTAAAAGAGTACACTTTCTTGTAAAATTGTGTTTTACAATAACCATCAATGAAAGCCAAGTCATTAGGAAAACCAGGAATTCATCTAACACAGGAATGTTTTATTCAATTGTGTAGAGTATAGTATGTTCAAGAGTTGCCAGCTCCAGTGACCTAAAAATATTATTACTTATTATTTGACTGATTCCCCTTTATCCAAAATGAATTAAACCATCTGAGATTGGTTATATTTATTGTGCTTTTCCATTTGGAGCACAGATAGATGAAGTGACTTGCTCGTGGTCACTCAGTGTCTGTACCAGGATTTGAACCCACAGTCTCAACGTTTGAAGTCCTAGGTCCAATGCCTTAACCATTGCACCACACTGTCTACTAATAATATTAACTCTCTGTAAAAATCTACAAATATTCTATGCAGAAATTTAATTAGTTACCTAGTACTTCTGATGCACACAATTAACCAGTGGCACTATAAATGATGCCCATTGTCTTATAAAATGTCCTGGGCAAGGCAGGGTAACATAGCTAGTTTATCATTATGATAAACACCAGGCAGAATATATTAAAGTAGAAAACAAAAGTACAAAATTGAATAAAAACTTCAGACCAGCTGCTTCTCTGCCTACTGATTTGTGTATTTGTGCACTATATATGTGCTTTGCCCACTTTGCTATTTTCAAAATGCTGCCAAACATCACTCGTTGGGAGAAACTCCCTTCCCCACGCTAGACTAGAGGAGTCTTGTGCCTTGAGGTGGCTTTAAATTCCATCTGAGGGGTCACTATGTCCAAACTCAGATTTTTATTTCTAGATCAAGGTGGATCTATAAAACAGTTACGGCCATGGCTCCTTTGAGCTTTCTGTAAACACTTAAAGGACCATGTCACTTGAACAGACAATATTACCAGTCAGTCCAAAAGTGAATGTGCCAGAGGGCCCCCAGACAGTGCTAACCATAGAAATGACAACATGGTTCCATTTCTGTGTGCCTTTGTCAGCCAGCCCTGTGAGGTCTCTTTTGGAGGCAAGTCTGACATCCTTGGCATTTTTTTAGCTGTCAACTAAGTCCTGAAGGAATATTACCTGCTTCTTCCCATTTTTTACCTGTCTCCTTTATTAACTGATTTTGCCAACTCCGTGTTCTGACTCTCACTTACTTTTTGGGAAAGAAGCTGCCAGACAAGAAATACTTGATAAAATATGTGGATGGACATATACAGTGTATTTCCAAACTTGTTTAATGCAGTGTTAAATATAATCCATAGTACGCTTGTCTAGTACCAGACCTCACCCCATTAACTCTCCTGACCAGCGTAAATTCTTCAAGGCATATATTCATTAAGGTGCCTTAAGTATTGCTTTGGTCCATGCCTCCTCAATAGCGCTTTGCGTTTCTTACAGATTTTCAGACCTTGCATTCATGGCATAAATGGCTGTTATTTTTGAAATATTCTAGGCTAATTACCGTGGGGCAATGTAAGGTCATTGCTAAGAGCCTAGGCTATTTAAAAAAAAATATATACTTTCCATTCCACTTAGCCTAATGCATTCCAGGAGGCCTGGGCTAATTACAGTGAAGTATCTTTCAGTTCTGCTATGACATTATTAAATACAGATCTTAAGCTAATTTGTGTATTCTATTAAATAAAATGACCACAGTGGCCTGATATCTTGCAATTCAACTACCTAACACCCCAGGTGGAAACATTATTGAAACCCCCAGCAGGTTGCCTGTCAGGCCCACTTTGGGACGAGCAATGCCAATTCCACATTGTTTGATATACAAGTAAGAATTTCATTATATCATCCACATGTGACAATGCTACCAGTAATATATGTAACATTTTCAAACTCTCTTGTACAAACACTTGCCTTCAGCAACCATTTTAGTGCTTATATGTGATCTATGTTTTGTTGTGGAATCGCATCAGATCTGCCCCATTTTGGACATTTGCACTATGGTGACTGCCAGTGGCCAACTGTGAACCTGTGCCGTCGAGATTACAAAGGCTCCTGAAGCAGCTCCTTTACAGCATGAGCTAACAGGAGAACTCCTATACTTAAGTGCGCAAGGACTGCTTCACAATGCTTCTTGGTGATATCAGGTGAGCTCTCTCCCACTCAGCTCACACTATTTTTGCACTGCCACTACATTCCATCCATCCATAGTTCAGATCCTGCTGACTACACTAAGTGTCTTATCATGGAATCTTACCATGATCTGTCCCAGTTAGGATATTTGCTTTACGGTAACTGCCAGTGGACAGACATGAACTCTTTGTATGGGTTACAAAGTATCTCAGAAGCAGCTTCTTTCTGTAATTCAGACATCATGGGCTAGTACCACAATGCAAATATTTGAACTCGGACGGATTGTGGTGTAAATCCACAACAAAATTACCCATATGAGTAAGTGTTGATGTGTCCATGTCTTGCACAAGGTGCTGTCGGGACAAACTCCAGCACCATGCAGTTCTGAAATGGAATAAGATTTTAATAGTAGATAATTTATTTAAATCCATTAAATATAAATTTAGTTTGTGCATTTAATAATCTGTGTGTATGAACCGTCATGCGCAGATTTACAACCTACTTAGTTGAGGCAACTCATTCTTACTTCTGAGTGTCTTAGAAAAACAGTAGGATAGTAATGTTCTAGACAGTGCTAAAACTAGAAGTACTAAGAAATCTTTGATGTTATTATTATTGTTGTTGTTATTACTGCATCGTCTTCCTTATACCAGTGTTTCTCAACCTTTATGGTCAGTTTTGCCTTTTTAAAATCATTTATGACCCCATAGCAGCAATTGCAAACCGTCCTTCTGGTGAAACAAGCGCCAATAGGTGACCCTCTTGGGTGAAACAAGCTCACTTAGAAACGTTTGTTTTTACTTTTGTGAGTTATTGTTTACAAAAGACCACATGAATGTTATTTTCACTAGAATATTTGTTTTAATAATTTTATGTAGACTCCTTACAAATGATTGCAATAGTTGCTGAATTAACATTTAATAAAATGTATAACATTTTCTTGTACTACCTCAGTAACACTTTGTTTTCATCAATGCAAAAAAAAAATGTTTTGATCAGATTTAATCTTATTTACTTTTGTTTATAAACTTACCCTTTACAAAAGGCTGCATTAATTTAATGAGTAAAATTTCAATGATTTTTTTTACATTAATATAAAGATTTTAATTTATACAGAATTGCAATTTATTTAATTAACTCTTTTATTGAGTTGCATTATATACTGTATTGGGTATCAAAAATTGTATTTATTATAAATACTGGGTCTGTAAATATGTGTGCACTATGATGGACTGACATCTTGTCCGGGCCTAGATTCTGTCTGCCTTGCACGTAATGTTGTTAAGATATGCCTCAACATCCCCCCCTCCCAACACCTCCATCCTCAACCAGTGTGACACAGAGTCAGTTGTGATAATGTAGTATGCTAAATCAGCTAAGGATTCTTGGATTAATCTGTCTTGTGAGTTTATATTTGAGAATAAATAATTTAAGATATTTCTAAACCAAATAAGGTTTAGTGCAACAAATCTCAATCACCTGTGCAACTGTATTCACTGATCACTAACCCACCCCCTGCTTGCATCTAACTTTTTGTTTTCAAGGTCAGGCATTGGCAATAAAGGAAGTTTCATTCTAGTGGGCAAAGTCCATGCTGTGATGTCAATTTAATGACAGATAACCTCCCATTCAAATACTGTGCAAAAGGTTGCAGGGTAGAATTCCTTTGTTTTTAATAATTTTTCATGCTTTCTCATAAACTTTCTTTAACCTCAGTTGTTCCTTTATTGGACTTTTAGGTTACTAAGCAGTGTTATAAATTTAAAAGCATGTATGTTGGACACGGATTGGTAATTTAAATCGGAATGGAGGAGAGAGCAGATTATTGTGAACATAAAGACTGTGAGACCTGATTATTATTGAATTATCTCTGGTTTGTTAGTTCTGCTTAAAGTTGTGACCCGTGTCTATATCTTTAGGTTCTTTGTTTGCTGGTTGCACTTGGAGGGCTGAGAGATGAGGACCTCGGAGTGTAATTCTGTATTTGTTCAAATGGTCAGAACATACGTGTGGAAACTCCCTGCTTTAATGGGAAGATCTTTTTTCTTGGGAGAGGGAGTGTGGGTTTGTGGCTAGAAAGAGGGTTATTGCAGATATCAAACCTAAGGAATGCCAATAAAAATTAAAATATAAAGAAAGGCACTTAATATAGCAAGGTACAGGGTTTTAGAGGTAAAGGGACAAAATAAGAACAAGCCTTTCACTTCTCCCCTCATCTGCTCCTTCCATCTGTTTTCTTCCTGTCAGTAGAACCCTTGTTCACTATCCACCTGACTCTCAGTTTAGCCAACTTAAGACAAAGAGATCATTTTAATTATTTCTCTAGAACTATTTCCAGGAGCAGCCTGGCTAGTACTCCCATGGTGTGGAACTCCTGAGGTTATCCTACAGGAATTCCTTTCAAATGGCCCAAGATGTTTCTTCAGTCACTTAGACACCAGTCCATCTTATTGGGAAACGCAGAAACATGCTTCAGGTGTGCTTCCCATCTTAGTCATTTGCTTGATTCACCATATTGGGGCTTACTGTCCCTTATTGATTTTGATCTCTTGTCTCTGGAAATAACAGCATTGATGGTGTTTGTGACACCAGGGATTCTTACAGACAGGTTTCCTGTCTTGCACTATCTGCCAAAGCCCCTTTGAGAGGTAGTTGATGAGGAGCATTGTGACTTTGTGACTCATGGCTTTGATGGCAGTTTCAAGGGTGACATGGAGCGGCCTCCCGAGTTCTGAAGATTCTCCTTTCGTTCTTCTGGGCTTTATTTCAGTCTTGTGTTGTGGAAGTTTGTTACGTGTGAGAAGAATACCTTTGTGGTCATGGAGTTTACATGATCTGTAGTGGCTGGGATGCCCTGAGTTACCCTGTCTGGCCACACTCTTATGTTTTTGCTGCACTTATTTGTTCATTAACGTGCCCCTTTCCCCTTTTGATGTCTTGTTTTCCTGGTTGAGATTTTCCATTAATGGAGGTTATCTATTTCAGTTTTAATGCAGTCTTGTGCAATTCATGTAGCAACTTATCACTATTATTGGAAATACTCTATTTGACTGCAATTGTTGATATTCCCTTTAAAACTCTTTGAGGGCTGAATATTCTTTCCAAAAAACATAGTTTCTGAAAAGCAATGGTTTCACAAAGAAATCAATATAAAATGTCTGTTGCTGCATGCTGCGGCTGCCACTTTGCCAAGAATGAGCGGCAGGCTTGCTGCCAGGCTGTCTTCGCGTCACGGTCACAATGCATTGCAATCTGGTTTCTACCTCTTATCATTGTTAAATGGCAGTCCTCCTGGCGAACGTGGCTGTAGGCGTATCAGCTACATGAACCCGTTCAGCACCAAGATTAACTGGGGACCAGTCAGCTGAAGCTGAAACCTCACATTCGTTTTTGATCACTTGGATCAAAATCGGAGTCTGGCAAGTCATAGTCCCAGTTCAGAGATAATAGGCAAAGCGTCATCCATGGGGCATTTTGCTTTACGTATTCGCTTTGATCTCTCACCATTATGTCAGTGCCATTTTTGCTCTTGTCTGTGCATTACTACTTGGAAATCTCAGTCAAACGAATGAAGCTAACTTTCCTTTCAGCAACGAGAGTCCAACTAAA
Organism: Polypterus senegalus; assembly: GCF_016835505.1. NCBI lineage: Eukaryota > Metazoa > Chordata > Cladistia > Polypteriformes > Polypteridae > Polypterus > Polypterus senegalus. The sequence continues at coordinate 307,043,498 of NC_053154.1, forward strand.
ACATAACGGTTGGTTTTGTCACAGTTTACAGTTGATTGCTATCGTCAACTCCTTCTTTTGACAAAAGTCAACATCAGCCCTGAAAGAGTTAAACATGTTTGTTTTGCTCTTCTTTTCTCATGAGGTAGGTCGAGGAGGCTGTAGCGGACCGTGGTCTCCAACTGGGAGTTTGAAACGCAATGTAAATTTATTTGTTTATTTATTGATATATTTTTAACAAGATTGGCAAAATGTCATCCTAAACTGATAATATAGTGGATAGCTCTAAGATGTGCAATGATGAACTCTTCACATCTTGTCCATTATTCCAGTTGTGTAGGGTGGGGCAGAAGTGATGACAACCCTTTTCCAGGCCATGTTCCTCCTCCTCATGTTACTTTAGAAACAGTCAGAGTTGAAGTTTCACCAGTCCTGTGTGTATAACACCATATACTGAGCTTGTCTATACAGATCTAAACCAATTTTAATCAGCTTCACAGTTACATGTGGCCATAATCTATCCCAGGAATCTGTTGCAACGCATGAGCCAACCCTGGGGCAAATCATGTAAAAAGCGACACAGGAGCTAATTTTAGAGTCTCCAATTAATTAAACCTGCACATCCTTGGGGATGATGGAGGAATCAGACTACCTATAAGACTTAAAAAATAAAAATTGCAAACTACACAAAGACAATAACTAGGCACTGAATTCAAGTGCAGCACTAATTACTACAGTACTGTGCTGCTCACACTATTGACATCTTATTTATTCATCTAACTGGATCTGGAACCATGTATCAGCTTAGGCCCTGGTGATAGCCTTACACTACATTCTCAGCTGGAAATGAGTGGATGAATAGACTGCCCAAGGCTTTGCCTTTATGTAAGTCTGCTAAAGTTGCAGCCTTTGAGTGATGGCATTAGACAGCCCTTCCAGTGTCCAGGGCCTGCATGTATAATGCCTTTGCATAGAATTCACTCATAAATATGGCATATGGACAAAACTAGAAATGTGCAGACGCACAAAAAATTCAAATGCATAAAACTGCGTAAGCAAATTTCTACGCACTTTCCCTTTATAAATCCCAATCAACATGAATTTGAATGCACATGCACAGGCCTACATTCCCTCCCTAATTTCTCCCAGAATTTTGCTTATTTAAATATGAAAATCAATATAAATAGTCCCTTTCGTTGTGTTTTGTTAAAATACAATGGCAAAAGCACATGTCAAAAAGGAGAATTTCATTGAATACGAAATGAAGATCCCTCCTCATTGCTGTGGAGGTAAGGAAAAAGGTACTATTTGTTGCTTAAGCAGTGACGTATGCAATAAAAGGAAAACGATGAAATAGCACATCGTGGCGGAGGCACTGAAAAGTTCAAATTCGGAAAGTTGTACAGTGTCTGAAATTTAAAAGAAGTGGTCAGATATCAAAGTTGACATGAAAGGTGAGTCGCAGTCCAACATCTTGAGTGTTAGCACCACTAGAGGAGGTAGCAGAATTATGGGACTCACACTGGCATTTTTCCACGACCTGACTTTGAGAGTGGAGGCCATTATAGCGTCTCTCTTGTTCAGTTGGTAAGCGGGGTAAGAAGCCAAGTTTTCAGCAGGTACCTGCTGTCATCTAAGTAACTGTGATATATGGTTACATCATACAGATAACTTACAATTTTGACCAAAGGAGGAGTATTAAATGTCTTACCTTACCGAGAAGCCAGCCATCACACACAGCATCATTTTCAAGTTTGCTCCCAACAGTACTATTTCTCGAAATGAATGAATCATCAGTTGAGCCAGGCCATCTCACCACAGCATTTTCGCATCACAGATAATTTAGAGTGGAAATACTTTGTTTACATAAGCAAATTCATTCTCTGAAGGTGCCTTTATAGCACTGTGTGTGCAGTCGACCATTCCGATTTACATTTGGAAAACTGGACTTTGCTGCGAATTACGCTTTGATGTTTGCCTGTTTCACCACAGTACAGTGGAACCTCAAGATACAAACACCTCTGTATACAAGAAATTCAAGATACGAGGAAAGTATGAGTGAAAAATTCTGATCTAAATACGAGCATTGGTAAGTGTGAAGTTGGGATTCACCTAAACTGACGCTGCCAGCCCGTCAGCTCACTCAGTGTTCCTTGTTCTCCCGTGGCGTGAGGATCTACGCGTTTGTGTGCTTGTGATTTCATTGTTTCGCTGTAGCAGTTCGCCGTATAAGCGTATCCAAAAATATCGCGGACATGCAGACGGAGAATAGGAGACGATTGCCCGAGAGAGAGAGAGAGAGAGAGAGAGAGATGCGTGCACGAGCAAGAGAGATAAGGAGAGAGAGACGCGCACCAGGGAGAGAAGAACTATCAGCTCAGTTATGATCACATGATGCTCAGCAGACAAAGTATATCCGTACTACTCGTATTGCAAGACATCGCACATTTTATCAAGTCAAAATGAATTAAAAAATTTAGCTCGTCTTGCAAAACACTTGTAAACCAAGTAACTCGCAAACCGAAGTTCCACTTGTATATATTATTTATCAGTGTTATTTGTTATGAAAATTGATTATTATGTTGATATTTTTGGGGGTGCGGAACAGATTAACTGGATTTCCATTATTTTCAATGGGGAAGTTTGTTCTAGATACGTGAAATTTGCTATACAAGCTCAGTGCTAGAACGAATTAAACTTGTATCTCGAGGTTCCACTGTATAAGGAAATCTTATATATCTGGACGACAAGTGGATAATACCATCCTATACAGCTGGCATGGCGCGACTCAGTGATGTTTGTGAAATACCCGGTCAGCCAGTTCACATTGAAAAGGTCCTGCAGCTGAAAACACAAGACTGGGCAGAACTTGCAAAGGAACAGGTAGAGCACAATTCTTCAAAGTCTGCCTTTGTAAAGCCATCCCCAGTTCAACACACAGCTCCAAGAGGATAGCTCTTGGAAATCTAAATTGACTTAGAAGCCAGTCATCATCATGGGACAAGAAATCAGTATCATCTCTAAATATGCGCTCTCTTCTAATTCATACTTTTTTTTTTTTTTGTTCTTTATTTCGCCTAATTTCTCGTATTAGGAATGTGTTAGTTTTCGCATACCCCTTGTGGTCAGAGCCCCTGGAGCAATTGAAGGTTAAGGGCCTTGCTCAAGGGCCCAGCAGAGTAGGATCTCTTTTGTCAGTGACATGGATTCAAACCAGCAACCTTCGGGATACCAGCACAGATCCTTAGCCTCAGAGCCACCAATGTCTTCTGACATTGCTAGTGACATTGTTAAAGCAGCCACAATAGTTGGAATAGTTTGGCTATTCCGTGCACCATTAAATTATTACAGATTAAGTAACTTAAATTTTTAAATGATATGCAGTTAAGTTTGGTGTATTTGATAAAGCCGTGTCATGGATACAAAACTAAAAAAGTAAGTGAAATTACACAGAAACATTAGCACTGCTTTGTCGGTGGGTGCTGCCAATTTACATAACTGAGCAGAAATGTGCGTATGCATGGTCTTAGGCTGCTGTGAAAATGTGCGTAGCAATTTGCCAAGTTTAGTTTTTATACATCTCAATGTGAGTGTGGAAACAGGTGTGCATTTCATAGCTTTTTGTTTTTGCTTTTTGACCTGAATTTATTCTGTTGGCTATTAAACTAGTGATATGATTTTTGTAGTATATACAGTAGTTCATGTTACATGTAGTACCATTGCAGAATGTTTTACATAACCAATCAGGATTATTTTCATAATAGTATTTACAAATTTGATGTGGTAAAATGTCCACTTGGGACTGAAATCACTTGAGAGGGCTATCTTAGGACATGAACTAAGAATTCACAAGGTCTTAAATGATAAATGGACTTTGACAAAGCGTGTCATCATTCATCTGCAGGAGATCGTGACCAGGGAGATGACTGGACACTGACCGAAGTCCCCCAGGTTAATGGTTGTCAGCAAGGCTGTCCAATAAAATGGATTTTGCCCCCAGCTGCATAGTATGGTGGACAGGCCAACTCGGGTCTTCTGGGAGCTTGGCAGTAGTACTAAGGTACCTGTGCCTGGTAGAAGTGGTCACCTTGTATTTTCAGAGCTCTGGGTTGAGCCTTCAGGAGTATTCCATGCCACTGACCTGGTGAACTCGCAGTTGGAAAAGGAGATTAGGGAGTGCTTGTGTAGAATGGTTAGTAGGTAAATGGGCCCACCATAATACAGGAGCTGTTTTCCTGCCCATGGAAAAGTCTTCTGAGATGCTGGGAACCTTGTAGTCATCAGATGGAAAGATTGTGACATCCATTTGCACAGCCCAGTACAGATTCTTACTATAGAATGCTTAGGAGGGCCAGTTGGCTGTGATCTTCAGGACTCTGTGACTGTGTCTGACTTTTTGTTTTTTGACTTTCTCTGGTATAACTGACTAGAAATCCTGCTTTATTTTCTCCAGGGATGCTACTTGCTGGTGTTTTGGATTTCCTCTTTTCTGTTGTTAACCAACTATAATTCAACACTTTAATTAATGGATAAATATTTTTGGTTTTCATGTGTATTAATCAGTTTCGAACTGTGTTTTTTTCTATATGTTTAAACAAATCTATGTCTTTATGTCTGATAATCCTGTATTTTAGTAATTTGTAAAATGTATACTTGCATTTTACCTGAAAATTTGTCATTCTGTGACCACACATAGTGAAGAGTGCTATACAAAAATAAACTGAATGGCATTGAATATAGGAATTCAGTTAGTTTTAGGTGGCCTAGGGAGGCTTTTGCGTTTAATTTAGAGTTCTCCCTTTACCTGTCCCTTCCTTAGTGAAACTGTATTGATAAAATATTGTGGGTTATTTCCTAAATGGTATTTCCTCTTCATTATTCTTTGCTCAGTGCACTCCATTTTCCGCAACCACTACATTTTCACTTGCTGTGGAGTTTGATATAGAGTTTGCAGTAACATTTGGAATTTGTTTCCAATTTAATGCATTTTTTTTTAATGCGTACTCCACCAAAATAACCCGAAGTGCTAAAAGTGACCTCATCGTGAGCTCCCAGCAGGCATCATGATCTGTCTGCAGCTAATTTCCTCAATGTGGGAAAGGCGCTTGTTTACCTGTGCGGAACGGAACATATGAAAGGATGATTGTGGTCTATAGAATTGGTGGAAGCTGGTGGGGATCATGAGCTGACCTTGCAGACACACCCTGTTGCCATTTGTTTACCGCAGGGGTCTTGAACTCGGTTTCCTGAATGTCTACAGCTTCTTAGATCACTAATTAGCTAAATATTAAACTCTATATCCCCTTCAGGATTTTTGGGAGCCAGGGCCTATCACTGCAGTTTTGAATATTAGGCCGGAGCCAACCCTTTGCAGTCTATCATCACTACTACACATGCCTATGCTGAGCCAATTTAGCTATACTTTATTAAAAATAAGAATTGGCTGGAGCTGGAGACTGAAGAACACTGCTGCCAGTTCAGAACCATCTGTCTGTGAAAGGATGGCTGGCACCTCCATATGAGAGAGAGATGCATGGTGCGTGATGCATCCTGCTTGACCATACTGTGGACACTAGGATGAAGATAATGGGTGATATATAACTACATCCACTGTATCCCTTTGAGGCTTAGATGACACCCTGGACAACTGGTACCAACCATTAAAAGACTATTAGCTTGGGGAGTTGGGGTCTGGTTTTCCAGTCAAGAACGGAATTGGGAGGATGGACAGTCTGGTACCCTTGTACTCATCCACTGAATGGCAGCTTAGCATGGCTTCATACAGAGAATGATCATCAGAAGTGCTTCCTAAAGCATTTTAAGGGGAACTAAAGGCTCAAGGAAAGTTAGGACACTAGAGGGAGCTGTAGCCTGGCATCTACAACACAGACGTAGGCAGCGTCTGGCATGGAGCAGTTTAGGAATAGGGCACTCAAAGCAGTTTCACAGCTTGATGTTGAGAAGCAGACAAGCAAGAGGTAAAAAAAAAAAACAACATTCCTAAAACTGCTTAATCTAGTTCATGGTTTTTGGATTAAGAGCCATCTCTGGACATCATGCCAATCCAGGACAGAATGCCAGTCACAATCCCCCACACTTGTAGTTGACCAATTTGCAATTGCTATTTGTTGTATACTGCCCATCTTTGAGGATGTAAGAGGCAAACCTAAAGTCGTGGGAATAATGTAACAATTCCATAGAGACAATAACCAGTCATAAAATTTAATCTTGGGACATTGGTTCTGGAAGGCATCTGTAAGGTTTGATTTTTTTTCTTTAGTTGTAGAGGCCAGCTCTGTGTGCATGAGAGCTGATAACAAATGAATGCTTTTCTGGAAGTACAATGCATATGATGCAGCAACAAGGAAGGAACATGGGTGTTGTGAACATCACAAACAGAAGAGAAGCTTGTTTGTCTGGTGTCTTGTGTTCTGCGTACTCCGACAACACGAAAAAAAGAACAAAGAGCTGAGATTGCATCTCAACTCTACATACTTATTAACCATTCATACAGCACTGGCTGTGACTGGCAGTGTGTTATTGGAAGTCACAAAATGGGGTGAACAAAACTGAATTATGTAGATAAGGTCTCTTATTAGATAAGGTCATCCATTACTTGTACCCACCTCGACACCTGAATGGTTGGTTTGGTTCCTGCCTTGCACTCTATGCTACTGGGTACTCTACAGCTCCCAGCAACCCTAATAGTTTTTTAGGTTCAAGGTTAACTTTGCTGTTCGAAACTACACATAGCAGTGCACAGCAGAGCAAAATTGCACCACCCAACCCAATGATGTGCAAGAACATACAACAAAAAATTAACAAGAATAAACACTAGAATGACAAGATTAAACAACAAAGAATCACTAACATATATATATATATATATATATATATATATATATATATATATATATATATGTATATATATATGTGTTACAAATTGCTCTGTATTAACAGACTAGCACTGTATTACTGAATTAAGTATGCAAAGGGTGTATGGTTATGAGAAAAAAAAAATACTTTTTATTGTGCCTAATGGGTATATATTTCTAACCCCCTTCAACCTTTTTTTTCCCTAAAGTAAGTCTTCTAGCACGGTCTTATTTAAGTCAATTAAATTCAAATCCATACTTTGCTGAAGCTGCAGTGCTGGCTTTTCCAGATCTTTGTACAAAAGATTCTATCTCAGTTCTGCAGGCTGAAATCGCTCTGCTAAAAACAATAGCATCCACAGAGAACAACAATAGATGTGCCTAAGTGGGGGTTGAGGAGAGGATAAGAATGAAGGCCTTTTTGGTTTTTAAAACATCCCTTTGAATCTAAAGGACTTCTCACGTTCACCGGCAGACTGAAGCAGGAAAACTCAAATCCCATTTGTGCTGGATTTCTTTTGTCATATTCTGACCCTGCTTAGTTCATTTCAAGCTTCCAAGGAGTCGGCAACACTGAACACAAGGGAGGAACCAGAGCTGGATGGTGGATGCCAGGAAATTGCATGCCAAACTCCCTCTAAATCACACTGGCCAGTTATGAGTCGCTGCATAATCAAACAAGCTCAACTTTGTGTGGGTGAAGAACCAGAGTCCATAGAGGAACGACAACATGGGCATAGAAAAATGCTAATTGTTCACAGGCTGAAAACCGAACCATGAACCATTGAGGTCTTGGAGCACAGTAGGTAGCATGATGTGATGATGTGTCACAGATCTCTCTCCCCTGTGGAAAGTTTTTTCATGTTCTCCCTGTGTCCTATGTTAGGTATTGTTTGGGAAAACAGCTTTCATTAATTTCTAAGTTGACTCCCAAATATGTGCCTCTAAATTGGCCAAAGGCAAATGTGCCCTGCAAGACTGGCATCCATTCAGGCCTGAGGCTTCCTGTCATCTCTTCATGCCCCAATGATGAATTTTAATTGTTTCATTTTTATCAACAAATTGTCCGTTTATGGGGAGAAAAAAATGATATATACTACAAATAAACTATCAGGGTGTTCTTAAAACATTAGACAGATAACTTAGAGCAGGGGTCTCCAACACATCGCTCGCAAGCTATCTTGCAACCCCTTTCCAAGTAGCTCGCCAAAGGGTTAATGAACCCTACATAAATTTGAAAACTTGATTAGTCAAATTAGGGGTGGGTGATCTTTCCAAAAAATCATATCACAATCCACATCTGAATTGCAATCTATCTTTCCAATGTAGCATACACTTAAGAGAATATCCGTACTCATCAGGATCTAAGTAAGAATTTATTTTAAATATCAGACAAAGTTGAATTCAATTGCTCTCTCGTTCGGTAATTAAGCGGACTTAAGGTACACACCCCAAAACAAGTGAGGAGGGCCACCGCTTGGCCAGCTGCGTGCTTCTTGGATTTGCGCTAATAAATCAGTACCGCAAGCGAACTATGATACATAGCGAAATGAGAGAAGTCACAAAATCAACCGGAATGCTCAAGCAAATTGTAGAAAAAAAACCTGATCTAAATCTGTTAAGTAGTTCTCTCATTTAAAGCAGACATACTTAGAGACAGACAGACATTGGATTTTATATATTAGTAAACCTTCAAAATAATGTGCAGTTTAAGTCTCAACGGCATTCTCAGCTTTTCTGGAGCTTAGTAGAGCCAGATAACTATAAGAATCTTCACCAAGCAGCTGTGAAAATGTATGCTTTGTTTGGGTCTCCATACCTTTGTGAGTCTGCCTTTTCTGACGTGAATGTCATGAAATAAAAGTTCAGAACAACACTGACAGAGGAACATTTAAATGACTCCATAAGACTGAACCTAAGTGGCTGCACTCCACCACACCACCTGCCTCTCTTGGTGACTCCATGCAGTGCCAGTCATCTGACTAACCAAAAAACACATCACACATGCAACTGGACCTGTGAAACAGTAACATATAACAAAATGACAAATGAGTGTGTAATATCTGTGCATTTGTAATTGCATTGTTTTGTTCTGACAGCATTCATGTTTTAAATCAATAGTGTGAGATACACTAGAAAATGCATACAGACATACAAAATGCACTTGCAGGTGAACTAAATATTTTTTGTGATGTTTTAATGCAAAATGTGAGTTGTGAACACCAACGTTTTGTAAACGTTCAGGCAAAACAAGCTTGTTTGGCTTGAAACAGCTATGAGAATAAACGTTAGAAAACATTTAGTTTCTCGGCCATTTTCATTTTATAAAAGTAGCTCTCAGGGGGGGAAAAAAGGTTGGAGACCCTTGACTTAGATGAATAAATCACCTAAATTGATTTTATTTTTGTATATGTTACCCAATTGTTTTTTCTGGAGGATGGACAAAGTTTCTGATAGAGCACGACCCTATGGACAAACTTAAATAATATCAAAAACTTCCATGGAAAAACTCTATCATTACTTGCGTTGCATTATCCATGCGTCAAGGCATCCTGTTTTATGCTCACAACAAGCAAAACGTGTGTGTGTGTGTGTTTTTTTTTTTTTTTGCTAAAGTTTTGTTAAATAAATGTTTTATCTTGGTAGAGTAATATATTTTGCTCTACTTACCCCTATTGTATTATTAACATGTAGCCTTAGAATACCTAATCTCACAGACTTACCACTGTTTATAAGGTACTAGCAAAATACCGAAACGCGGAGAAGTAGTGTGTTAAAGAAGTTACGAAAAAGAAAAGGAAACATTTTAAAAATAACGTAACATGATTGTCAATGTAATTGTTTTGTCACTGTTATGAGTGTTGCTGTCATAATATATATATATATATATATATATATACAGTATATATATATATATATATATATACAGTATATATATATATATATATATATATATATATATATATACAAACACACATATAAATATATATACATATACACATATCTACACATACACATATCTATATATATACATACATATACACATCTACATATATATACACACATACATGTGTATATGTGTATATATATATATATAAAATATATAACAACAACGTTTATTTATATAGCACATTTTCATACAAACAGTAGCTCAAAGTGCTTTACATATTAAAGAATAGAAAAATGAAAGACACAATTATAAAACAAAATAAATCAACATTAATTAACATCGAATAAGAGTAAGGTTCAATGGCCAGGGCGGACAGAAAAAACAAAAAAACTCCAGACGGCTGGAGAAAAAATAAAATCTGTAGGGATTCCAGACCATGAGACCGCCCAGTCCCCTCTGGGGCATTCTACCTAACATAAATGAAACAGTCCTCTTTGGATTTAGGATTCTCACGGAAGGGCTTGATGATGATGATGGTCACGTAGACTTCTGCCTTTTAATCCGTCCATCATTGTTGGAGCATCATGAAGCTTGGAGTAGGAGGTGGTGGCGCAGGCGACACATACATACATACATACATACACACACACACACACACACACACATATATATATATATATATATATATATATATATATATATATATATATATATATATATATATATATATATATATATATATATATATACACACTGTCAGGGATGCCAGGGGCCATGACCCAGCTGGGACGCCATGAGGGACCGGATGTGGGTCTGCGCCCACCCTGGATCACGTGGGGGTCGCCTTTCTGGTTGCTTTGGGTGCCACGGGTACAGGGCATGGAAGCTCCACCCTGTAGGGGCCCGTGGTCAACGCCAGGAGGCGCCCCAATGCCTTGGGGACCTGTTACCCCAGCACTTCCGCCACACCAGGAAGTGCTGGGGGGAAGAATTAGGACGGCGCCCGGAGAGCTGCCAGGAGGACAGCCGGCACTTCCGCCACGTTGGAGCGTGGCTAGAGGAGGAATGCCGGGAACACCTGGGGCTCATCCAGGGATTGTATAAAAGGGGCCGTCTCCCTTCATTCGAGGCTAGAGTTGGGTGGAAGGAGGACGAAGCAAGAGAGGAGAGTGGAGGCGGCCCAAAGAAAGGCATTTGTGGCCAGGACTGTGTATTTTGGGGTTTGTGCACAACTGGGTTTGAGTGATCATTGGACTGGGTCTGAGTGACCAATTATTATTGTATATATTGTAAATAAACGTGTGGTGGTTGAGAACAACATGTCCGCCTGTCTGTGTCCGGGTCAACTTCCACAATACACATACAAACATACATATATATCTGCATATATATATATTTACTGTATATAGCAAAATCCCCACGCATCGCAGCGATGAAGAACTGCTTTTAAATTTTTATTAAAAATAAAAGAAAACCTTTTTAAACTGAGGGAGAATATACCAATAACTATCTGTTAAGGATCTCTTTGTATACCACGTTGTTAGTTCAGCAGTCCGGTTGTAATATGACCAAGCTGTGCACTGAGATTACTTTTGAGAATGCAACATATAGTTTTGTCCAGGAGGAAAGCAATGTTGCCTCAAATCAATGGCAACCTTTTGTAGGGTGTGTCCCTAAGACTTATTAATTGTCATCGCAAAGCAGAGTCTTACTGGAAATTTGAGGCATTTGAATTGAAATGGGAGATCAGAGGGTATAACGGTGATGCCAAGAATACATTCAGAGTGTGGCGCTCTGCTGTTTTTTTGTGTAGCTGCCTTCACACAGCTTCTCCGCTGCTTTATAAACGAACGCCATATAAGGCCGTCGTTTCTCCTTGCTTTGCGGTTCTGTACTGTTTTATTGTTCGTTTATTACGATTCTTATAGTTATTGTGTAGCTATTCGAGACTTACTTTACTGTTCAGGTACCCATTTCCTTTATTTAATCCGCGGCTTGTACGCTATTTTTTATTTGTTTATTACGATTATAGATATTTATTGATTCCCTTCTTTAGCTGACTGCCTTCTCATATAAGGCACTCCGCTGGTTTTTTGTGAAGCAGCCTTTACACAGCTTCTCCGCTGTTTTATAAATGAACGATATATAAAGCCATCCTTTTTCCTTGCTTTGCCAAGGAAGCTGCATTTTTATTTAATCCATGTGTTCTCCGCTGTTTTATTGTTCGTTTATTACGATTATTATAGTTCTCTTTATATATCACGTTATCAGTTCAGCACTCTGGTTGTAATATGACGAAGCTGCGCGAGCTCACTCTTGAGAATGCAACGTATAGTTGTCCAGGAGAAAAGCAATCTTGCCTGAAATCAATGGAAACCTTTTGTTGGGTCTGTCCCTGAGACTTATTACTTCTCATCGCGAAGCCAAATTTTAGTCTTCTACCTACACGGGAAGTTGGAGAATTAATGATGAATGAGTCAGTGAGGGCTTTGCCTTTTATTAGTATAGATTATTGTATATAACTTAACCCCACCTTCCCTTCTATATGTATAACCTCAGGCAATTAGATGTAGTAAAAAAAGACAAGCAAGAGTTAAGTTACAAATAAAATGATGTATTACTGATAATATTCATAAATAATAACAAAATGCAAAGTACTGTATATTTGAATATTGGCAACCATACAAACTGATAAAATGGTGATGTGTAATTCAGGTGGCACACAGACTTATAGTTACTTAATGTCTCTAGTTAAGGCATCATCGGTGGTCAGCTTTTAGCCACATGTCTGTACAAAATGGCTGAAGCTGTGCTCTTCATTGTGTTGTCTTCAGTTCATATTGTGATGGTCTTCTTCAGTTGTTAGCAAGAGAGAGAGAATGTGGTTGAGCAAGCAAATTTATAGGTTTTCTGTCCAACCCCCTACAGCCAATAGGATATCATGGTACTTAAAGGCCTCTGAGACAAGCCAATTCCAAACAGCCATATCTCAGACCATTGGGGGGAAATAGTACATCTTAACACCTGCAACCCCCCAAGACCATATGTTAAGGTAACCTGGCTTTGTGTGGGGGATGAGAGAAAGACTTTAGCAAAGAAATACTCATCAAACTGGTTTAATACACATCCCCCAAATCCTGTTGTAAAATTCGTAAAAAGTCGTAAAGGGGGCAAACGCAAATGCCTCTCACCAAAGTAACACTAAATTACATTGCTTCGCCTAAATTACAAATAAAGACATACAAAACATGTATCAAGTTATATGCAAAATCTTACATCACAACAATAAATAACTCTAGAAAATGAAAATAGTCCACAAATGGGAAGCATTGTAGAGAGAACAGGGAGAGGGTTGATTTACAATTAGATAGGTAAACTTTCCCAGTTTCTTGACATGAATCACCATTTTATATCTGTCTTCTGCTAGATGGGCTTCATGTCCTGCTGTAGAATAATTAAATACAAGGTTGCTGGGTCCATCCCCACCTGTGATCCCTGGATAACCTTGAGCAAGTGATGTTACCAGTCAGCATATTCCAATTTATTTTTAATTTACACGAATACAGTGATCATTCCTTCCTATACTAATCCCAGTGTCCTGGCAACATTGAGGGAGGACATATTCGGGCATGCACACCCAAACATACTCATACTTTATCACTGTCATCTGATCATTCAGCGTGACCTGCATAACGTGAAGATGCAGGAGTTTGACAGAAAATGCAGACACAATGAGAAAATGAGTCCCCCTACAGGCATGGAGCAAGGTGAGATTCAAAACCTATGGACCTGTGAGGTGGCAGTGGTAACCTCTGGGTCATCCTGCCTTACTGCTGGTTCTTAATTTATTGACTTTTGCTTTCTTTTTTTCATCTTTTTCAGTGGCATCATGAAGCCTGGGCTCAATGCCATCCTTGGCCCGACAGGAAGTGGCAAGTCCTCGTAAGTATCAAATTTCTTATTTTCAGCACTGTTGTCTTGGGCCATAGATATGTTTGGCAGGCAAGCATCTAACTCCTTAATATATGTAAAATTATTTTTCTTCTTGTGAATTCTTCTGCCTCTTCAGATCCAAAGTAACTTATAGACATCAATGAGTTAGTGCAGACACTTTAAAACTTATATAAGGCCTGGCACTTGAAGTGACTCACTTAGGGAAGGTGGTTTACAAACTACCAACCCTAATTGTAGCACCTTCAAGCATGGATCTGTTTGCATCGGGAACATTTTGTATTTCTACAGTGTGAGCCCTAAAGAATAAACTTAATTCAAGGTTTTTTAGGAAAGCAGTGGTGAGAGACTGAACCTATATATAACACCATCCAGAGGGCAGCGGGTTTGACTAAGCTGCTTTATAACAGTATATAGCTCCTTTTAGACTTTTATATTTAATTGTGCACCCAGATAACCTAAGGGTTTCTCAAGGAACAAATGACTTGGAACTTCTACCAGTCTGACAATGTGGACACCATCCAGAATAGCTTTATGTGCAAACAACTGTTTCCATATTTCTATGTAATGAAACCTGTCAACTGAAGGGATTTGCACTGTATGCTATAGCAAGGTAATGATGATAAATGACCCGATACCCTTGTGACCCTATGTAGTGCCATTCAAAGTGGACACCATTCCACATAATTTAACATGTACAGGGCAGTTTCCATATTTCTACAGTGTGAGCACTTGCTAGTGAAGTGATGAATTTGGGCTAACGTAAGGAAATAATGGAGGTTGTTGAACCAGGTACAGTCTGAGAGTATATAGCATCTTGAAGGGGGAAACTTTTCAGATTAAATTTATGTGCTGATGGACACTGCTTTCCATGTGTCTAACTATAACATGACCCTGTCAAGCTTTGGGATTCAATCATTTTCACATATGGAGGCAATGGTGAACACTAAACTGCCAGTCCTATGGTAGTATATACTGCCTTTCAGGGTGTGTATAATCAAGAAGAGCCCATATGCAATATATCCTGTGATATATAATATATATGGAAAAACCTTTTCAAAATTTGTACAATATGAGTTTAGGCTGAGGAAGTTACTCTGTCCAGGTCACTCTTTGAGGTAGCTGAGAATATTTAGCCGGTGATATTTAATGGTGGTTGTGGGTACATTGGGAACTGTAGTGTGGTTTAACTTTTTAATGAATCACACTGTAAATGATGGGGCTGCTTGTTCAATTTCAGTTTTGACTGTGGACTCCCTGTGTAATACACAGCTAATTGTTTCATCTTGGTAGGCTTCACATTGGATAAATTACAAGGAAGTGAACAGCTAGCTCATCAAGTGTCAATATGAGAAAAATCCAGATCACCTCAATTGTTATGGAGGGTTCAAATTGTTGAATGTGACTGAACAGTATAAAATGCAAGGGCAGGGTGGTGGAATTCATGAAGGAATGGCACTCTCTAACTTTGTTAACTCTGTGTTGCTTCTCCTCCCACCATGTGCTGAAAGGTCCTCACTTCTAAAAAGGTATTTATCGTGATTGTCCTTCTCTTTCAGGCTTCTGGACGTTTTGGCTGCTAGGAAAGATCCATCTGGCTTAACTGGAGACGTGCTTATTGATGGTGCACAACAACCCGCCAACTTCAAGTGCATCTCAGGTTACGTGGTGCAGGTCTGTGCCCGAGTACTTTAAACCCTAAGCTCAGCTGCTGATTTTGTAAGGTTGTCCATAATCCACCAGCCCTCATGATAATCGTTTCCCTTGTGTCTTGCCTGCTATGGTAAACACATTAGCCAGGATAGACGCATCATGCACCTTGCAGATTTTTACCTTTCAGAAAGGCATTAGAATTCTAGGGATGCTGGCAGCTGAATTTTGACCAATATATCCATACTGTTTAGCCACATCATGTCTGTTGCAGATTTTTTTCAGTAAACGCAAGTAATGATTTCAAAAACGGGTGCAAAGATCACTAAAGTTAAACACACTGTCTAATGGCATCTACTGGTGCAAAAAAGTTTTGGAATTTAATAAGAAAATAAGCATATATATTTTTTTAATATATATTTTCTATATATACAGTTGTTTTAATCGAATACTCAAGCCCTCTATTCTGTATCATATCCAGTCCTGGCAGGGTATATCTCAAATACCCCCGCTTTCCCAGTCTTTTAGTGCAGAGGTTATTCCATTGGGTGTTCTGAAGATGTTTTCTTCTCTCCAGTTCAATACTGATTATGATTATGGTGTAAGGATGTGGCTGACAGCTGTTTTCTGATGAGGACAGTAGTTTTTATTGGCACCATGTGATCATCATAAACTGCAAAACCTGCCAGCATTAATGGCCTCATTTAAACCTGAAAGTGAACAAGTAACAGGGTTTTATTAATCTTTAATCCATGGTGCAGTGGCACCTTGTTTTTTATAAGGTCTGTATCATAAACTGGAGCTGAAAGGGATGGAATTAGACATGCTCCAAGTTGTGAAATGTCAGATGCAAAGAGGTTTTTTTTTTTTTGTCTATTCAGAGGTGTATAAGATTTCATTGCCAGTTCACTTTGCTCAAAACCTGATTCAGATCCATGTTGGAGAGCACTCTGTACCATGGACTGTTGAAAACATTAGCAGACATCTGGAGTGGGTTACACAGAGATTGCTGTAGGACTCCTTATATAAGAAACAGCTTGTTAATGGCATAGGTGCCAGCTCAACTGATGCCCTATAGCCGTTTGTCCATTATCCAACCTGCTATATCCTAACACAGGGTCACAGGGGGTCTCCTGGAGCCAATCCCAGCCACCACAGGGCACAAGGCAAGAACAAATCCTGGGCAGGAGTGCCAGCCCACCGCAGCCTATAGCCAAAGCATCCCAAATAATTATGACTTCACAGCCTACATATATCCCACATATTCTGTTGTAATGTGACTTTTAGACACACATTTTGTTGCTTTCCAGTTGAAAAAAAGTCATCTAATAGAAAGGATTACCCCTATCTGCTAGCATTACATGTTGTTAACCTTTTTGTTTTAGTCTTCTCTACTCTTGTTTGGAAAACAAACACAGTTGGATCACTGTGTTTAGTTAATAGTGAAGAGTATATCAATTCACTTTACTGATTCATTTAAGCAAATCGATTCATTTCACTTTTTTGATTTCTCAACAGTATCCAGAGTAGGCACACATGAAAATCTATAATCAAAAAGTCCATAACCTGCCATTGTGAATTTTTAATTGTGTGTTAAACCGTGGGACATTAGTAAGACAACATAGTGAAAATGGATAATTAAAATAAATAGATCGGACTTTATTTGACCCCAGGTAGAATTTTGGCTTTTTACAGATTCTCTTTAAATACATTAATAAGTAGTGAAAGTGCTACACAGGATGGATGGGTATCCCGACCAGGAGAGGGGAAGATTCCTTTCTCAGATGGGAGGCCCAAGTGGATGGACAGGCATCCTGGTTGAAAGGGAGAAAGATGCTATACCTGATCGAGACTCTCCACGTGGATGAATGGATATCCCAGCTAAAATAGAGAGCTTACTTAACCAGAAGGGAAGCCCCAGGAAGATGGACCGGCATCCCAACCAGATATATTTGTAGTTCCTTCCCTGACAAGGATGGAAGGGAAGGACAGGGAAGAACTGGCTCTAATGGATGCTTATTCCCCAAAGATGCTAGATAGCAGCAGCCGTGGATATTGGTGCCCATTCAGACACTAGCAGGGAATGACGTAGCACAGCCCTGCAGGGGTCTGGGGGTGCCACAAGAGTGTGCTGCACTTCCTGCTACTCGGGACTTCCATATGACCCAGAAGTACTCTTTTAAATAAAAGGGACTGCACTGCCTTGTCCAGGCGAGTCTGAGCTGGGAGGAAGGAGGGCAACACTCGACTGGAGGCATAGCGGTGCGGTAGAGAGAGAGAAGGAAGAAGAAACACTTATTTGTGTAATAAACACCCCTTTATTTGAACCTGGGACTGTGTGTGTGTGTTCCTGTTTGAAGTTTGGGGCTCACTGGTGCCCTCCAGCCTTCACAATAGATAAGGAAATAAATAAATATACATACATACACACGTTCGTCTGAACACACACAGGAATGACTATAAAGCAAAAAAATTAAAAAGAAAAATGTTCTGACTTGGCTGTCACAGTCACACAGTGAGGTGTTGTATAGACATATTACTGTTGTTGTAAAGGAGCCCCTTTCGCGTTTCTTGATACACTTTTACTGAATAATTATTTGTCTGAAAGTCCTCATTGTTGGTGTGTCAGAGTGAGGATGTGCAGCATTGTTTGTAATGGCAATCAGTTTTGTTTTACTTCTCTACTTTCCTACCACCTCCAGGGGGTCCAGTGTGCGTCCCATAACTGAGCCTGCCATTTTAATTAGCTTGCTGATTGTGTGGGCTTCTCTTGAGGTGATGTTACCAGCCCAACACACCACAACATAGAAAATTGCACAGAGTTGTAGAAAATGTGAAGGATGTCCCTTCCCACATTAAAGTAATGCAGTCTCCTAAGGAAGAATGGCCTGCTCGTCCCTTTCTTATATAGTTCCTCTATGTTTCAAGATCAGTCCAACCTGTCATTAAAGAAAACAATTCGACTTAGCTATTCTTTTTAGATGCATTTAGTGTCACTGTGCAAAACAGATCTCTTTAACTGATAAAGCTGTGTACTTTGCAAAGAAGATTCAGAAGTGAACAAAAATATTGTGACTTGTGTGCAGGTTTGATTTGGCTTCCACCTCAACAGAATCAGTGACCAATATCTGATGACTGATATATGTTGAGTGTAGTCAGGGAGTCAAGGTGCTATAGTCCACATGAGCAATATTTAGCTGAAAAGCACATAATGGTTATAAATTAGAATAATAATAGATTCAGTTTTGTGTAACTTCAGTTTAATTTACAAACAAACATAAACATATTAGTTTAGTATTATGTGTATTTATACTATTTAAAACAATTACAGTATGGAATTGTAAAAAAAGGTGCATTTTATTATAAGCATATTCAGTGCCGCTATGATGATATAATGTATTGTTCTTGCATGATGAATAAGGAAAACATCAGTGAGCAAATCCTTGTTCACTGGTAGTAAGTCAGTTTCAGACTTGGAGAAAATTACAACTGAAGTGAATTGTGAACCAGATCACTTTAAAGATCTGCCTGTAAAACAAAAAATACAGATGACATCATGCATGCACCTTAGCACTAGTATTGTACTCTGGTGAATCGCCATCACTACTATTTTTGTCTTTTTTAAACATTTTATTAATTTTATTAAAATCAAATAACATTTCATACAAGCAAATCAAGTTTAACAAAACTACGTTTGAAGCAAATCAGCCCCCCACCTATGAGAAGCATCACTGTTAGTTAACAAGGGTTTATTGCAGGGAATGTGATGAACAATCTAACAGGGCAAAAAAAAAAAATAAAACATTGACATGTTTGTTGAACAACTACATTAAGTCTTCAATAAGCAACCCTTAGTTAACCTGAAAATTATGTGCCTGTGGTCAGCAGTGCTCAGGAGAGTTACAAAAATGTAATTGGTCGTGCGTGCAGGATGACCAGTGTGTTAGAAGAAAAGAGGTCTCAGACTGGCCTGTATGTCAGTCAAGTGGCAAATGCCATAGGGAGGATATATGATAGACTTAACGTTCAAAACAATTTTTTTTGAATGCAACGTGATCTACCTGCACTACCTTTGCGATCTACCAGTTGATCGACACATTGGGCACCCCGATCTAGTTAGTTGCGACAATAAGAGTGTAGAAAGCACGGCGTGTCCAGCGTGCGGTCGTCCAGGTGAGAGCACACTTTCGTGCAGAGTACGCCAGCCGCTTTTCATACAAAAATGTAGCTCAAAGTGCTTTACATAATGAAGAATAGAAAAATGAAAGACATAATAAGAAATTTAAAATAAGTCAACATTAATTAACATAGAATAAAAGTAAGGTCCGATGGTCAGGGAGAACAGAAAAAAACAAAAAAAAAACTCCAGACTGCTAGAGAAAAAAATAAAATCTGCAGGGATTCCAGACCATGAGACCGCCCAGTCCCCTCTGGGCATTCTACCTCACATAAATGAAACAGTCCTCTTTGTATTAAGGCAGCTACCACAAAGAAACCGGAAAAAGAAACAGAAGAGAGAGTAGGAGTTAGTATGGATTTTAGAGCCACCATGAATAGTTATTATGATGAATTGAACATCCAGAGTATCAGGATTAAATTAAAGTGAAGTTATGAGAACCCGATGTTAAAGTAATGTGTTTTCAGCAGTTTTTTAAAGTGCTCTACTGTATCAGCCTAGCAAACTCCTATTGGCAGGCTATTCCAGATTTTAGGTGCATAACAGCAGAAGGCTGCCTCACCACTTCTTTTAAGTTTAGCTCTTGGAATTCTAAGCAGACACTCATTTCAGGATCTGAAGTTACTATTTGGAATATAAGATGTCAGACATTCCGATATACAGTGGTGTGAAAAACTATTTGCCCCCTTCCTGATTTCTTATTCTTTTGCATGTTTGTCACACAAAATGTTTCTGATCATCAAACACATTTAACCATTAGTCAAATATAACACAAGTAAACACAAAATGCAGTTTTTAAATGATGGTTTTATTATTTAGGGAGAAAAAAAATCCAAACCTACATGGCCCTGTGTGAAAAAGTAATTGCCCCCTTGTTAAAAATAACCTAACTGTGGTGTATCACACCTGAGTTCAATTTCCGTAGCCACCCTCAGGCCTGATTACTGCCACACCTGTTTCAAGAAATCACTTAAATAGGAGCTGCCTGACACAGAGAAGTAGACCAAAAGCACCTCAAAAGCTAGACATCATGCCAAGATCCAAAGAAATTCAGGAACAAATGAGAACAGAAGTAATTGAGATCTATCAGTCTGGTAAAGGTTATAAAGCCATTTCTAAAGCTTTGGGACTCCAGCGAACCACAGTGAGAGCCATTATCCACAAATGGCAAAAACATGGAAAAGTGGTGAACCTTCCCAGGAGTGGCCGGCCGACCAAAATTACCCCAAGAGCGCAGAGACGACTCATCCAAGAGGTCACAAAAGACCCCAGGACAACGTCTAAAGAACTGCAGGCCTCAATTGCCTCAATTAAGGTCAGTGTTCACGACTCCACCATAAGAAAGAGACTGGGCAAAAACGGCCTGCGTGGCAGATTTCCACGATGCAAACCACTGTTAAGCAAAAAGAACATTAGGGATCGTCTCAATTTTGCTAAGAAATATCTCAATGATTGCCAAGACTTTTGGGAAAGTACCTTGTGGACTGATGAGACAAAAGTTGAACTTTTTGGAAGGCAAATGTCCCGTTACATCTGGCGTAAAAGGAACACAGCATTTCAGAAAAAGAACATCATACCAACAGTAAAATATGGTGGTGGCAGTGTGATGGTCTGGGGTTGTTTTGCTGCTTCAGGACCTGGAAGGCTTGCTGTGATAGATGGAACCATGAATTCTACTGTCTACCAAAAAATCCTGAAGGAGAATGTCCGGCCATCTGTTTGTCAACTCAAGCTGAAGCGATCTTGGGTGCTACAACAGGACAATGACCCAAAACACACCAGCAAATCCACCTCTGAATGGCTGAAGAAAAATAAAATGAAGACTTTGGAGTGGCAAAAGTCAAAGTCCTGACCTGAATCCAATTGAGATACTATGGCATGATCTTAAAAAGGCGGTTCATGCTAGAAAGCCCTCAAATAAAGCTGAATTACAACAATTCTGCAAAGATGAGTGGGCCAAAATTCCTCCAGAGCGCTGTAAAAGACTCATTGCAAGTTATCGCAAACGCTTGATTGCAGTTATTGCTGCTAAGGGTGGCCCAACCAGTTATTAGGTTCAGGGGCAATTACTTTTCACACAGGGCCATGTAGGTTTGGATTTTTTCTCCCTAAATAATAAAACCATCATTTAAAATCTGCATTTTGTGTTTACTTGTGTTATATTTGACTAATGGTTAAATGTGTTTGATGATCAGAAACATTTTGTGTGACAAACATGCAAAAGAATAAGAAATCAAGAAGGGGGCAAATAGTTTTTCACACCACTGTATAAGATGGAGCGAGATTATTTAAGGCTTTATAAACCATAAGCAGAATTTTAAAGTCAATTATGAAAGACACAGGCAACCAGTGTTGTAGTGAAGTACTGAAGTAGGCAGCACAGTCATCAGATACTGATACACTTGTTCTAAACAATGCCCGCGCTTGCCATTGCCCTGAAACGCCGTCATTTCAACTTTTATTGATGCATACAGTTTCTTGTCATCATTCTGTGATGGCAAGTTTCTTGGCACAGATAATGCGGATGCAACAGACTGACGCATTGCAATTTTAAGTTGCTGTTCAAAGCTGTTGTCTGACAGACATCAATGAAGTCTGCCCTGTCCCGGCATTCGTGAGCTGCAGAGTGTGGACTCCTCCCAGTCCACTGAACCAGGAGACTGACTGCTGCTGGTCTGTTGTTGACTGAATCAATGAGCAACACACTACACCGTGGGCCAATAAAGCATGCCACTTCATTAATTTTTTATTAATTTTTTATTTTTTATTATTTTTTTTATTTAATTTTTTTTTTCATGTTCTTTATATTTATATGTGTGTGCACACACCATGGCACAGAAAGCACACAACGTGGTGTGTTGATTTTTTTCTGTGAACTTAGTACATGCAGGTAGCCTGTCCTTTCAGAAATCCTGGGTTTTGATTTAACAATGACTCTGGTGTAGTGTATCAGTTCAGATTCCCTTATTTGTATAGTTGACCAACACAGAGCTAGCACCATGTGTGTCTTACTCTGTAGGTTTATGTAAATATAACAATGCAGAATTCATTAGGCTAATGGTACACCGGGTGACACCCTAGGTTCCATAATCCTTGCCCTGTACATTTTACAAAATCACTAAGGTTTTCCTAAATGATTATTCAAACTTGGCCTGCTGTGACTGAATGTAGATGACTGGCAACCGTTAATGAAGGGATTGGTGCGGTACAGTTGCAAAGTCTTAGGTTTAATTACTAGCCTCTCCACTGCTCTGGTTGTGTCGTTTTTTTTGGTGTCTATGAGAATGTGGGTGACTAAAAAGAATGGTTGATGTACAGAGCTGCAGAAACAGAGATGAACATCAATTTTATTTTCTGCTCTAGGATGATGTTGTGATGGGTACGCTGACAGTGCGGGAGAATCTGCTCTTCTCAGCAGCCTTGCGGCTCCCGTCCTCCATCACCTTCAAGGAGAAGGAAGAGCGAGTGTCAAACGTTATCACTGAACTTGGGCTGACAAGAGTGGCCGATTCCAAGGTGAGTGCACTACATATGCCTGATGTGTTTTTTGTGTTTGCCTTCTGCCCAGCTCTGTTTTATATGCCTATTATTTTATTATAATGTTTTCATTATATTATTGTTATATTATTCTGGACATAACAGATGAATGATGAGCAAATGTCATTGGCACTAAAACTTTGTAAGACATTTGGGATTTCACTGTCATTTGCACTGAAACATTTTATGCTAACCAAGATTTCATGTTTTTATATCAAAACGGAGTGCATTTTTTTAGGCGGCTGTATAATATAAGTGAGATCATAAGGTAGATCAGTGAAATACTAGTGTACATGTGCCTTTTGTCTTTTGCTTATGACATTTTCATTTCCCACAGACTGAACTATTTGATTTTAGACCTGCAGCCATGGGGGCCCCAGCATCTTTTGTAGTTTTTGTTTTTCTTTCCTCACTTTGAATTGTTGAGCAGAAAAAAGCAAAAAAGCATTCTGCCCTTGTCCTCATCTTTGGCCATTAAGTAGCTTCCCATTTGCTGTTGTTGAATCAGCCCTTTAAAATAATAAGCATTTGTTTGGATTTCCAAAAGGAAAGGAAGGTCAAGTTAGTGATTCTCATTGTGTTTCCTCAGAACATTTCCCTGCATTGTAGATTGAGCACATTTCATCCCATGCGGTTCCTATAACTGGAAAAATCAAACAAGGTTTTGTAATCGAGAAAAACCCTTGAAGATTCGTCCATTGTTTTTGTGACATTTTGTTTCTTCAGGTGGGCACAGAATTAATCCGAGGGGTATCTGGTGGTGAAAGGAAGAGGACAAACATTGGGATGGAGCTGATCACAGAGCCTCCTGTATTGTTTCTGGATGAGCCAACAACTGGTCTTGATGCCAGTACGGCAAAAGCTGTTCTTATTCTTCTGAAACGGTAAGGGAAAACAAAAGTGTAAGAATCTGGAGAAGGGTAAATGAGGCACATAAAATACAGTATGATGCTGCAACTCATAATTTTGCTGGTTCATTCCCACCGCAGACTATAGATATAATTGTATACAGTATATTCGCTATAAAAGGGGTCTGATGCTAAGTACAGATCTATTAGTTGTCTCCTGTTGCTTTTAAAACTCATTATAAGAGGCCAATTAATCAGTGCCCAAATTACAGGTGTACCATCGCATAAACTATAGAATGGTTTAATATTTGAAGGTGAACAGGTAGAACAATATTGACATCATAATGTATGCCAAACATGGTCAGACTGCTTCAGGAAGAAGAAACCATAGACATAAGCTGAGGTTCATCAACAATGATAGGCAAGCACTTCAGTTACATTTACTAAATACCACAAAAGAACATCCTTGAAAGTCACCACAGGACTGAACCAGCACTTCAGTTTTACGCTCTCAATAAAAACTTTACATTGTGAGCTACATAAAGCTGGTAGACACCTTTTTTTCCTTTGACCTAGCCTTTGTTCCTTGTAGGTGCAGGGTCCGCATGTTTGCTCGCCTTTCTCCACCTGACCCAGTCAAAGGTGTCCTCATGGGCCATGTTCATGTGCAACATGTCTTTCCTTAACACATCTATTCAATGCTTCTTTGGCCAGCTGTGTGGTTGTCTTCTTTCCCAACTGATACATAAGGCCATCTTAGCCAAATGTAAAAAGATAAAATGTCCTAATGAATCATTGTTTTCTTTTTAAGAAAACTGAAAGAAGTCTTTCTGATTTCAGCTGTTAAATATGGCAGAGGATCAATAATGGCATAGGCAGCACTCTTGTGGGAGTCATTAGCTCTCATGACTACTCTGCATGGTTGATAAATTAACATGAGGCCGTTTTACAGGACCACTTGCATGCTATGGTGCAGATTTTGTTCCCTCCAAATGTTCCCCTAATTCATCTATACAATGTATTAATCTAAATCAAGGGTGGTTTTGCGATCACCAAAACAAACTCCCAAAGTCACCTATGTTCTCCCCTGTTATCAGATCAAACGTCACTGAACCCTTAAGGGAAGTTCTAGATGTCCGCCTCATTCATCCCTCAAAGAACTGGAGGCCTTTCGTCTTGGAGTATAGTGCAGTATCCCCCTATAAACAGTATAGGACTTGTGTGAGTGACAAGTAGTGAAGCTGTTCTGAAGGTAAAGCTGGCCCTATTCCATGATAGGCCCTTGATATTAACTTTGTAAAACGTTTCTGCTAATTTGTCCACCTGTATTGTGTTACACCAATGCACTGAATTTGTCAGATGACACATACAATACCTTTAGGGCTTTGTCTTCACTGCACCATAGAATCCATATTTTCTTACTGCAATGAGAAGTTTGCACTTAAAGTCTTTTGTTACATTTAAATTTACTTTTATTCAAACCATCTACTCATGAGGAGAAATACATTTTTTGTATACTTTTCTATAATGTGATTACTGACAAGTGATGCAGCTTGTTTGGGGACTTTTTACATACATATACTTTAATAGCCTGATTATTAATAGAGTTCTGGTTTCTGAAATACCATGTAAACCCTTATTTTGGTTAGAGAAACCAGTATATTGGTCTCTGATGAATTAGGCTAAAACACGTAGGTTTCTCTGCAAATAACCTGGTTATTTGGCCTTGTAAACCCTTGACCGGGTTACAGTTAATGATTTTGTAGTCTGTGCATTGTGTTGCCATTGCATGTACAGTATTTGCTTCGCGCTATCAGCAGGTACAGTAGAAAACAGTGGCAGCGTACAAAAAGAAATTTCCTGAGACAAATGCCTAGATGATGATATTATTTCTTCTCTTGGGTGAAATAACCTTTTTCAGTATTTTAGAAATTGCTAAATTTATGTTGATGAGCTGAATGTACAGTGCTAAGCTGAGCAGCAAAACATTCTGGGTAAGTCTTGGTGCTTGTGGGTAAAAACTATAATGTATAATTACATTTTAAAGTTACAAATAGCCTGGGTTATAAATATCGCAGCAGCATTGGGAATGCACAGTAGTCATACTGGCATTCCACTCATTTGCAAGGCTCAATCACACAGCCAGGGTGAAAAGAGTGTGCTATTTGTTATCTGGTAACAGAAGTTTATTAAGTCTCAGCTTAACTTTAATGCAGTAATTTGCTATAGATATGTTGAAACTGTCCCTGCGGTGGGCTGGCGCCCTGCCCGGGGTTTGTTTCCTGCCTTGCGCCCTGTGATGGCTGGGATTGGCTCCAGCAGACCCCGTGACCCTGTAGTTACAAAATAGCGGGTTGGATAATGGATTAATGGACGGAAACTTTGTGATTGGGTGACACAGCAGCTATTGTCCATATGTTGAATCTTCAAAGGAGACAGTATTTATAAAGTAAGAACATTATCACAGACTCTATTCTTGGTTTCGTATTTATGGCAGCTGATGATGTTTAATTGTATTTTGCGCAGTTTAATGGCATTAGAGCGTTTTCTCAAAGAATTATTCTATAACTGGCCTCTCATATGTAAACAGATTTCTTAAGATACCTGGTTTCTGCCTTAACTGGGTTACTAACCTTGTCCCAGTTTTGTGTGTGCATGTAACTGCCACTAGGCAGCCACACAGTCTAGTAAAATAAGCATTGAATAGGAACTTGCATGGGGGGTGTTAAACTGCCAATGTGAGTTGTGGGCTGCAAGTCACATGTCCACTGAAATTCATATTTGCATGTCCAGTCGACTTGTGTCCACTCTCTGGCACCAAGATAAAGTAGAGGCCTAAAATATGTTTTTTAGCACTTAAGATAGCCTGTAGTATTTCCTGATTGAGTGACTTAACTTTTTTTCATTTAATTTTATTTATCCAGACTTGCAAGAAGAGGAAGAACAATTATATTTTCCATTCACCAGCCACGATACTCTATATTCAAGTTATTTGACAGCTTGACACTGCTGGCCATTGGGAAGATGATGTACCATGGACCTTCCAGTTCTGCACTGCAGTATTTCCGCTCTATTGGTAGGTACAAAAACTCCTAGAAAGTCGTGCATGTCAGCCAGCATACTTTTAAAAACCAGCCACCCGATTTTGTCATATTTTCTCGTTTATCTTGGTTTACTTTTCCAATATTTGCAGGTTTAAGTACCTGAAGAACTGCAAAAGTGTGTACAAAATTTATGTGTGTTCTTTATACAGTATATACTGTATATATTCTGCTTTTTGTTTTTCAACTGCCAAGTGCAGTATATATAATGACTGTATTGTGCATCCGTAAAGGAAAATGCACATTTTATGAGAATACATTAAAATGAAATCTACATAGTAATTCCTTAATTCGCCAGATGTGTTCTACATTGGATTGACTGAGTTGGTTCCTGCCTTTCATCCTAGTCTGCACTGAGCTTCTCAGATGGAAGGATCGAAGAATGGATGGATTTTAATATCTGTAGGTCAATAAACATTATTATAGATGTCAACTGACACCCCAAGAATGTCTGTTATATGTATTGCAGGATGAATTTTATACACAGTTCATGTGACCTATACTAATAAAAGACAAAGCCCTCACTCATCACTAATACTCCAACTTCCCGTCTAGGTAGGAGGCTGAAATTTGGCAGGCTTATTCCTTACAACTTACTTACAAAAGTCAAGCAGGTTTCATTTCGAAATTCTACACATAACGGTCGACAATGTCCGCCATGTTGAACTTTCTTATTTATGGCCCCATCTTCACGAAATTTGGTAGGCGGCTTCCCTGTGCTAACCGAAACCGATGTACATACTTATTTCGATGGTATGACGCCACTGTCGGGTGCCATATTGAACTTTCCAACGTCACTAATTCTCCAACTTCCCATGTAGGTAGAAGGCTGAAATTTGGTACTTATTTCGGTGGTATGATGCCACTGTCGGCCGCTATATTGAACTTTGCAACGGTCTTTGTTACTTATCAGCCCATCTTCAAGAAATTTGGTATGCAGGTTCCCAACGCTAACTGAATCCTACTTACGTACATATATACATCCATAGCCTGCAGCTTGGTCGCCATGTTAGGCGGCGTTGGGTCCCCCATCCCAATGCCTCCCATTAAGTTGGCTGCCTGCCTATATTATGCTGTCCGTTGTTCCAGTCTCTTCATTCTCTTCGGGATTCATGTCTCCCTGCTGATAACTGCAGCCTTTTTATTTAATACACAGCTTCTCCGCTGTTTTATTGTTTATTTATGACGATTATAGTTATTGTGTAGGTATTTTAGACTTACTTTACATTGTGCAGGTACCCATTTCCTTTATCGTCCCAACCGTACCACCATTAACATGTCTATCGAGGTGATCACCATCCATCAAAGAACTGTCACTTACCGAGTGGTTTCCATGTCCGGAGATGGCACCTACCTTTTCCATTCTCTTTGTTACATATTGCACGGCCATATCAGGCTCACTCTTGATATCCGGAGGAACATTGTGTCTTATGTATTAAATGACTGGGACAGGTTCAAGGTATGGACTGATGACGGTACAGGAGATAATTATACTACACAGGAGCATTATAAGAGTGAAATGCTTAAGCCCTTCACCTATGCATCTGCATGTGAGTTGATGGCTGCCGCTGAATTGTTCGGTTGTTGCTTTCAAGTGTACCGAAATGGCCAAATATTTTACAACTTTCGACAACCACCAATGCCTCTTAAACATCTTAGATTGACAGGTGACGATTTCAATAGTGGACACTTTGATGTTTATGAATGTTTAAACTCTCAAAAGCTGGAAAGCTGGATGTGAAGTTATCGATGAAACCGGTTGTATACTTACAACGCTTGACAGGTGCCGAATGTCTCTTTAACACAAGTCCTACAAATACTAACGTAATTGAAAACAAACCATGAAACTCAAACCGACTATGACAGCAGCAATCCAAGCTGTGAGATTTGAAACAAGATTACTGTTCACATGGCCAACTGTACGTTGCATGCTCAAGAGTAAGCTCAGCGCACAACTTGGTCATATTACAACCGGAGGGCCGAACTCAAAATGTGGTATACAAAGAGATCCTTAACAAATAATTATTGGTATATTTCCCTCAGTTTAAAAAGGTTTAATTTTCTTCTTAATAAAAATTTTAAGGCAGTACTTCGCCACTGTGAAGCGTGGGTATTTTGCTATATTCTAGAAATGTTTGCAAGTTATTCATAAATATTTCTACATTAATCTATCTGTTTTTTCAACCTGTTTGTCAAATTTGCATTCCTCTCAGTGTACATGTCCACAAAGCCCCAAAAGTAACCCTTTCAGGTGTCAGAACTTGGCAATTCTGCACATAGAAAGAAGAGATCTTTGGTTATTATGGCATATTAAAGCCCCTCTCTCTCTTGCTTCTGTCTTCTCTGTCACACAAGGATATGAGTGTGAATCCTTCAACAACCCTGCAGATTTCTTTTTGGATGTTATCAATGGAGATTCCACAGCTGTGACTGCAAGCAAAGATTATGCAATAGAAAATCATGACCAGGTCAAACAAGGTATGATTCTCCAAATTTTGCCTTTGTTAATATGTTGCTTAGACGTCTGTGTGTGAACATGCTAGAACACTTTGTTTATTTTTGCAGTGAAGGCAGATGAAGACAATGATGCTGCAATCAACATAGAAGATGTTGAGCGCATTGATAAGACCATCGTGCAGAAGCTGCATGAAGAATACCTCAAGTCGGAGGTTCATGCCAAAACGATGGAAGCTCTAAAGGCCATTGAAGCCACTCGACCGCCATCTAAGAAGAGGAAGTTCATGCAGTCCATCACCTACTCCACTTCATTCACAACTCAGCTCTACTGGGTGATCAATCGTGCTTTTAAGAATCTGATCCGGAACCCTCAGGCTTCAGTTGCACAGGTAAGTCAACTAGTATGTTCAACTGATAGCCAGGCAACGGCATGCAGTCATTGTCTTTTTTAGAGCTGTAGATTATATGCTTTGCAAAGGTGACTAGGTTTTATGATCCAGAGTTGAAAATAGTAGTGGAAAGATGCATCAGTACGTTGGCAGCCAAACACCAAGTCTAAATGATAAAATCAATATTTGCAGCTGGAATCTTAGCCTAATTGTTTGTTCTATATCTTGCAGGATAAAAGTAAAGTATGTGTGTATAAAAGTCCTTTGTTTATCAGGCTTTTAGAGTTAAAACTGCATTTTGGGTGATTAGGGAGCCAAAGCACTTGGTGGTGTTCATTTATGTTCTGGCCCTGATATTCCAGTCCAGGATAGAAGACCTCTTGAGCCATCCTTGGTGCAAAACAGGAACCAGGTTTACAAGGGACACCAATCCACTACAGGGCACTTTCTGTCACACACTAAACCAGTTTAGACATTTGGGTTAGTTTGGCTGGTGTCTATAGACCAGTCCAGTGTTCTATGGAATGTGCTCTCTGCACTTGATACTGGTGGGATAGGCTTTCTTAGTTCCAAGCTTGAATTAAGCAGGTTCAATAAATTAATGAATCAATAGACTATTAATATAACCATTTTGAATTTGATACTCACAATTTAACATGAATCTAATTTGCAATTCAAGGCTCAGGTTTTGTAAGTGTTTTTGTTGTTACCTCAGAAGGGAATAAATACACCGAAAAAACAGGATTGTATTGGATGAACATAATGTTCTCCAACCTACTAAATCCAATTCAGAGTTGAAGGGGGCCAGATCCTATTCTGACAGTGTCATATACAAGATAGGAACCAGCTCTGGACAGGGCAGCAGTCCATTATTAAGGTCTACTAACACACAAATGCATACCCCTACTCTAAAACTAGGTTGGTTTGAAATTGCAAATTGGCATGCATGGTTTGGAAATGTGGAATAGAAGAATTGTGGTTTTAGTAGAGCTGTGGAGTCGATACACAAAACCATCGGCGACAAATCCGACTCAATCTCTGTATTTGTATTTGTAATTTGACTAATATATTTAATATGTTGATTGAAAGCATACAACAGACCATATACAAGTCTGTTCATCACTGTCAGCGTGAATCATCAGGCTACTTTGTAGCATTCTGATCTGTTAAAGTTCAGGTTTAAAGGCCATAGTAATGTTTGTGGTTTACAAACACTGAGTAACATTAAACGGACTAACTGTACAAAAGTAAAAAAGAAGCTATAGTTTTATCAAAAATCTAGAAGAAAAAAGTATTTCATTGAATTAGTACAGTATATGTGAAATTGGAAATTTTAACACATTATAATTGCATGTAGTCAGAGTCAGTACATTTTGTCCAACTCTGTTTCCACAGCTTTGGGTTTAGGAGTCAACTTTTATCAACTGTGAAAATGGTAACTACATAATCTACCACATTAAGCAATTAAAAGATTAAAATAGATGTTTTGTCAGCCCACTGGTTCCAAACCATACCTTCAGGTTTTCCCAGGGATTCCACATACTTCTGTCCTCCGCTATCCCTACATTAACCAAACTGGGCACTGTAAAGACACGAGAAAGAGACAAAAGAAGGGTGGGGCTCCAGAGTCAACCCTTGTTGTAGAAAGGGTAAGCTGATGAAATTTTCATCAACTACATCAAGTATAACATCTTGTTAGACTCTTGCAGCCAGATGATGACTTTCAGAGGGAGCAGACCCATCTTTGTCAGAAGTCAGTTCCGAAGTGAACAAGGACTACTTGTGTGAAGGCTGTTAAGTGTGGAATAGGTGAAACTCTTGATGTTAAGACCAGAAGTGATGTCACTAGTCTACTGGAAAGTCCTTCTGTATTCTAGAGTAAACAGAAATTGCATTATTGCTGGAGTCGCACCAAAAACCTTCCCCATAATTTTAAGTGAACCCACACCCGTGAGCCATGCCTGATGCTCGCATGCATGATAGCACAATAGTAGTAGGATAAGGCAAAAGTGAAAAATGGACTGGTTTAGACCAATTGACCTAGAACACACTTTTATTAAACTCATTATCATTGGCTTTAAAATTGTTTCTGCACATTTTGCATTATTTTAATACTACATAATGATTTTCATCTCCCAATTGGAATGAAAAAAGTTATAAAAGTTTGGGTTTAATTTTAAATCTGTACATTTCTTTTAACTGCTCTTTACTGCCTTTTTTGTACATTAACATTGATTTCATTAACATACTTTCTTCAAATCATTTAACTTGTAGACAATGACATTGGAGCTAAACATATTCTAATCTACAACTGTTGAAGTGCACTCTTGTATACGTCAAGTACATTGGGAGTAGACTTTTTTTTAAACAGCACTTTGTGCACCCCTGAAGTGGCAACAGTTTCAGTTGTAGACAGTTGTCCCAGTTCCCTTTTAGGGCTTAACAGGGGATTTTGACTATATAACTCAAGGTCCTGGAATTTATCCACTAATGAAGCCAAGTACAAAATATTTTTTCTATTGCCGTTCCAAGCTAAACTTTTACCGTTTGACTGGGTAGGGCTCTGCCAAACCTTATGTGGGCCATCGATAAGACGCATAATGCGTGGAGTAGGTGGCTACTAAGTAAAATGTGTGAATTGCAAATTTTTGTTTCCTAGCAAGATACAGGACTAACATTTAGGTAAAACAAATATAATTCATTGTTTTTTTTCTCAGCAGAAGATAGAATCTCTCTACAATATTGTGCTGACTTAACAGGATAATGACAGCGATATGATTTTTTTTCTATTAGAAATAGTTGAGGGGTTAAAGTCTGAAAACTAGGAAAGGTCAATGCCAGAAAGCCAATAAAGGAAAATTTAACAACACAAAGGACATGAAACGGGAATTGTAATCAAGAGCAAAACAGTGCCCAGAACAAATGGTAAAATTTTCTCCTATAATATTTGGAAATTTATACACACAGAAAGTGCACAATGCTTATCTTTATACTGTCGCGGCAAGTCATCCAGCTTAGTAATGACCAGGCAACCAGACCAAACAAAATGCTCAGAATGCTGATACACATATCATATAAGAAAATGGCACCCCAGCAGAGGGCACTTATTTCTTAGAGCCATTAACCCTACTGTGCCAAGGAGTAAGCAGATTTCAACTTTCTGTATAGAAAGTGATGCTGCTTTTTGATCAACCTGAATTATATCCAGATAAAAAATGGATGTTATTGCCAGGTGTAAAGCGGGCCTGAGAAAGTGTCTTTCCAGAAGATCACTTTTCATTTAATGATAATTTTCTGACAGTAACACAGTGGACTTTTCTTTTTTCAGATTGTCGTAACAATTGTTTTGGGACTTATTGTTGGTGCTATCTTCTTTGGCGTGAAGCTAGACCCAAGTGGAATCCAGAACAGGTACATGATTCATCTCTTAGTATCTTTTTATTTTGTCAGCTTCAGGGTGTTGGAGACGTTTAATGCATCTTTAAACTTATGAAGAGTAGGTGGGGACACATCTACAGGGTGGTCCACATCTAATTATGCAGATCCAGATCATCTGGGTGACTGATTTATGTGCGGACGATTCCAGTTCGGCGCAAAGACGATTCTTCATGTCGTCAGTTCACACACTTCCCGATGGTCCAGGATTTTTCGGGTGATTTTCTATGTAATAAACGTAATAAGTTATAACGTAATGAAAATTACATTGTTAGATTTGGACCACCCTATACTGGGCATAATTACTGGGAGCCTCTAACAGGCAGAGATTTAACTTTAAATGGATGAACTTAACTTTAAAGAGAATGGAGCCTAAATTTTATCCTCCTAGAAGTTTTGGTAACTGTGGCAGTTTCCACACAAACTAAAAGCTTATATTTTTTTTTTTTATTGGAATTCTGAAAAATAAAAAAAAAAATTTGGGGGATCGGTGTTCTGGTTGTGAACCAGTGGAGAAACATTTTGTCAAACAGTGTTCATTTTCATCTATAAGATTCCATCTCCAGTGTTATTAAATGCTGACTCAGATGTTGCTTTTCTTGGTATACCCAGGGTTTATTAAACTTCAGTTCATGCAGATCACCTTTGATTCCTCTCTCAGCATCAAAAGAAGTCAGTGGTTTAAGCTCCATTGCTGTCTAGCTTCTTTGTAATAAGGCTATGATAACCAGCAGCTGCCACAAAAAACTGTTGTGGGAAAACATCATGTTCATTTTCTTTTGTAGGGTGGGATCCATGTTCTTCTTGACCACCAATCAGTGCTTTTCCAGTGTTTCTGCCATTGAGCTGTTCATCAGGGACAAGAAGCTGTTCATGTAGGTTTGATATAAAATGGTAAAACATTCTATTGCTAGGCTTTTTTTTCCAGCCATATATTTAATTAGTGGCTGCCTCAGGGCAGTGAGTGCATTGAATTAACAATGGATCTAAAAAGGATGAAAACCAAGAATATTGACTCTTTAGGTCAGGGGTGTCAAACTCAGACCCTAGAGGCTTGCAATGGCTGCAGGTTTTCATTCTAGCCAGTAGTGTAATTTATAAACAATTTCTGCTCCTAATAGAAATGATTTCTTCCTTAATTTTAATCTTTTAAAGGTTCAAAGCCTTTATGTAATGGTTAAGGAGAAAAGGCTTTTTACTGCATTAATACAGCAAGATAAAATACAACTGATGGTTATGTCTTGAATTCTGTGGCATATTCTTGGCAATGCTTTACCTGCCAAGTGAGCAATAGAAACATGATCTGGGGTTAAGGAGGATGGCAATGGCCATTGGGTTTCAAAAAAGTAGAATATAAATAGAGTAAACCGCATGAAGTTCAAAATTAATGAAAAGTAAGTTCTTGACCAAGGATGTAAAAGGTAAATACAGACAGCTTCAAAGTTGGGGGATACTGGTGTACTTTCTTTTCATGCATTTTTTTTAATACACTGAATCAAATGTGAATTTCACCAGGTTTTTTTCGAAGAGTGGTGGGTGTTTGTGGTTTTAGGTCCATGTTGGCTGACTAGTGGTCTTCTCTTTTCACTTTCAGACACCAGTACATCAGTGGATACTACAGACTGTCTGCTTACTTCATTGCAATCCTTGTAGGGGATCTAATCCCAATGAGGACACTGCCAGGGATTATTTTCACAATCATCACATACTGGATGATAGGTGAGTAACTTTGGGGAGGGTGGTGAGAATAATATATACTAATAAAAGGCAAAGCCCTCACTGACTGACTGACTGACTGACTCACTCACTCACTCATCACTAATTCTCTAACTTCTAGTGTAGGTTGAAGGCTGAAATTTGGCAGGCTCATTCCTTACAGCTTACTTACAAATGTTAAGCAGGTTTCATTTCGAAGTTCTACATGTAACGGTCGACAATGTCCGCCATATTGAACTTTCTTATTTATGGCCCAATCTTCACGAAATTTGGTAGGTGGCTTCCCTGCGCTAACCGAAACCGATTTACATACTTATTTTGGTGGTATGATGCCACTGTCGGCCGCCATAATCAACTTTCCAACATCAGACTCACTGACTCACTCATCACTAATTCTCCAACTTCCCGTGTAGGTTGAAGGATGAAATTTGACAGGCTCATTCCTTACAGCTTACTTACAAAAGTTAAGCAGGTTTCATTTTGAAATTCTACGCATAATGGTTATAACGGTCGACAACGTCCGCCATGTTGAACTTTCTTATTTCTGGCCCCATCTTCACGAAATTTGGTAGGCGGCTTCCCTGCGCTAACCAAAACCGATGTACGTACTTATTTCGGTAGCATGACGCCACTGTCGGCCGCCATATTGAACTTTCCAACGTCACTAATTCTCCACTTCCCGTGTAGGTAGAAGGCTGAAATTTGGCAGGCTCATTCCTTATAGCTTACTTACAAAAATTTTTTGGTACTTATTTCGGTGGTATGACGCCACTGTCGGCTGCCATATTGAACTTTCCAACGGTCTTTGTTACTTATGGGCCCATCTTCAAGAAATTTGGTACTCGGGTTCCCAATGCTAACTGAATCCTACTTCCGTACATATATACGTCCATAGCCTGCAGCTTGGTCGCTGTGTGAGGCGGCGTTGGGTCCACCATCCCAACGCCTCCCATGTTGTTGGCTGGCTGCCTATATAAGGCCATCTGTCGCTCCGGTCTCTTCATTCCCTTCCTTGCTTCGCCCCGGGATTCACGTCTCCCTGCTGATAACTGCAACCTTTTTATTTAATCCACAGCTTCTCCCCTGTTTTATTGTTCGTTTATTACGATTATAGTTATTGTGTAGGTATTTTAGACTTACTTTACATTGTTTAGGTACCCATTTCCTTTATCGTTCCAACCGTACCCCCATTAACATGTCTATTGAGGTGATCACCATCGATCAAAGAACTGTCACTTACCTTTGGTTTCCATTCTCTGTGTTACATATTGCATGGCCATATCAGGCTCACTCTTGATATCTGAAGGAACATTGTGTCTTATGTATTAAATGACTAGGACAGGTTCAAGGTGTGGACTGATGACGGTACAGGAGATAATTATACTACACAGGAGCACTATAAGAGTGAAATGCTTAAGCCCTTCACCCATTGTTCTGCATGTGAGTTGATGGTTGCCACTGAATTGTTCAATTGTCGCTTTTAAGTTTACCGAAATGGCCAAATATTTTGCACCTTTGGACAACCGCCAATGCCTCTTAGATTGACAGGTGACGATTTCAGTAGTGGACACTTTGATGTTTATGAATGTTTAAACTCTCAAAAGCTGGATGCGAAGTTATTGATGAAACCGGTTGTATGCTTACAACGCTTGACAGATGCCGAATGTCACTTCAACACAAGTCCTGCAAATACTGTCATAATTGAAACAAACCATGAAATTCAAACCGGTTATGACAGCAGCTATCCAAACTGTGAGATGTGAGGCAAGATTGCTTTTCACATAGCTAACTGTACGTTGCAAGCTCAAGAGTAAGCTCAGCGCACAGCTTGGTCTTATTACAACCGGAGGGCTGAACTGACAACATGGTATGCAAAGAGATCCTTAACAAATAATTATTGGTATATTTTCCCTCAGTTTAAAAAGGTTTACTTTTCTTCTGAATAAAAATTTAAGGCAGTACTGTGCCGCTGCGAAGCGTGGGTATTTTGCTAGTACATTATAAGAGTACATTATTATTGAAGTTACACTCCACAACTTTGTAACCAACAACTAAGCTAAATTTTATTTTATACCTTTTATTCTCTATATCATGGCTGCTGTGCAACTTCAAGGATGTATATTAAATACTGCCCCCCAACCCCTTTACAGTCCATGTTGTGCACTCTTGTGTTCCATGGGTTTCATTCAAACCAGCTTTCATGTTAATCGATGACCCAACATTTATTCCGGCATGTGAGCATATGTGTTTGTAAATGTGACCCACTATGAACTGACAGTCTGCCCTAGAGATCTAGTAATGGAAAGATAATTCAAGAATTCAAAGGACAGATCTTCTGGTATGGTAATCCTCACTAGGCTGGAGTAAACTGCAGTCCCCCAATAACCATGCAACATAGAGAAAGAAAGGTAAAGAATTTGGAGGCTCAAAATGTTCTATAGCTTCGGTCATCAAAAAGGCTGGAAATTACCCAGTGTGCATCTAAAAGTGCAAATGCTGTTCTGTGTATCTGTTACTTTTGTCAGAGACTTGTGATGGTAGGTTGGAGAATATACCAATAATGTATCTTGGTGTCCCCACTGGGTGACTCTGTTATGGCTGAAATGCTCCCATAGTCCTGTTGACACATAAATAAACAGACACTCTGTAGGATTTTCCAAATCTTGGAATGACTAACTTAAAAAAATTCACTTCTGATTGGTTTCTCTTTTCATCTTTTTTTTTTTCTCTTTTGTAGGCTACCAAAAAATTGCTGGAAAATTTTTCTACTTCATGCTGACCCTAGTTATGGTGTCCTACACGGCCACATCTATGGCCCTCGCCATCAGTGCTGGTATGAATGTGGTGGCCATTGCAAACCTGCTTATCACAATTTGCTTTGTTTTCATGATTGTGAGTATGACTACAATTTCAGTGTTGTTAGAATAGTCTGCTTTTAATATTTCAAAGGTCATGCAAGAAAAATATTATATAGCATATGAGATACAAAAGCAAATATTTAAAAAAGTACTAAATGCAATAAATAGACTTACAAATAGTGATTTATGGAGGAATAAAAACCTCCTCAAAACCTGCTTTAATCTGCTTTACAGTTGGCCAAGGCAGGATGCCAGTACATCTCAGGACTCACAAACACTCTCTCATTGGTCAATTTAGAATATCCAGTTTATCTTACCTGGCCATCTTTGGGGATGGAGGAGGAAAACCTGTGCAGACGTTCTCCTACTTTTCAACATAATTTTTATTCCACTTTGAATGTACCTTATGTCACTTAATTATACACATCAAGTTTGCTCCTGCTTCAATCACAGGTATACAGTGCCTTCAGAAAGTATTCAGACCCCTTCACTGTTTTTTCCATATTTCGTTATGTTTCAGCCTTATGGTCAAATCATTTAATTTTTTTGCCTTCATCAAGCAACATTTAATATCCCAAAATGACAAAGCAAAAGCAGGATTTTAGAAATTTGTGAAATATCACATTGGCACAAGTATTCAGGCCCTTTACTCAGTAGTTCATTGAAGGACCTTTGGCACTGATTACAGCCCTCGAGTCTTCTTGGGTATAATGAGAGAAGCTTCACTCACCTGGATTAGAGGATTTTCTGCCATTCTTCTTTTTTGATCCTCTCATTGTCCGTCAGGTTGGATGGAGACTGTCAGTGGAGAGCTGTTTTCAAGCTTCTCTGGAGATGTTTGATTATGTTCACATCTGAGCTCTGACTAGGCAACTCGGGGACATTCACAGTTGTCTTTAAGCCACTCCTGTATTGTCTTTGGTTTATGCTTGCATTCTTTGTATTGTTGGAAGGTAATCCTAAGGTCCAGCCTGAGGTCTAGAGATATCTGAAATGTGCTTCTATTAAAGATATCTCGGTGCTTTGCTCTGTTCAGCTTTTTTTCAAAAACCTTGACTGGTTTTCCAGTCCCCAGCCCCACAGTGTGATGCTGCTGCCACCATGCTAAATACTTAGAATGATACTGCTCAGGTGATGAGTGGTGCATTGTTTCCTCTATACGCGACACTTGTTTTAGGCCAAACAGTTCAACCTTGGTCACATCAGACAAGAGAATCTTGTTTCTCAAGATGTGAGAATTCGTCAGGTGTATTTTTGCAAACTCCAAGCCGGACAGGCTTTTGTCACTTTGAAATAAAGCCCAGATCAGTAGAGTGTTGCAGTGATGGTTTCTCCCATCTCCACATAGGTTCTCTGGAGCTCAGCTAGATTGATTGTAGGGTTCTCTGTGGGGTCCAGAAGCTTTCAGAATTTCCTATCCATTTTCAACACAGTTCAACTGTAATGTGGCCAAACAGGACCCAGAGATAAGCCATGGTCCCAGGTTTGAGTGATCATGAAGGCTCCAACTATGGTATCCTATAGTGAGGTTGTCTTTAAGGACCTATAAACTATGAAATAATGGAGCATTTTGACTTTTGGAGTAACCGCAAATAATTTAAAATCCTCAAGGTAAAATGTTTGAGGTAATTGACAAGTGTCTGTAAAGATCGTGTCCAGTTAGGGGCAAAATCCGGCCATGCCCCTAAAATAGTCTGAAATACTATATGAAGTTCTACTTAATTTTTAATATATTAGAATGATTTTCAGATACATGAATAATCGATAACAGATTTTAAGATCTGAAAAATATTTGGTTATTTACTTTATCTTCTTCCATTATATGTATGTTGGGGTTCTGAGGCAAAGAATATCTTTTACACCATCTGTTTTTTGTGCTCATGTTACGTCTATAGATCATTCTTATCTTGTACAGGTGCTCAGCTCAATGACAAGCGTCCTGTTACCTTGGGGCAACCAGCCTTTCATCATGGATACTTACTATGAGTATTCGCAACAATCCAGATTCTAAGACCTCCTCCATCTGTAACTTGGAGGGGGCACTGTCTTTGAATGTGGTCTTCCGATGTTACTTTCTTTCTTTTTAAAGGTTGTAAATACAAGAAAGAGAAGTAGGAGCTACAGTGTGGACTTTCAGTATAGGAAGTAGAACTTGAAAAGGTCCTAGAAGATTTGTCAGCTACTAGTCCGCATTAGTAAATTATTTAACAGAATATAAAGGTGGGATGATTATATGGAGTGAACACAAATATTAACTGAGTAGATACAGTAACAGTGGTGGTGTTGTCTGTTGCATAACCTTATAGCAGGTCTCACCGACTTCAGACTTACCCACAGCAGAAATCTTTCTCTTTCTTTCATTCCCGCAGAAATCTTTCTCTTTCTTTTATTCTAACATTCTCCAGCTGACTCCAAGCCTCCAGAACACTATCAGGAAATGGCCATTTTTATAGCTCTTACAAATACCCCAAAAGCTCCTGGTGCTAACTCAATAGAGTATACCCCTGGTGGTCCCAGACTCCACTGTAACTAAGGCTTGGCAGTC
Source organism: Polypterus senegalus (assembly GCF_016835505.1). Lineage (NCBI taxonomy): Eukaryota > Metazoa > Chordata > Cladistia > Polypteriformes > Polypteridae > Polypterus > Polypterus senegalus. The sequence continues at coordinate 307,083,906 of NC_053154.1, forward strand.
ATTGAAAGCACAGGATGTCCTGAAATTTAAGAAGCAATAAGCCATTTTAAGGTCACTTGCTGCCACCTAATGGTTTTGGAATATATCTGTCACATAACATTACCAGTCTCCAATAGTACTCTGTTTTAAGCTGGAGCAGAATTTTTGTTTTCTTTGTACATGTGTCCATTTTTGTAAATCTTATAATCCAATTTCAGACATTCAACAGCCAGAGTCTATCCTTGAAGACTCAAGTAGTGACAGTATATAGGGAGGAGTCACTGAATACCCTCAGTCATACCAGTTTAACACTCCCCAGTTACAATGGGCAATGAAGATTTTCTTCCTGGACGTTTTTCAGTGTATCTTACAGATTTGGTCTGCTGATCACAAAAATCACCTTGGAATTTTCCTATCATATACCGTGTTATTGCAATTACATATTTTTGTGATTTCCTTTTAAGTTGTAAACATACAGTAAAACAAAAAATCTGGACACCTGTGGTGACCTAAAAGTACTGGCACTGGTACCAGGAAAGTAGCTCCGATATACAAAGTACTGTGAATGGGATAGCCATGCTAAAGGGTCTCATCCCATTTAAAAGTAACTGGCCACTCTGTAAAGGCAGAAAAGTGAGGCACATAAATCGCTTGTTGACCCAACAAAGATATTTTTGCATCTTCCAATAAAACTTGGACTGATGAAAAATTTTGTGAAAGCAATGGACAGAGAAAGTGAAGGGTTTGTATATTTGAAACACATTTCCACAAATAATTGATGCCAAGATTTGTAGAAGGAATTTTTGTTGTTTCACAAATTGGACACTTCATCAATGACAGGCAGTTCAAAGATCTACTAGTGGGACCAGATGAAATCACATGGAAATCATTCAAGATTACTGAGGATTTTCCTGGAAACTAAAGGATATCAGATTACATCCAGCTGGTTGACAAGATGCTTCAAAAATACAACGCCATAAAATGCAGCATGTTGCTAGAGATTCATTTTCCACATTCACACTTGAATGTCTCCCCTGCTAATCTTCGGCGTGCAGTCAGTGACAAACATGAAGAGGTTTTTACCAGGACATTGTTTCCATGGAAAAGTGGTATGTGCAATCCCATCAGTGCTGGACAACTATTGTTGAGCACTGAAACGAGTAGTATCAGATGCTAAAGTACCAGTGGAAATCTGCAGCAAAACATTTTGAGCTCAGTTGACCTAAGACAACATGTCAGTATCATTAAACACACTAAATTCAATAAAAGCCTACTGGATGCAGTCAATCTAATATTAGATTTGTGTTCAGCTTGGAACTGTCTAACATAGTACCCAAACATTTTTCAGGAAGGAAATTTTAAAAAATGTATATCTCGAGAAAGGTTATAGGCGAAAAATAATTAAAAGGCGAGTGACCAGTTCAGTGTCTCCCTTTTGTGGGTAAAGCTCTGCAATTTGAAGTTTATTCTTGCCTTTCTTTGGCACAATGACTTCTTTATGGGCCATTCTCTATAAGTAAGTTTAAAAACCTCTTAAGGTCACTTTTTGTTTTCATTTATTTTTTTTTACTCCATTTGTAACCCTGAGGAGGCTAATTATTTTGCCAAGGTTTACTTGCCACTTTATTTTAACTTTTAAATTACTGTGTTATGCTGAGTGAATTTTTTTCCCCTGTGTGTCATTGTGAAGAAATATGAGTGCTCTTGCAGTATACCAGTAAAGTGCCTAGGGCTGGGTGGCACCTTTTTTTAGAAGGGTGCATTAAATGAGTAACAGGTTCACAATTCCAATACTTTCATGTCCCTAGGTAAGTTGTTTCATTGCTTTTGCACACACTTCAGAAAAATGTTGAATGCTGAAAAGTGCCTTAGGACAGAAACGTGCTACGTCAAATGCAAGAGTGATAAGATACAAAGGGGAGATGGCACAGGACCCCCATTTGCCTGTCTGCTTTACCTGCGACTTTCTGTGCACTCTGTCCATTATCTCAGGGTCATGTGACAGTTGTGCTCCTCCTCCTGTCTCTGCAGATATTTTCTGGGCTCCTGGTGAATCTCACCTCTGTCATGGATTGGCTCAACTGGCTCAAATATTTCAGCATTCCACGCTATGGATTAACAGTAAGTAGAAAGAAGTTTTAGAAGTGGTGGTGTGTTGTTTTAATAGCAGCTTTTTAATGAACTGATTTCATTTTTGAATTAATTTATTCATTTTTATGCTTCACAGGCCCTGCAAGTAAATGAGTTCAGAGGATTGGTCTTATGTCAAAACACTACCCAGTCATATGAACAAGCCATGGCTACCTGCTCCTCGAGCACTTCCCAATTTGGAGGAGTGTATGTGTTTATTTTATCCATCCACTTTTTGAACCTGACTCACCCATGTAAGGCAAGAATGGACCCGGGTTGTGATGCCAGTCTTTATATAGAACACACAGTCACCCTCATGCATACCAAGCTAATGTGGTACTTATCAATAGCACCTGATGAGTCGCCTGTAAACCTAACCTTTCCTCTGAGAGGAGGGAGAGCCCAAAGAGAACTGTTTATCATTTTAACTGAGACCACTAAGGGTCTGATTTATAATTTACACTCACTCCTACTGGGCTAATAAGCAATGGTGTGCCCATAGACCAGCAATTGCAGGGAGATGACCAGGCCATTAATGGAACCCAAGTCTCCATAGCAATGAGACGGCAGCACCACCCTGTGTGCCAATGTGCTACCCCAGGTGCCTATGTAGTCCAATTACTTGTTTTTATTTCACCTGTGAAGTTGTTCTACAGGGTGCCAGTCAGAATCCCAATATTTGATAACCTCAGTGAGCAGTGCTGCTTTATTGACACTTAAAAGGAGATATTTGTCAATCAGTTGTCTTTAATAATTAATTATTTGACTTTGGAGGTAAGTTAATGTAGAAGCCACAATGCCAAATTTAAAATTTCTGAGTTAGGCTATACTGTTTATCTTGTAATTACAATATAGTACTGTACTGCCTTTACAGTAAAGTGCTCTCCTGCACCCTTTTCCAATTTAGTGTCATTAATTGACAAGCTTATTTTTATACCAGACCAATTCAGATACTAAGGGATTGCAGTGAAAACAATACATTTCATTTATATAGCCCTTTTTTACCATTTCAGAGTGTTTGTTTTACAGAATCTCAAAACGAAGAACAAGGAAAAGGCAGAAAAAAGATCAAATACACACACCATATCGGATACATAACAATATCAGCATAAAGCACTAAATAAAGATTAATACAGGAAACACGAAGCTTTGAATTCAAATAAGAGACGTATAATGGACTGTCATTTCATTCAGATTTAGAATAAGAGGCTTTATGATGACTGCCATCCCATCTCGGGCTCGTTCCAGCTTTGTCACCAATGTGACTAAAGTAGACATTGGCTGCTGAAGCCTTGAACTGGAATAAGCAGATGTGAGAATGTGGGGTTATATTATTAATTACCTAGAATTATAATTTATTTTAAACATGTAGAGAGTGTACCGAGTTTCTCATGAAAGCAAATCAGGGTGGGTGGCATTAAACCCCTTCATTTTAGGACCATTTGAAGTTGAGCTGCAGTCTATTTACAGCTTGCTTCGGCTTTTAAGTGTGTCGGAGCAATGCAGTGTAGATAAGAAGCTGGACTGAAAACCAAACATTCAAGTATGTCATGCATCCACAGTACAATTTACTTGTTTGCATGCTTCCCACGAACTAGAGGTAGTAGCATTTAATGTGTGTTGCTTGTGTTGAACACCGTGTGATGATTGACAGAAGAAGCACACACTGAACCGGTAATGGTGTCCATCTAAAAAGCCACTGCACCACAGTAGCACTTACAGGGCTAATCAATGGCACACTCTGCCTCTGTTATGTGAAAAGTTTAATTGTAGGCAGTGCATCTCAAACAGAGAGGATCTAAAGTCAGTAAAGTGCAGTTAGAAAAGCCACCACTGGAGGCACTGTGTGCACATTTCAGTTGATTGTGGTTTATCCATCCATTCATTTTCCAACCCGTTGATTTCGAACACAGGGTCACGGGGGTCTGCTGGGCCAATCCCAGCCAACACAGGGCGCAAGACAGGGACCAATCCTGGGCAGTGTGGTTTCGCTGTTAATTAATCTACAGGGAAAATGATTTTCCAAAGGTGTTCACCGTGAATGGTGCTGTACAAGAGCTAAAGGGAGAGTGTGAGAGGGCATAGCTGGCATCACCAGGAAGCTCTCTGCTTGCAGCTCTTAGAAAGCAGACCCGATGCAAATGAGCATGGGAGTCCTTGTACTGGCTTACCCTGTAAGATCTTTGTTATCCAGACATCACAGATTTATGGCTGAACCCTGACGGCTTAAACCGATGCCAGGTTTTGGATGGATCGTGGTGTGATTCCATGATATAGCGCTTGGTGTTGTTGGCAGGATTTGCACTGCAAAGGGGTACTGTGAAGAATGAGACGGAGTGAGGTCAGCTGACTTCACCAGATAATGCAACACCTTTCAGTGCTTAGAAGCAATGTCTGTCTGCTTGCAAGTTCATTGCAGGTTTTGGCTGACCACCAACAGTTAGCACAGTGCAAATGTACAAACTGGATGGCTCGTGGTGAGTCCATGACAACACAATATATTTAGTCACTTAAGCTGATGAACTTGTCCTTTGGTTTGACTGGTTACAACTGTTGCTTTCCACACATCCAAGTAGTGATGGGCTCTGCCCAAATGAACAGACCTTTATACATATATACTGTTAAATTAACCAGAAGATTTAATGTTGGGGAAAAATTCCAAATATTTAGCAAAATCTACTCAACAAAAATATAAAGAATAAATAAATAAAACTGGCATGAAAACCAGCAGACATAGCGAATTCCCAGAGATTCAGCTACTGAACTGGCATTACCCCACTTCACTTTTTAATTTTAAAGAAAAGCAAAACTGAGGAAAAAGATCAGGCTGACCGTTAGAGAGTCTGAAGTGGCTGACGGATTTCTCTTTGTATTTTGCAGGTGCTATGGTGATGCTTACCTCTGTGGACAGGGCATTGGCTATGACGACTGGGCAATGTGGCAAAACAACTTGGCAATGGCCTGCATGATCATCATCTTTTTGGCCATTGCGTATTTCAAACTGCGTTTCATGAAGAAATTTACCTAAAGTGAACATAAAGACTTTGATGCTGACAAATATTTAAAATGCCCAGGCAGGGCCAAGTTGACTCAGGGGAGGCTGAAGTGGACTCAGAGGCCCTTTTTGAAACCTGTTGGAATATTTTAGGGGCCACACCTTCGGGATCTGACATAGTAGGACATGTAGCCGTTGGAATGAGAACAGAATTGCCAAAAATGAAGTGAAATTTAATATTTAAGTTTCTTTATATAACATTATAATATATGTTTAAGTTAAATTGCTACTTGATTGATGTTTTATTGGGGGGGTGTTAAAAAAACACTTAGCAGGCTAATTTTTGCAGCCACTCGCTTTCTGTAGCTGTTTATACAACATTCCTTAAAAAGTGTTTAAAAAGAAAAAAGTAGTGGTTTATTAGGGGTCACAACTTGTGGCACAAATGACAAATACACTACTGAGTCTCCAGCACACCTTAGTGAATTTGGTGAAAGTGGCCAAATGACAATAATCCAGACTGATTGGGTGAAGTGACGGCGCCCCCTGGTGGCTGCTTTAACTGAAGGTATGAGAGGAGCGAGTCGTGTTACCCATAGGGGTAACCAACTACTATACTGGAGAGCCAAACAGGCAACAGGTTTTCATTCTATTTTATTAATTAATGATAAGTTTTTGCTACTAATTAACGTCATTTAATTAATTTGCAATTTAAGTCTCAGACCCTTTACATTAGTGCTTAGCAATGACGGTCCGGGAGGGCCACAGTGGCTTCAGGTTTTTGTTCCACTTCAGTTGCTTCACGGGAGGTCAAGTAACTTCATTGCTCAGGTGAGATTTTTCTGCTTCATTGTAGTTAAGTCACATACTAAGATTTTGAACCCTTAATTTCTTATTTTAATCTTAAACAGCTGTATTCATTGTTTTAACTGCTCCTTATTAACATCTAGGGGGCTTCGCTTGCCTACCCCCAATTTAAAGAGTTTGTTATTTTCATTTCATTCATTTTTTTATTTCTTGATATTTGGCAGTAATAAAGCTGTTGTGAATGAGTTAAATGATTGAGGCACTAGTTTCATTGGGCTCGCTACATGACAGTACTGTTGATACGTGTGCCATTTGTCCGTCATAAAGGTCTTGAATGAAGAACGCGTTTAAGAATTAGATTAGTGTGCCCAGCTGGTATCTGCATGTGTGACCCACAGCCGTTGGGGGACCAGGCAAAGCCTCAAGTCGTGCTGTTTGAATATGTAACAGAGGAAACAATGAAAATATATACCGACTTTGTCGTTTAGCGTGTATTTTCCCAGCACATTAAATAAGTACATAATCAATTCAAAGTTAAGGTAAAGGCAAGTTCTTTGTGGCAGAATTGTGTATGTGGGGGTCTGCATTTTGAAAATTCCAGTATTCTTATACATTTAGAGTCGGTTCTTTTTTCCTGCCTTTTAGGCCCAGGCTGGGTCCTCATCCTGTGCTCAAGGTCCATGCCCGGTCGTGGTCCATGTGGAATTTGCATGTTCTTCCTGTGTCGCTGCTGCTTTTCCTTCCATATTCATAAGCACATAAATGTTATGTGAACTGGAAACGTTTTAAACTTTGCCCCCTAAGTGGGGTTTAGGTATTGCCTGTGGTGGACTGGCACTTCATTTAGGGCTCTTTCCTACCTTGTGCCCAATGCTGCCAGGATGGGCCCCCGAACTCTGCAACCATAAATTGGATTAAGAGGGTTTTTTGAATGAATTATTGTATGTATTACAATCCACACTTAACTTTTTACGTGCCATTGCCTGCTGTTCTAGTTTTATAAGCTTATCGCGTATGAACAGCTGATCAGTCTATTAATGGTATCCTTCACAATCCATCCATTTTGATATTCCATGCTATGGAACAGACATCTTTCAAAGGTGATTGTCCCTGTGTGGCTTAGACTGCTGCGTGATGTACTGGCACCTTGTCCAGGGTTGGTTCTCACCTTTCCCGCTCCCCCCCATGAGGATCAGTGCCAACTTCCTGTCAACCAGAACTGGATACTGTTGATTTGAAAATGAACTTATTAAGTAAGGAGAGGTCAATGTAAGCCCCAAAGGGGTACCGCTCTTTGGCTCTCGGGCCATTTTCTAGTGTAACACCCCAATAAGCCAACGGTCAAGTCACCATTTTTTAGTATTAATGTGTTGTAAACGAGTGAGTGCACTTTTAATGTTTTTCCTTGAACGTTTATGTAAAGCAATAAATACATGAAGGGACATTCTGATCCAAAAGGGAAAAAGACTTCATTTAACGGAATGCCTGGGAGACCCTAAATGTGGTAGGCATGTGCTGGGTCGGCACCTCCTGTCCAGGGCCATTTCCTGCTCTGTGCCCAGCATTGCCAGGATAGGCTGCAGTATCCCCTGGCACTGCCTTGAATTGGGGGAGTTAAGAGTGTTTGTATGTTAGGAGTCAAAAAGAAGCAATGTGACAATTGCTCTGAACTGTACATTTACAGCATGACTGTATTAAAAAGTGTCCTTTTTGTATATATTTTTATGTATATTTAAATATTACCTGAATAGAAACGTATGTTGTGTGTTCGAATTTCATGAATCGCCTCAGTGTTCAGCTTTACTCACAGTAGCTACAGGGCCTGTATAAAGTATTCACTGCCTCAGAGGTGTTCACATTTTAGTGTTGTGTGACATCCAATTGCAGTGGACTTAATTTGGCTTTTTTGAAACTGACCAATAGAAAGAGTGAAAACGGATATCTACAACGTGGTTGAAATGAACGAGAAACATAACACACCAAATAACTGGTCCTGCAAGTATTCATCCTCTAAACTGGCTGGAGACGTCCCAGAATGAGTTCACCACTGGGCCTTCAGTTGATAGTAGTCTAAATGCACCTGATTGTGGACAGGCTGACTTGTGGGGAGTCAGGATGGTGGTCTAACCTTCACGATGAAGACAAAAGAACAGTCCAAGCAACTCCAAGAAAAGCACAAGTCAGGTGATGGAGACAAAAAAATATCCAAGTCGCTGAATATCCGGTTAACTCAATGGCAGAGCTGGAAATCGGCAAGAGCAGGCCATCCACAAACAACCTGAGTGACTGGGCAAGAAGATGACAAGAGAGGAGGCCACCAGGAGACCGTTGTGAACTCTGAAGGAGTTACAAGTTACAGGAGCTGAAATTGGGGAGACTGTCCAGACCACCTGGGGACTTCACCAGTCACAGAGAGTGGGTGAGTGGCAAAAAAACACAACGGGACATTTTGGCTTGAGTTTCGCAGAAATGTACACTAAAGAGTCTGAAGTCGGCTCTGTGATCAAGTGAGACTCTAATTGAGCTTCACGGCCATCAGACCACATATTCATTTATCCAAATTGACAGCATTTGAGACACAATTGATTACGTTTCTTTTCCTAATTGGAGCACAGGCAGGTGAAGTGACAAGCTCATGGTGGGATTTGAACCCACAACCTCGGTGTCTGAGGCCCAAAGCCTTAACCACTGCGCCTCACTGCCTGTTATGCTGCCAATCATCATAAATGCACCATCTCCATTATGAAGCATCAGACGGTGGGGAGGCCATGTAATATTTGTGGGGGTAAAAAAAATAAAATAAATGGAAATCCCGGAGGAAAACCTGATGTGGTATGCAAAAAAAAAAAAAAAACCCTAAACCTTGGGAGAAGATTTGTTTTCCAGCAGGTCCACAACTCCAAGCATAAAGTCAAAGCTACACAGGAATGGCTGTTGGAAACACAACACTATGAATGTGCTGGAGTGGCTGAGTCCTGATCTCAATCTAGTGGAGAAGTTGTGGCCGGACTTGACAAAGGCTGTTCACTCAGAGGCGCCATGACAGAGCTTGAGCCGTTTGGGAAAAAAGAATCGGGAGAAACGGCAGAGAGCTGATCGACAAAGAGAGACCTGAGCACACAGACACAAGGCTGCCATGGCGGCCATCTGCTAAAGACTGACTCGCGGAGGTGAGGAGCGATTTGGTAGTGTTGTATATTTGTATTGTGAGGCAGCTAAAAGGCTCGAATGAGGGTAATTCCACGCCAGACTAGGTGGGTGTCGAGGTGCACTAATCCTTTCTCTTTTTCCACCTCAGACCAGTTACAGGGAATTCCGCCTGGCCTTGACGATGCCACTTCCGGTCAGGAGCCTGATGACGTCACTTCCAGTCCTGATGACACAGCTTCTGGTTCTGGCCTCGATGATGTCACTTCCTCTACCATCCCTTAACGCCACCATCTTTGCCTCATTCAGACAGTTCTATTGGGCTTGCAATTTTCAATTTAGCAGCCAGGCTTCAAGAATACGGGAGGCTGCCCTAAACCTTTTTATGAGACTTGTTTATTCACTTGACAGTAGTTACTTCAGACCACTTTGCAGAGACCTGCTTTCACTTTGATATTAATGAGTCTTTTTCTGTGGATCAATGTTAATAGGACCTTCCATCACCCAGCCTGAGGATGACGCTGCAGTTGCGACCCACTGGGCTGGCTACTTTGAGCAGCTGTTTCAAGCTGATCCTCTGGCTAGGACATTGGACACTTCTGAGTCCGCAGTTCTCAAGGCTGATCCTCCACCCAATCTCACTGAGGTGGTGAACCAGCTGAGGGGAGGGAAGGCTGCAGAGCTCTGTGATAAGTCTGCCGTCCTGGCATTGCGAGCAATCTTTGCTTCCATTTTGGAGACAGGCGTCGTCCCAATTGACTGGAAAACGGGACTTGTTGGGAAAGGGAAGGGTCATCGCCTGGATTGCAGCAACTACAGGGGGTAACACTGCTGTCGGTGTAAAAAAGGCTTGTGAATCTGTAAGACACCAAGGCTCAGTTACGTGAAAGATGGCAGAATGTGTGGCGAGCAGGCGAATGTTGAGAGGCATGAAAGCTGGGACTGCTGGAGACGCTACTTGGGTGTTTCTTGACCAAATGTAAGTTAACAGTTCGTATGTACATATTTACAAGTAAAGTGTTAAATGTTAGAGAGGAAACTGTTCTGAACCAATAGTGTTTATTATTACCGTAAATACATTCAGTACCATTCAATAGAATAGAGAATACTTATACTCTTGTTTAATATAGAAGCTGCCTATAATAATTAGTGGGATACTGCATTAAATCTTTAAGAGATGTTACAGTATTTATTAATATGGATGTTAACCTGTTACAGTACGCTGCAGCATTAAGTTTGTCATTACGTTGGTAGTGTCTAGCTACAGTGCCATCTATTGGAGGGTTTCTGTATTGCACAGTGAAACAAGATACTAGTATTACAGAATAACATTTACATATGTACTGAATGTTCCAGTTTTGTTGTTTACCTTGTTAGAACCACACACACACACACACACCTTCCTGAGTAGTTGTTCTACCTCATGTGTACTTCTAGCATTTCAACATTGAAGCAATGGTTGGGTTAGTTCCTGTGTTCTATCCAACACACCGCAGCGACTACAGTGAACTGCAAGCCTGCCCTCTCCTGTGTTTTAGAGCTAGTTTGCCAGTACTCCATGTCGGGTAAGGTCCTTGCTAGGCTCATCCTCAGTAGGATCCGTGATCACTTGCTCACCTATCCGCGACCGAAACAGTCTGGTTTTACGCCTAAGAAGTCTACCATCGACCGCATCCTGGCACTAAGGGTTCTCATGGAGCGCAAACGCAAATATCTGCAGAGTTTCTTTGCAGCCTTTGTCGATTTTCATAAAGCGTTTGACTCAGTTGATCAAGCTGCCCTGCTGGATATCCTGAGGGTTTGTGGGATCCCCTTGAGGTTGCTGGATATCATGGCCGGCCCGTACACTGGTGCTGTGAGTGCTGTGCAGAGTGGGGGCAGGACCTCTGTGTTTTTCCCAGTTGATTCTGAGGTTTGTCAGGGGTGTGTTTTTGCTCCTACTCTCTTCAGTGCTTACATTGACTGGGTCTTGGGCAAGGTTGTGGGATTCGGCAACTGTGAGGCATCTGTTGGTGAAGAAAGATTCACAGATCTTGACTTTGCTGACGATGCTGTGATCTTCGTGGAGTCAATGGAGGCTCTGATCAGGGTGCTCAGGAGTCTGAGTGTCTGGACTTGTGAGTGTCCTGATAAAAACCAAGATCCAGGCCTTGTCGAGAGGTTTACTTACCTTGGCAGTGACATTCATGTCTCTGGTGACTCTTCCTGTGAAGTCAGTAGATGGATTGGGAGAGCATGGGGGGGTCATGGGGTCGCTCTTGACCAATTCCACTGCAGAGTCCTCAATGAGCAGCAGGGTGTGGACATCTTGTTCACGTTAACAGACAGATTGCTGCACTTGTACCAGTCTGTCAATTGTCATGTCTCCGTTCTGTAAGCTGACTCTTCCCCATTGCTGATAAGACCCCCCTCCATTATACAACATTAAGACCACCTTCCTAATATTGTGTAAGTTACCCTTGTGCCACCAAAACAACTCTGACCTGTTGAAGCATGAACTCCATAAGGCCTCAGAAGGTGTCTGGTGGTATCTGGCACCACAGCGTTAGCAGCTGATCCATGAAGTCCTGTACATTGTGAGGTGTGGCCTCCATGCATCAGACTTGTTTTTCCCAACACATTCCACAGATGCTCAGTTGGACTGAGATTTGGATAACTTGGAGGCCAAGTCAACACCTTGAACTCTTTGTCACGTTCCTTAAACCATTCCTGAACAATTTGTGCAGCGTGGCAGGGTGCATTACCCACCTGAAAGTACCCACTGCCATCAGGGAAGAGGTGTACAATGACTTGCAGCAATCTTTAGCTGGGTGGTACATGTTAAAGTATCATCCACATGAATGCCAGGACCCAAGGTTTCCCAGCACAACATTGCATAGAGCATCACACTGCCTCTGTCGCCTTGCCTTCTTCCCATAGTGCATCCTGCTACTATCTCTTTCCCAAGTAAACGACACACACCCACCTGACTGTCCACATGATCTAAACAACAAAATGTGATTCATCAGACCCGACCAGACCACCTTCTTCTATTGCTCCATGGACCAGTTCTGACACTCACTTATTGTAGGTCTTTCCAGTGATGGACAAGGGTTCGCACATGCACTCTGACTAGTCTGTGGCCTCAAAGCCCCATACATGGCCAACAGCGATGCACCGTGTGTTCTGTCACTTTTCTCTCATGGCCAGCATTAAGTTTTTCAACCATTTGTGCTACAGTAGCTCTTCTGTGGGAGCAGGCCACGCACGCTAATCTTCACTACCCACACGCATCAATGAGCCTTGAGTGCCCATGACCCTGTTGCCGGTTTACTGAATGTCCTTCCTTGGACAAATTTTGATAGGCACTAACCACTGCATATCTCGGACACCCTGCCATCTAGCCATTACAATATGGTCCTTGCCAAAGTCACTCTGATCCTTATGCTTGTCATTTTTGGTGCTTCCAACAAATGACCTTCAAGAACTGACTGTTCACTTGCTGCCTCATATATCCCACCCTTGGCAGGTGCCATTGTAACAAGATAATCAACGTTATTCACTTCACCAGTCGGTGGTTGTAATGTTGTGGCTGATCAGTGCACAGGAGATATTGGCTCCAGAGTGTTGATCACTGCACACTATCCCTGCTTACCTTGGAGTGTCCCATGTGTGGGTATGACACTGTGCTGGTGACGGTGTCTGTGCCTCTCCGGTGGTCTCGTGGTCCAGATTGCCGGGATTGAATTTTGGGTCTAGCTGAGAAGAACTGAGCCTGATCTGACAAAGTGGGTTTGTTATCATCCTTTACAATGGCAGGATTCATAGACTTCAAGTGGCAATGAATTGAAGATGAACTATTGTAAGTACGTGAGCCGTCTTCTGCAAATTCTTTATTGCATTTTTGATGGCGATTCTAAGTGACAATGATTCCAGAATGGGACTACCTTTCATTGTAAAAGTTATTTGTCAGGTTAGTTTATAAACACATGACTTCTAATCAGGCTCTTTTCATTTAGGCAACTCTTTTCATCTGGGGTCACCTCCCAGATTTCAACCTGGGTCTGCACTGTGCGCACAGTACGAAAAGGGACCACCTTAGTAGTCAAGCCACCTGATGGCACGAGCAGCATTACTGACAAATTTCACTGTGATGGCGTCTTGTCTTCATAATGACCTCATTGATTTTCAGCTTCACAAATATAATAACTGAAATATCTCATTATTTGATGTAATAATAATGTCTTATGTTAATTTAAGGATTTCATCTTTGCGATGGTGTGGATCCACTCCAGGCTCCCACTTCACATTTGAGCTGACAGATGAGGACACATTGGAGCAAGGGGATGGTGTAGAAAGTGTTCCATGCTTTTATTAAAATGAATTAAAAACAAAACCAAAAACCGTGTCCACAGTGCAGTGCTCAAAAATCCATAAATAAATAATCCAAAAAAACAAGTGAATAGTGGGGGGGGGTGTAAAAACACAATAAATAAGTCTATTTAAAGCAGAGGTTAAAAGTGCACTCACTGGTTCCTTCAGATCCCAGCCCACCTCCTTCTTCGTCTCTCCGGCTCACCCATAACTCACACAACCAGCGGAGACTCAGCAGCCACGAACTTCATACCCCAACTCCCGTCCTGGCTGCCGCCTCACAGCGCAGTCAGACCGTCTCCTTCCTTCCTTCCTTCCTTCCTTCCTTCCTTCCTTCCTTCCTTCCTTCCTTCCGTCGTCTTTCACGCACCCGCAGTCGTACCTCTGATCCCTGGGGAGGTCACCCGCCATGCTCACCTTACTCCAAACCAATGATCAGTATGGGCGAACCAGCCCCTAGAGCAGGGGTCCTCAATCACGGTCCTGGAGGGCCGCAGTTGCTGCAGGTTTTTGCTCTAACCCAATTGCTTAAAAACCAAGCACCTATTGCTCAAATAACACTTCTGCTTCACTTTAGTTGTCTCACGCGTTAAAATTTTGAACCTTATTGCTTAATTTAATCTTAAACAGCTGTATTCTTGGTTTTTAGTTGCTCCTAACTAGCAATAACAGGCAAATGAAAAAAGAAACCAGCATTTCTCCATTTAGCTTGTTACTATTTACACCAGTATTTATCATGCACTATTGGGTTTAATTAAATACTTGGAAGAAAAGTGAAGAGAAAAAAAGTGAAGGACTGAGAATTACTCATCCATTTTATCCTCCAAATCATTTGGATGATATCCTTAGAAAGGGGAAAAATATCTAGGATATGAGAATGACCTGACATGACAGAGTTAAAGCACTAACAAGCCATGAAATCAAAGTATTGGCAAGAATTGCTTTCTAATTAAGCAACTGGGTTAGAACAAAAACCTGCAGCCACTGCGGCCCTCCAGGACTGTGATTGAGGACCCCTGCCCTAGAGCGTCACAACCTACATTCCTTCGCAGGGCCCTTGTTCGTGCTGACTTTCCCCTGTAGGTGGCCGGATCATCCTACCTGTGACTGCTCTTCAGCCTCCTTTTAACCTCTGCTCCTTTTTCTGCTTCCATTTTTTTTTTATCCCCTCACACTCGCATTTCTCATTGTATATGTGGGGACATGGCACAAGTGTGCCGATTAGCAGCTCCCAGCAACAATTACACACACGGACGATTCCTCACTTGTGCCCTTAAGTGCGAAAATGCTCGCGCCTGGGAACCGCTCCAGCCACACTATTATGCCCACCTCCTTAAGCTGCGAGGGCAGAGATTATTTACTTTAAAAGGCAATGAGCCTGGCATGGCTCTAACTCGGTGGTTCCCACAGTGTGTGCTGCGGTGCCCACGTCCTCACAGGGGCGCCGCGGAATATTATAAAATTTTCATAATTTTATTTCCATTTTCAATTCAACATCTGGTGGACCTGCATTGTGCAGACCAGTAACTCACTTAGTAATAACTGTTTGTGGAAGCCTCTGCAAATGGTCACTAGATGGCGCTCTACAATAATTAAGCTTCTCCATTGTTGTAGTGGTTTGTCAGACTTTCTCACTACTATGTGTTTGTATATAAAAAGCTGTCAGTTTCGTGCGGCCTTAGTCTTGAATTTATTTTCAGAGATTGTATCAACTGAATGTTGTTGTGATTAAGTTAATTGAAGTTTTTGAAGTATTTCTTCTCGTATGTATTTTTAAAAATTGATCGTTTTTTACTAAACAGTAATAAGCGTTGTGAGAGTGAAAATAAAGAGGGCACACCGTCAACCAGACTTACATTTTTTGTGATATTAAAATGTGTTGTATTTATTTTTTACTTAACCCTTTAATTAAAAAAAAAATGATTGGCTATTTCGCAAATTGGAATTTGAATTGGGGACCTTGTGAAAACCTGGATTCAGCAAGGGTGCCGAGAATCAAAAAAGTTTGGGAACCACTGCTCTACCTAACTTTCAATTTTATTACTGGCCAGCGAACATACAAGCTATAAAAACCTGAACATGGACACAAATAGATGAACATACACAGGCTTTGTCTACAATAGAAATAAAATCCTGCTGTACTTCTTTATATTCCTTGCTTTGCACCCCAATAAGTACAAGTCATCGCCAGTATACTAACAACCCAATTGTACTTCACTCACTCAGAATATGAAACCAATGTAGGAAGTATTTTAACATAGAGAAGTTTTTATCTGTGGCACCTTTGCACCCTCTCAAACGTATGCAGTTATTAACGTCTGGAAAACATTTGAGATTAAATCACTTAGAGATCTGTACATAGACAAGGTCTTTGCATCCTCTGAACAGTTACACTCCAAATTTAACTTCCCAGAAACACATTTCTTTCACTACCTTCAAATTAGAAACCTTGCTAAACAGAACCTGCCCAATATCCCTCACCTCACACCTACTTCTACTCTGGAAAAAATATTGATCAGTCTCGAGGACTCGGACAGCATTTCTGTAATATATAAAACCATTTTACAGTCACTCCCTTTCAAAGATCCAAGAGGACAGTGGGAAAAGGATCTCTCACTCAACATCTCAGAAAAGAAGTGGAAGGCAGCAATGCGCAGAATTCACTCGAGCACCAAATGTGCAAAGCATACAATTATTCAACTCAAAATTATATATTGAGCACATCTCTCTCGCTTAAAATTGTCCAAAATGTTTCCAGGACAAGATCCAACCTGCGAACGCTGCAATCGAGCCACAGCTTCACTGGGTCACATGTTTTGGGCCTGAAATAAATTAACATCATTCTGGACCAAAATCTTTAAATGCCTTTCAGACAGCCTTGGTGTCACAATTCCTCCTAATCCTCTAACAGCTCTGTTTGGTGGGCACACAGATGGGCTGAGTGGAGAAGGACAAACAAACTGTGATTGCCTTTACTACACTATTGGCACGTCGACTTATCTTGCCCACCTCTTTTAAGTCACTAGGTAACTGATTTTATATAGTATCCGAAATTGGAAAAAATTTAAATTCTCACTTACAGGATCTGTGCAAATTTTTTTCAAAACTTGGCAGGATCTAATCACTAACATTTTAGAATAAGCACTTAAATTGAGGAAGCAGATTGTCTTCCCTCTTTTTAATTCTATTTATTTTTATTCATTTATTTATTTACATATTTTTACTTTTAAACTCTGCTGGCTTGACTCTCTTTCTCTTTCTCTCTTCGTTTTGAACCTAGTTTTGTTAAACTTGACTTGCTTGTATGGATTGTTGTTTGATTCTAATAAAATTAAGAAAATATATATATATTTTTTTTAAAGCTGCGGACTTCACTTTACCACAATCTTCTTTCTCAAATGTGCCGACCTGTTTTATGTGTTTTATGGCAGAGTAGAGGGTTAAGCCTTTATTTTCTGTCTACCGGAGTTTAATTTAGTCGAGATTGAAAATAACATTCGAGTAGAATCGACGAGGCTTGGTTTGAATTTTTTTTTTCAACACCTTGTGAAACAAGGCAAGGAAACAAACATAAAGATTTGGGGATTCCGCCCCATATACTTGGAAACAAGCAAAAAAGATCAGGATAGACATCTTCACATACTTGAGTTCACAACAGAACTAACTCTCATTACAAAATGGCTGGCACATATATAACACTGGGGCGGCACGGTGGCGCAGTGGTAGCGCTGCTGCCTCGCAGTTAGGTGACCCAAGTTCGCTTCCCGGGTCCTCCCTGCATGGAGTTTGCATGTTCTCCCCGTGTCTGCGTGGGTTTCCTCCGGCGCCCGGTTTCCTCCCACAATCCAAAGACATGCAGGTTAGGTGGATTGGCGATTCTAAAAATTGGCCCTAGTGTGTGCTTGGTGGGTGTGTTTGTGTGTGTCCTGCGGTGGGTTGGCACCCTGCCCAGGATTGGTTCCTGCCTTGTGCCCTGTGTTGGCTGGGATTGGCTCCAGCAGACCCCTGTGACCCTGTATTCGGATTCAGCGGGTTAGAAAATGGATGGATATATAACACTGACAGGAAGAGGCGGGATTAAGAAAGTGATGATGTTTGAAGAGTAGAATCTTGATGACTGGTGAAGGAAATGATGTCATTGGAAGGCAGGTTCTGGATGAGCGAATGAGGGAGTGTTGTCAAACTTCTGAGGACTGGAAGAGTTTTTAGTGTGTGGGATATTCTACTGGTCTGCAGGGGAAATGGAAACGGCAACCCCCAGTCCGGCAGAAAAACATATTTCTTTGAGGCCGTAAACTGTCTCCCATGTGCACGTGTGTGACAACCTACAACGTGGGGGATGTGGGACCCCAAACAAGAGAAGGTGAGGGCTAATAATGACATTAATAACTACTGGGGAGACATTAATGTTAAAATGTAAAAAGGGGATATTTATTAGAATAGGCAGGGCACTGTAAGCGAAGTGTCTTATTTGGTTTTATTAAAAACATAAGCAGAATTTCTGGGGGCCCAGTGGGGGTGCTGGGGTGGTCCCTGGTCCCAAAAATGAATACATTGTGTTATTAAAATAAATCTCTAATACAGGGTTGTTTGCTTCTCATTTTTTTTCAAAGGCAACAGTTAATGTAAATATGTTAATAATCAACAAAAATGATAATTAAATTCTGCCTACGTAAGCAAGTCTTTCTTGCACATCACCTACACTAAAAACAGTGAAACATTCTGAACTACATAAATTTTGGATTAGTTTAGTGTTTCAATTTTAGCCTGAGAGACATCACTTTAACTTGTATAATTTGTATTCAGTATTTTCCTCTTTTACATGTCAAATATCCACCTTAATAAAAAGATTACAATAGATGGCGCCTCACAATCATTTTTAGTAAAAAAATAAATGCACTGCATTTGTCATTCCAACGGATGGTGCATCACAATGGTGCTTTTACAAATCTCATGCCAAATGGCATATAAGAAAGTCATATGCATTTCATGATGCACTGCAAACGTTAATGCTGAGGTCTATATTGATTGCTTAGATTTCAACTCATCTTAGACGGTGTAACCAACAGGAGATGCCTTTGAGCCCCCAAACCCCAGACACAATAACGCCCAACACAGTCCCACATTCAAATAAAGGACTCTTTATTACATACTAGCAGAATACCCACGCTTCGCAGCGGAGAAGTAGTGTGTTAAAGAAGTTATGAAAAAGAAAAGTAAACATTATTTTAAAAATAAATGTTATGAGTGATGCTGTCATCAAGGATTTCATTATCATTATTTCTTTCAATCAGGTTCGTATTTGGAGGACGTGTTGTGTTCAAGTTACATTCCGTGTTTGTCAACCGTTGTAAAGATAACAGGTTTCATTCATCGAAGTGTTCACTACCCAAATCGCTACTCGTGAATCTAAGATGTTTAACAGGCATTCCCGGTATTAACTTGTGGAATCGCCTGCGAGTATTTAGCAGCAGCGTCTCTAAGTTGTGGAATTGCCTGTGAGTATTTAGTGACAGCGTGTCTATTAACTTGTGGATTTTTCTGCGAGTATTTGGTGGCAGCGTCACAAAGTTGTTTTCGTCTAGCTGCATCAGAAAATGTACCACGACGTCTGACACGTCTCCTTTTTACTGTTTTCTCACAGCTTGGATTGCTGCTGTCATAATCGATTTGAGTTTCATGGTTTGTTTCAATTACGACAGTATTTGCAGGACTTGTGTTGAAGTGACATTCGGCATCTGTCAAGCGTTGTAAGCATACAACCAGTTTCATCGATAACTTCACATCCATCTTCTGAGAGTTTAAACATTCATAAACATCAAAGTGTCCACTACTGAAATCGTCACCTGTGAATCTAAGATATTTAAGAGGCATTGGCAGTTGCCCAAAAGTGTAAAATATTTGGCCATTTCGGTACACTTGAAAGCAACAACCGAACAATTCAGTGGCAGCCATCAACTCACATGCAGATACATAGGTGAAGGGCTTAAGCATTTCACTCTTCTAGTGCTCCTGTGTAGTATAATTATCTCCTGTACTGTCATCAGTCCACACCTTGAACCTGTCCTAGTCATTTAATACATAAGACACAATGTTCCTCCGGATATCAAGATTGAGCCTGATATGGCCGTGCAATATGTAACACAGAGAATGGAAAGGGCAGGCGCCATCTCCAGGCATGGAAACCACTCGGTAAGTGACAGTTCTTTGATCGATGGTGATCACCTCGATAGACATCTCACCACCCAAATCGCTACTCGTGAATCTAAGATGTTTAACAGGCATTCCTGGTATTAACTTGTGGATTGCCTGCGAATATTTAGCGGCAGTGTGTCTATGAACTTGTGGATTAGCCCGCGAGTATTTAGCGACAGCATATCTATGAACTTGTGGATTTTTCTACAAGTATTTGGCGGCAGCGTCACGAAGTTGTTTTCGTCTAGCTGCATCAGAAAATGTACCACGACGTCTGACACGCCTCCTTTTTACTGTTTTCTCACAGCTTGGATTGCTGCTGACGGATGGCCTTATATGGGCAGGCAGCCAACTACATGGGAGGCGTGGGGATGGGGGATGCAACTCCGCCTCACACGACAACCGAGCTGCAGGCTATGGACGTATATATGTACGTGAGTAGGATTCAGTTATGACCATTACGCGTAGAATTTCGAAATGAAACCTAATTAACTTTTGTAAGTAACCTGTAAGGAATGAGCCTGCCATATTTCAGTCTTCTACCTACACGGGAAGTTGGAGAATTAGTGATGAGTCAGTGAGTCAGTCAGTGAGTGAGTCAGTCAGTGAGGGCTTTGCCTTTTATTAGTATAGACTGAGGCTTAGACAATACGCACAGCCAATAATTACACACTCTCATGACACCTTTTTGTCTCCTTCCACACTCCTGGTGAGTGTCACCCAATGCCTCCCGACTCTGACTCTCCAAGGTGAGGTGGCAGGCATCTTTTTAAGCAGGTGGGAACCAGGGAGGTTCTTCCCTGACATGCACTTCTGGACTCCAATTCTTATGCATGCCTATGAGTGTCCTAACTGGGATGCCTCAAAAAGACCACTGCCACTGACATATTGGGAATGGAATTGCATCCCATGATAATACATTCCTTGTATCCTTCTGGCCAAGCAAGAAGTCATTCACTCGTTCTGCTGGGATGTCCGTCTGTCTTCAATGGCACTTGCAACGGGTAGAACAACTAGATGTGAAATACACACCCAGACATATCAGAGAATATTTAACATCACAAGCCCAACTATCCTGCATTTCTTTCAAAACAGTTCACTCAGCCCTGTAACACCTGGAAGTCAGGTCATGCACACAATTTCTAAAAATTGTTTTTTTTTCCACAAGTACAGTGAGTAGTCAAACCAAAAACACTAGTTCTTTTATTTCAATATCATTGACAGAACTTGTGTACTTTTACATAATTTTAAAGTTTTATGCGTTATTTTGAGATTTAGGTAATAGTGACTTTGCAATACCAGCAATTTATGATATGAAACTTGGGGTATGATGGAAATAGGTAGTGGCATGATTGTGACTCTATTTTTTTAATGTCAAAATTTGCTCATGGTTGAAACTCTCATTTGCCTTACAGTTCAGCCTTCCTCCTATTTTTATTATTTTTTGTTTTAGACATCAGAAATTGGAAGCTGTTGACTCGCCTTTCGCATCACTGCCAATTCTTCAAAGTGAACAAATAAAGTAGAAGTTGAACAGCCCGTTGCTGAACTGTAATGTCACTTTGTGCAACATTAATACAAATGGCCAGGAGATGTCACTAGAGAGATCGGCGTCAAGTGCTTTGAAACCACAAAAGCTCACGTCACAGAATTTGGAAATGATGCATTAACGGGTAAATCTGCTATCTATTAGCTGGCAATGAACTGCATTTATTATATTTCTGTAATTACACTTCCAGTAATCGATTTTTACAATGTAAGAAGTACTTTTGAAAAGCACTACACAACAACTACATCAAAACTGGACATTGGTGATATATTTTTCGTTGAGGAATTCCTTAAGTATAACCAAAGTAATGTTTTTTTAATCTTTATTTATGCCAATAAGGTAACAGTTTCAAGTAACCTTTTTTTTTTTTTAACCTTATCTTCACATCATTTTTAAAAGTTTTATTTATTTTTGTTTGTGAGTTAATAATATCCTGACATGAAATGCATGAATATTTAGCATTTAAACTTTGGTTTCATACTGTTAGTAAAAAAAAAAAAAAAAGAAATAAAATACATTGCAGTCACATTGTGTCAAACATACTGACCAGGGGCCTTATGTATAAGCGGTGCATATGCACAAAAATGTTGCGTACGCCTGTTTCCATGCTCACATAGTGATGTATAAAAGCTAAACTTGGCATAAAGCCACACACGCTCACAGTGGCTTCCCCCCTTGCGTACACACTATTCTGCTTGGTTTTGCAAACTGGCAGCACTCAGTGTCAAAGCAGTGTTGCTGTTTCTGTGTGGTGTCCCATTTTTTAGATTTGCTTCAGTGACGCAAGATTTATCAAATCTATCGAAATTGCCTGCGTGTCGTTTACAAGTTTAATTCACTTGATTGTAATCATTCTGTAACAGTATAATGGTGCATGGAATGGCCAAACTATTCCAACTACCATGGCTGTTTTAGCATTGTTACTCACAGTGCACCACTCAGAGTATTTTAACCCATTGTATGTGTGGTATCATTGCTGCACAGCAGCTGATCGGAACGCTCTATGGCATCTTGTGTCAAGAGCGCAGAGGATTATTGGGATACAGCTTCCAGCCATAGGAGGACATTTATAGCACACGTTGCCTAAGGAAAGCCAACAGCATCTGCAGGGATTCCACTTGGCCATACCACAGTCTATTTGAATTTCTCCAGTCCATCAAATTCTTCAGAGCTTTTCCTACATGGACCTTGAGGCTCAGAAACAGTTTCACCCCAAGAGTTATAAATGCACTCGGTCAGTCCATGAAGTGCTCCTGGTAGAACTGCTTTTACTGATAATTACAATTACCTCACTGTAAACTTGCACTACAACTGTAACATTGTACAACCTGAGCCACTTTATGAACCATTTGCACTATCTGCAATATACAGTATGTACATGTTTATTATACTTATGCTTTCATCTTTATATATAATACGCTACCGTGGCTGTTCGTTTGTCTGTCCAGGATTGTCTGTAGCTCGCAAACCGTTTGAACTATTGACCTGAAATTTGGTACACATATACTATGTGACGTCTACTATCCACTTTCGGGGTGATGATTTTTATTACTCTTTTTATTTTTATTTTATTTTATTGTAGAATCAACTCTCTGCAGCGCGCAGACACACCTTGGGTTTCTTGCAGCAAAATAATTTATAACATCATCATATGATATACTAGCTGTGTGTGGTCTTCTGGACAAATGACAACCCGAAGACTCCCTTGCCGTTTTACTATATTCGTGGACTTGGAAAGGCATCAACATGCAAGCTCTGAAAATATGTAAAAGTGTATGTATGCGCCATCTAGTGGATGTGGTTGAGCGTGAGCAGAGTGGACTGCTCCACACACCCACAGGCCTTTTGTTTATATCTGTCTATTTCCTAGTGGCCACACTGTCCCTGCTGCAGTGCCAGCGTTCCTGCCCCCAAGACCTCCTCTCCTCAGGCTCGCTCTCTCACATTAGTACCACCTGACCTGAGGAACAAGCAAATCGGGCAGCACCAACGACAAGATGAAGCTGCCTGCACTCAGTTGCTCACAGCCACTTGGGTTGGCTGCCACTCCCCATGAAGTTGAAGGGGGACAGGAGGGGACTGGGATGCAGCTGCGTGCCCATCTGGCAGGTTGCGTGTCACATGTAAGGACCAGGGGGTGAGTCCTGACTCCAGCATGAAAGTGGCTGACTGCTGAAGTTGAAGCGGCTCTGCCTCACGGTCACACGCACCACATTGTGCACAGGTAGCAAGGAAGCTGCACGTCATACAAAATGCCCGGCATGCCGCCTGCTCTAGTGTATGCAACAGAACACAGACTGTGAGGCACGGCTGAGGCACACAACTTAAGCGTTTCTTTGCACGCCAGACAAATTTTTCTAAATACTAAGGGGCTCCGCAACCCTGCTCGCTTCGCTCACTCAAACCCCGGGTTTGGTTTACTGGATAAACAATTTAAAGAGATTGCTATTTTCATGGGAATTGTTACATATGCATTATTTTCACTTTTACTTGAAAACTTTTGTAAAAACAATACTTGTCCTTTATTTCCCGCGCCGGGCGTGGTTATATCTCTTTCTCACAGGAAGTATAACGCTGCACACGTTGTATGGGGGGGGCGGCTGAACGCACGCTAAGGAGATGCCATCGGATCAGCTGCTGTCTTTCTGCTGCTGGCAAGCTGTGTATTCTGCTTGTCGCGCTGCGCGTCGATCATTTAAAAGCCTGTACAGCAACTGTCCTTTTTCCACTTTGTGTTCCTAGCTCTCGCATTGTGAAGGGTCTAGGGCTGAATGCACGCTAAGGAGAAGCGGTCGGATCATCTGCTGCCGAGCTGTGTGTTCTGCTTGTCACTTGTTTTTATTTTAAGAGCTGGGAGCACATGAAGTGTGTCTGCCAAAAAAGCATTCCAACAACTGCTAGGTTAGATGTCTGTGGTCTTGTTTTAAATGTTGTGTCACTGCCTTGTCTCACATGACGTTAAAGTGTCTCTCACGGGCCGTCAAATTGTCTTCCGAGAAGATCAAGTCTTGTCTCCCTAGTCTCCATCCCAAGATTTTTTTTTTTATAATAGAGAAAAAATAAAAATAGGAATCTCTACAGAAGCTGCGGTGGGCTTGCGCCCAGTTTTGGCTGGCATTGGCTCCAGCAGACCCCCGTGACCCTGTAGTTAGGATATAACAGGTTGGATAATGGATGGATGGATGGATGGATGGATCTCTACAGAAGGCTGCAGTAATGCATCCTGACCACTAGAGGGTGCCCTAGCGCCTTGACTGGACAGCTTATGCCCAGAAACAGCTCTGCCTCATCAGCACTGCTGGAATCGTGAAATGGGCTGTTTGAGGAGGCCTCACTCCGTACACCAATAGTGCAGTGTGAAGAGGGGACCTCATTTATACCCACAGGTACGTGTGTGCCTTTCTAAACACTCCAATGAAGTTCTGGACACATGTCAGGGAGAAGCAAACAAGAGGCACCTGACCACAATTTGGAGTGTCCCAGTAAAGGCTCGAAGTACTGATATGAACATGAGATTTCAGTTATTGATTTTAATACACTAGGGGGCTTCGCTCGCCAACCTGTTTTTGGTTTTCCGCATACACACTTTTAAGATTTTTTTTCTTTGAATTGCTGCTATTTCATTAGTTTCACCTTTATTTCAGAACTTCTGTAAAAACAATATTTGAAATCTTTCGAGTCCCAATGTGCTGAATCTTGAATGAGATCTGTGAGACACGTGTTTAATGACTTTGTACCATAATACACACAGACAAAACGATCGACATCATCAGCAGTAACCAATAAATGCATGTGCGGTAAACTCCGTTTTTGAAATTCTCTGATTTAAACTTTAAAGCCTTACAATATTTACATACTTCTGACATATCACCTATGTCCGTATATTCGATCTCTGTTCACCTTTTCGTTATTTCTCCGAGTAATAATTTCTCTTTCTTTGCGCTAATGCGACGTTTCCTTTCTTTTTTTGAGACGGCCATTTTTTTCTGCTTTCCTATTCTGTATCCTGCTCTCCATGTGTTTCTACGAGTCTTTTGAATTCCAGTTTTCATTTTCTCTAACCTGCTCTGCATGTGTTTAGCCCCTTGTTTTTTTAACCTCTTTTATGATGTTTTACTGTTTTCTACTCTTTGTCTTTTATTTCTGACCTTGCTTTATCCTGCTTTTGTTTCAGGTGATTATTTTCCCTTTTTCGAGTAATAATTTCTGTTTGTTTGCGCTACTGCGATCTTTACTTTCTTTTTTTATACTTTCTAATTTTCCTACTTTCATATCCTTTAACTTTCTCCACATGTGTATCGCGCCAACGTTGTTTTTTTTTAGCCTTTCGAATTCCACTGCTTTCATAATCTCTAACCTGCTCTACATGTGTACAGCGCCAACGTCCGGATTGGACTTACTTTTTTTTTCAATTCTTCTTGTTCCAGGTTGATAATTACTTTCCTTATTTTCTGAATTTGCACCTAGATTCTTCTTTTTCTTTTTTGTCTCTCTAATGCTTTTGAGTCTCTTTTCTCTGCACTGCGTTCTTCTTCGCTTAGTTGTCTATGTTTCATTTATAACGTATTGTCCTTATACACTTTATATGCATTGAGAGCCCTGGACGTGTGTTGTGCTCAAAGCCTCCATTACACGACTGAGTGCGTTGCTCCCCGTGATCTTATCTGGTAGTAAGTAGGGCGTATCTTGCAAGAATCTCATGTTCTACGTCATCGCGAGGCGGTCCTGGTCAATCTCTTGGCACAAAGTCTCATGTTTAAGGTCCCCGCGTGGCGCTCTGTGGCCAGTCTCTCTAGTCTCGCAGGTCTTTTAAGTGTCTTCTGTGATCTTAATGTGAAGATCACGTCTCGTCGCCCTACTGTTTCTCTCCAGGATTTTTTTTTATAATAGAGAGATTTGACAACCTTTCTGAAAAGATGTTTTCACTTTGTCATTATGGGTTATTGATGGACAAAAATGGCAAATGTATCCACTTCAAATGAAGTCTCCAACACAGTGACGTGTGCAGAAAGTGAAGGGGTCTGAATACATGAGACCACTGTGTGCGCCTACTGAGCGGCTCTTCCTTTTTCTGGTGGTGCAGGCAGGGTGTCTTCTTTTTTTCTTGTTATAAATTACGATGACTCCTAAGCTCTGCATATAAATCTTAACAGAAACAAAACCCCAATAACATAACCCACATCATAAACTATAGCACTTCTCTGACTCACATACAGTATAACTAGAGAGAGGATGAAAGCAGACGCTGACCGTGCTTTGCTGCAGCCACCACACGACGAACCACCCGATTGGGACCCAAGTGCAGCGGGTGACACCTCAGCACCACACTAGAACAGTGGGAGTTGTGTTTTTTTTTTACAATGGCTGGAGTGCCAATCCTGCCACCAGCTCCCAAGTTTTCTCTGTAACGAAGGGATGAAGCAACTGCAGGTTAAGGGCCTCGATCAAGGGCCCAACGGACTGGAATTACTTCTGGCATTTACGGGATTCAAATCAGAAACATTCTGACTGCCAACGCAGATCCCTAGCCCACTCCACACTACGTATAAATGTATAATTAGGCTTAAAATATGTCGAATATAAATCCAAAGAGATCACGTCACTTAAATAACAGCATATACAGTATTCCACGATGAAACATATCTAGGCTTATGCCTTAATAAACAGTAGAGCAGTGGCTTCCGGTTTTCATTCTAATTCTCTTCTTAATTAGTGCCCAGTTTTTGCTGCTAATTAACTAATTTTGCCTTTGTTTTAATTAACTTGACTCAGGCCCCCTAGTTGTTTCTTATATTCTTAATTATATCCCAGCCAAACAATAATGAGACACAAATCAATCTGGCACTTGACCAGCTCACCTGTGCCCATCACACAATATCTTAAAATTAAGAAAGGTGAAGGTCTCGCTCAGTAAGGTTGATCACTCGGGTTACAAAAATATTTTGGCGGCATCTGCTGTGGCGAAAATGAGAGCAGCAACAAGCCATTGAATTAAACAACGGGTTTAAATAATGAAATGAAATTTAGATGGTCATCTGTTGTCACATTTCAATGAAGAAAAGAATCAACGCAGAGGACTGAATCGTTAAAAAAAACAGGGCTGTTAAAATGAAGGGAAAAGAAGGTAATTGGCAATGAAAACTGGTTACTGATTAGGAAAGGGGTTAGAATGAAAACCTGCTGCTACTGCGGCCCTCAAAGCTGGGAGTTCGACACCCCTGCAACAGAGGCTTACAGGACACGTACTAAGTTGCATATAAATAACGTTAACTTGAACTAGAAGTTAAACACAATTAAAACTTCAAACCATATCTCATTCTCCTCTTATTACAAAATGGGAGACTAACGTGCTCAATACTTTATCTCATTATTCATCTCTACAACTCTCTTGCAGGACTGTGGTGCACACTCACTAACTCCCCTGTCACCATAGACATAGAATTACTGGACGCCGCATGACCACCAGCATCGTACGTCAACGTCGCCGCCATATTGTGAGTGGCACTGCTGTGGCATGAAGTAATGGATAAAGATGCCTCACGCATGTGCTGCTCGGGATTGTACAAGCCGCTGTACGCTCCAAACCAGATCCCGGGGATTACATTTCATAGGTAAGGCTGAACAATTGTTTTGGTTATATTTGGCCATTAGAAAATCCTGTTTTATAATCTTAACTTTAGCTACGCCAGGCTAAGCTAGCAAAGCCAAGCATTCATGTGCTCAAGTGAGCCTCCAAACAACGTTTTGGCTAAACGTATTTTGTCACTATGTAGATTGCTGTTAGCTGTTAACATTTCTCAAACTTTGAAGGTTTCCCAAAGAAATCCACCTCAGGAAGCAGTGGGAGGTAGCCCTTAGCTGTACCGGCATCATATGATCAAAGCTACCACTCGCTCACATTAAAAAACAAAGGAGGTTTCATGATTCCTTCTGAGGAAACGAAGGCTGCACCATATTGTCAGACTGCATACTCTCAAATTACAGGATCAGAGTGAGCGAGAGGAGTGCAAGTCTGGAGGAGATCAGTGAGGTTGTGGAGAGCTTTAAATGTTAAGAGCAGTATTTAATATTGTATGCTGTAGTTAACAGGGAGCCAGTTAAGAGAGTGAATAGGTGTAGATGTTCAGTGGATTTAGTTATAATGGCAGCAGCATTTTGAAGAAGTTGAAAGTGATGGAAACGTTTTTGTGGGATGCCAGTTAGAATAGCATTACAGTAATCTATACGTGAGGTGACTCGGGCATTAACCAATACTTCAGTACTGTGTTTTGCGTAAGAACAGGACTAAATCTAGAAATGTTTTGGAGATGGAAGGAGGCAGTCTGAGAAATGTTACTTATATGGGAGGAATTATTTAATAATTATTATTAAATAATTGCCATTATTAGTGTATAAATGGATACAAATAATTGCATCTAAAAGATTTGCCAAAATCTGTTGGAAGTAAACGATACTGTTTTAAACGTTATCGTTTTTTCATCAGAAAACCAGGTTTCCACGTCTACCTGTATTCATTTAAATGGCACTTTTGCCACTCGCACTATGGCAGAGGCACTGACATAATGTGTCGACTTGGCAACACAGTGAATGTGGTATCTACCTATACATGTCTATGGCGACACCCTCTTTTTTATTTATATATAATCATACAGCTTGTTCCCAGAAGTGCCATAGAACCAGCATCCCTTTAGCAACGATGCCTTCAAAACTTGGTTCCTTCACCGTTTATATACATATTGCAATTACAAATAGTTCAACATTATTTTCAGTTACACCACTCCCACAAGTTCCTGTCCATAAAGCAGTGGATTAACAGAATGGGCAGATGGAGGAGCATTCTTGTCCACGTCTGTAAGAGTCACAAAACATTTTTCAAGGAAATCAACATCACTCATCTTGGTTTCATAAATCACCTTTTCTCAGTGAGCACCATCTCATAGGCATCAAAAGACACTGAAAGCAATGGTTGCAGTACTACCCCCTTCTAAACCTCAAGGAGGCACTCCAGAAATTCAATTTCTGAGGTACAACAGCTTGTTTGTCCATGTCGAATTGTGGAACCTGCTGAGGCAAAGTGTGGAAATGAGGCAGATGAACAGCATCCTCACAGTTGAAGGTGTAGCTAAAGTTCGTTAACTCCCAAAGTCTGGTTATGCACACAGCATAATGGTGTGGTGAAGGAGGTACCAGTGCAAAGGCATAGTAAAGTGTGGGCACAACCTGGCATTGGTGACATGGATCACCACATGAGCTCCCACACAAATGAAGAGGAGCAAATTGACCAAAATGGGTTCTTCAAAGTTTATACCATTTTTTCAAATAAACCAGTCAACTGTGTTAAAAGGTGTAGACACTTTAAAGATGGGGGTATAGATATTATCCTCTCATGGATACCTGCTAGCATTGCCCAAGCATGCCTGGTAGACAAAACACAGGTGGGCCAGTGCTGGTTTCATCCAGGATCTGAAGAGCTTGAGATGAAGAATTAATGCTGCATTTGTCACCTTGTGGAGTTGGTAAGGCACAAGTCACAACTGGCTCATTTTAGTAGAGGGATTGCACACCACACAACTTCTAAAGGGTGTGTGTAAACAGATAGAAATGTTGAGTTTTTCAGCGTGTGGCTTTTTGCACTTAAATTTTGTTTTCACTTCATTGTGAACAGCTTCATACAACACACTAAAACAACCGTATTAAGGATGTATTAAGATTAAGTGCTGTTGCAAATAGGACTGGCCCGCGACTGGTAGGGAAAACATTTATGTAGTGAGCCCTTGCAAAACCAGTACACTTTACAACTTACACTGTAATCCACATACAAGATATTGTGCCAGAATGGCATTGGGAAGTAGCAGGAGGACAGGACCCGACCTTCCCATTATGAAGGGCTGCCAGCCCAGAGACTGCCTTGTGTGGACTCTGGAAAGAAGTTCCAAGTTGGTGGACAAAATGGCAGCACAAATAACTGCTTCTTCAGAACAGATAACAATTGGAAATACAGATTTTGTGAAGAATTTTTCTTTGTAGCATTCAAAATGTTGGTCTGAAATTTAGTGTAATGGAAAAGCAGTTTTGTTGGGGTAAAGATCATTGTGCATGTTGCCAATCAGTGGTAAAAATATTTTGGCAGAGTATTGCTGAACACAAAGGTTGAACTTTTTGATCATATACCAGCCCCACCAAAAACACATACTCACACCATGTCTCTAACCATACCGTTATCTGAATACTGAACAGCTAAAAAAAAAGACAACAGACACCATTAAATAAAATCATTTTTTACAGCCAACTTTGGTACATTTACACATTTGACACAACTAAGAACGAGTGAGTGGTAGACAATGCACATCTTTCCACTTTTCTCATATTTGGCTCATTCTGTAACAAATACCAATGAAGTAACTGTACAGAAGCAATTCAGATACAGATCGGTTGAAATTAACCATTTAAAATTCATGATACAGGAATGTGCTTCAAAGCACTAGTAGTGTGTATACTTTCATAAAAATGAAAGAAAAAAATGAAGGACCTTTTAGATCCAGAGAAAACATTTCTAATCCATATTTTTGGAAATTTGAAAAGCAAGACATTAAAAAAATAAAAAGTACAATTAGACAAAGCTTTCTGGTTTCAGATGCTGCTACCATAACATTACTGCAATCATTCTTTAGGTTACAACAGCATGTAAGGGAACTGTGCTGCTGAAAGGTTAAAAACAAATAAGCCCGTGACATCAAGTGTCACCCTTTAAGCACACACCTCATTCATTTAAAGTGCATCATCTATTAATGATTTTTCTTTTTAGATTTTCCTCCCATTAATGGATAATGTGGCTACCACAAAAGCTACACTTGCAGCTAGCCTGATACAAGACAGCAACAAGCTTCCTCCACTAGAACAGCAGATGCAAGTCAACTTAACACTCTCAGTATTTGCAGACTTGCCAATGGCATGCGCTTCATCATACTGAAGATGTGATTGCACTGAACCTGCCATTAAGGAGGAAGAAGCCAGAAAAAAGAAACTAAAGCAGCAGCATCATGTTTACATATTTACAAGTGTGTGCCACTAAACTTTAGCACCTCACTTTATTTTTAGGGATTACAGTGAGATGGAGAATTTAGACTGAAAGAAAAACACACCCCCAAAACCAGAAAGCTCACAAATTTTAGGCACAGTAATAGCATTCACATCAAGGCCACACTTGGTGTGCAAACTCCACAAGACGACAAATAAAAACGGTGTCAGACTAACTCCATCGACAACTTGCCACCATTATTCTACCAAAACTGGAGGATGTCAGTGCATTCTTGTATCTTCCCCATGCTCCAAAGGGTACAACAATAGCAGTCACGTTATCTTGTGCGCCATATTGGAGTGCCTAAAAAATTTGAAAGACATTAAAGATTAACTACATGCTAATTTCTTCTGAAGTGACAATTACATCCTAAAACTGCACATTAAAAATGTCTACCATGACACACCAATTTTAGAATGGAAAAATATACAAATATGAATGCATGGAAAGAGTAACCATGCTAAGGTTAGCAATTACTGTTTCACTTCCAGTTGAGTACCAATTCTAAAAGCACTCACAAACATGTTTAACTCTTGAGGGCTGAATATTTTTTCCAAAAAACAGTTTTCTGAAAAGCATCCAAAGCAAGGGTCTCACACATAAATCAACCTAAACAATCAGCTGCTGGGTGCTGTGGCCACCAGTTCAGTCTCTAGTGGCTCGAGACACTCATGGGCGGCAGCACAGCCATCTTCCCATGATGGGGGTAGGGACGGCGGCAGCAGTCACGGTCACAGCGCAACGCGATCTAGCTTGTACCTCTCATGTCATTATGAGTTGTGGTCTTCATCTACATAAACGTGTTCGGCACCACGATTAGCTGGAGATCGATCAACGGTACCTCACTTTCGTTTTCGATCTCTAGATCAATTGCGAAAGGTCAGAGTCCAATTCAGCGGTAATACACAAAACGCTGTCCTCGGAGTAGTTTGCTTTGTGTGTTCGCTTTGATCTCTCACCAGATGTCGATACCATTTTTGTCGTCATTTGCTCTTCACTGCTCCCACAAGCACAGGGAATCTCAGTCAAACCAATGAAGCTAACTTCCCTTCTAGCAAAGAAAGTTAAACAAACATAATGGCGGGTTTTGTCACCATTTGCAGTTGCTTACTACTCCAACTTATTCCTGCCGACAAAAGTCGACAGCCGCCCTGAAAGAGTTAATACAATTTAGGCTGTTGGGGGCACACAGCCTATGCCCTAATAAAAGTTGTTCTCAAATCTATACTAATAAAAGGCAAAGCCCTCACTCACTCACCCCTAATTCTCCTACAATTCCATGTAGGTAGAAGGCTGAAATTTGGCAGGCTCATTCCTTACAGCTTACTTACAACAGTTAAGCAGGTTTCAGTTCGAAATTCTACACGCAACAGTCAAAAACATTTTCCATGTTGAACTTTATTATTTATGGCCCCATCTTCACAAAATTTGGTAGGCGGTTTCCCTGTGCTAACCAAAACCGATGTACGTACTTATTTTAGTGGTATGACGCCACTTTCGGCCACCATATTGAACTTTCCAATGGTCTTTGTTACTTATGGGCCCATCTTCAAGAAATCTGGTACGCGGGTTCCCAACGCTAACTGAATCCTACTTACGTACATATATACGTCCATAGCCCGCAGCTTGGTCACCGTGTGAGGCAGCATTGGGTTCCCCATCCCAATGCCTCCCATGTTGTTAGCTGCCTGCCTATATAAGGCCGTCCGTCGCTCCGGTCTCTACATTCCCTTTCTTGCTTCGCCACGGGATTCACGTCTCCCTGCTGATAACTACAGCCTTTTTTATTTAATCCACGGCTTCTGCGCTGTTTTATTGTTCATTTATTACGATTATAGTTATTGTGTAGGTATTTTAGACTTACTTTACATTGTTCAGGTACCCATTTCCTTTATCGTTCCAACCGTACCCCTATTAACATGTCTATCGAGGTGATCACCATCGATCAATGAACTGTCACTTACCGAGTGGTTTACATGCCCGGAGATGGCTCCCTGCCTTTTCTATTCTCTTTGTTACATATTGCACGGCCATATCAGGCTCACTCTTGATATCCGGAGGAACATTGTGTCTTATGTACTATGTACTGACTGGTCAAGGTGTGGACTGATGACGGTACAGAAGATAATTATACTACACAGGAGCACTATAAGAGTGAAATGCTTAAGCCCTTCACCTATGGTTCTGCATGGGAGTTGATGGCTGCTGCTAAATTGCTTGGTTGTCGCTTTCAAGTGTACCGAAATGGGCAAATATTTTACACCTCGACAACCGCCAATGCCTCTTAAACATCTTAGATTCACAGGTGACGATTTCAGTAATGGACACTTTGATGTTTATGAATGTTTAAACTCTCAAAAGCTGGATGTGAAGTTATCAATGAAACCGGTTGTATGCTTACAACGCTTTAGAGATGCAGAATGTCACTTCAACACAAGTCCTGCAAATACTGTCGTAATTGAAACAAACCATGAAACTCAAGATTATGACAGCAGCAATCCAAGCTGTGAGATTTGAAACAAGATTACTGTTCACATTGCCAACTATATGTTGCATGCTTAAGAGTAAGCTCAGCGCACACAGCCTGGTCATGTTACAACCGGAGGGCCGAACTCACAATGTGGTATACAAAGAGATCCTTAAATAATTATCGGTATTTTTTCCCTCAGTTTAAAAAGGTTTAATTTTCTTCTTAATAAAAATTTTAAGGCAGTACTTCGCCGCTGCGAAGTATGGGTATTTTGCAAGTATAAATGTATGTATGTATGTATACACATATGCGCCAGCAACACTCATGACAATGACAAAACAATTACATTGTCAATCATCTTACGTTATTATTAAAATGTTTCAAAAATCTTACCTGATCTGTAACAATAACAGCAGCTTCTGACGAGTCTTGACATTTTTTGACAATATCACACATTTCTTGAACTTCCATTATTCCACTGACTCCATCGGTAGCTAATATCAGGAAAGAGTCTCGAGATTCCTGCAACTGCACAATCAAATTTGTTGAGAAGGTTTCTCCAAATACTATTGATCACACACTAAAAGTAGATCTCAAATCTGTAATTTGCATACCATTACTTTTGTAGTCTCAGGTTCTGCAATAACACCATATGGTTTAACTTGAAAATCTCCAATACTCCTGGTCATCGCCAGCCTCCCATTAACATAGGGTTCACCAGCACTGTTCCACTCGATAAATCCACCAAACTGCTGAATTCTGCAAAAGACCATGAAAGAGTTTGTAAATAGAAATGATTTCTGAAGAGTAAAACTGAATAAATTATTTGTTTTGCCATGGAATGGACTGGGGACCTAGTCTGGGACATTTTCTTGCTTTCTGCTGCTGGAATAAGCTTCTGATCATCCGCATTAACAGTGTATAAAAATGGATGGATACAAAACAATCATTTGAGTGGAAATTCACTACAAGAAACCAAAATTGGGCATATTTCCAAATGGCAAAAATAAGCCTTGAGGATGTGTAAACCTTTCTACCAAACAGCATCTACAATCTAAAAAGCACATAAGTATTTGTAAAAAATGCTGAAGTGCAGAATATTTAAAATACCTTTTACCAGCTGAAAGAAAAAAAAAATGGGAGCAGCTAACTTTAAATATTTAATTATAAAAACCTCACCAACTGCTGCTTGTCACTGCATTGCTCAAATAAAAATGAACGTTACAAGATGCTATTGCCATCGTTTACCCTTAAACAAGCTCCTGGGTGGTTTGAGGGGGTAGTGCAAGAATAAATCTGACACTGCTGGCTTGTCATACTGGTGAGGGGAAAACAGCATTTCCCTACTAGCAGTTTGTGTAAAATATACAACTCAATCAAAAAAAAAAAATGCCCAATTTACTAAACATGCATTTAGCTGTGGCAATAGCTTGTAACTTTCAGTGAATCTACTAGGCCTCTACCACTCCCCACATAATGCTTTATGGTGGGAGTGGTGGTAACCCTTGTAATACACACAAAATTACTTGGTTTGTAAATATCTCAAAAATCTATTAGGCCTAGACACAACAAAAGCATGATGAAGTACCCAAATATCTACAGAATGCATCATTTACTAAAACGTGTGAAGTATTTGACAACCTAACTTACATTTGAGTAAACATAAAATCATAATACAGGATTGTTGTTGTGTACATAATTAGAATGTGGAGGTGATGACAGCCAATAGAGGATAAATTAATCCAATAACACAACTTCTCTTGTAGATCTCACCTTTGCCTTTCATCTTTTCTCCTTGGGTTGTGGTCCTCAATTAAATGTATTGCTTTTCCTTCTCTGCAAAGGACAGCTGGGCTGTCCCCAACACTGGCAACTACAAGCTCGGTTTCATTGCGCAGTAAGGCAACAGTTGCTGTTGTGCCAACAGACAAGACAACCCCTAAAAATGAAAAACAATAACAATCAGCAAATTTGGAGGGAGAAAAACTGGACATTACTCCTCTAGCAGAAAAGTCATGTTCAAGAGTATGAACAGTTTAAAATCTAAAAATGGGGCATTTTATATTACTTAATAGTTTAAATATTAAATATATTAAAATGCAATAAATTACTTAAAAGCTAAAGTGCTACAATTATTAATGTGTTAAAACTGCAGCCAATAATCTGATTTCTATCTATTAACATACTATCAAACATTACAGACAGCTCAAAATTACATTAAATTTAATCAGAGTCTACATATGCGCCTAAATCTTTCAAATTAAATCGTACTACTGCCAACCTTAGAACTGCTCAAAAAGAGGAGAACTCACGAGGAGTTTACATGGTATTTAAAAAACATTCGCAGTCTTCAGTAGTCCAGACATGGAACCGCTGGACTCCATCACCTAGGTTGAAATATAAAGGAGGTAACAAACCAAAAAGCAGCCAGCTAAGGCTCAAATGCTTGTTAGATTCAAGACAAGAACATCTCAATTCCACTCACTAACTGGCAAAAGCATGTGAAAAGCACAAACACGAAAGCTTAAACAATCTCTTAATATTAGAACTGGAATAGAGATGCTACAAAGAATAGATCAGGGTCCTCATTTACCAATAACCTATGATTTGCTATGCAATCGCCGTGTACGAGGGCTTTAACACTAATGTGTATCAAACCACTTTACCACTGGAAAACACCCACATTTCTGAAGGCCTTCTATATTATGAACAGGATACATTAACGTCATAAAAAATGTTCGCTGGAGGTCATTGTGTCAAACTTTGTTCCATTCTACAGGGCATGCCTAACTGCCAACAATAAAGTTGCCAGTTTTCCTTACTTTTGCAATCTAAGTGCAAAGTTGTTTTACTGTCATCGACTGATGACTACAAGGTGGCTATTTCTTCAAAGTAAAACATTTTCTGAAGGACGAACCACCTGCTAAATTTGTCTTGGGACAGCATTACGTTCACTCTGCTTCAATGCAGAAAAGTTAATGGGAACATTGGTAAAGCAGTACTGCTGGACCTAATTCTAGAATTTCAGCTTTGCCTTAGCTGTTCCCACTACACAAATTATCTGTCATGGTCTATGGACTGTAAATAAACTGGATAAAATCATCACAGTGTAATACTGTCAAATGTAAAAATGTCAAATGTCAACATGCTCAGATATGCAAATTGGCATTTGTAAATGTGTTATGTGAATATTGGCAACTATAGGCAATATTTGTCTTAATGTACACTTTTTTGTTTACATGATTGATAAATAAGGACCCAGTCCATTATAAAACACAATCTAACATTAGTCTTTAAAAACTCATACAAATTTTTACAAGCAATTCAGTGAGAATTGAATTGCCACTTTTAATATTACATAATTAAAACCAATTCATCCCATGCAACATTTGGAAACAAGCCTACATTTTTTGCAATACGTTCATGCATATTTAAAAGTAACACTGCAAAAATCTTTATCTTTATTTAAATTAAATTATGGGGACTGCAAAATGCAAGCCTAAGCATACTTGTTCAAAATAAAAAAAAAATAATTTAAACTGCATGATCTTTGAAAAACATTTTTATACTAACTGCAATTCTCAATGTATTTTATTGAAAGCAAATACTCTAAAGACAGCTTTAGTAAACATTCCCAGTCTTCCCAAAACTTACCTTCTTGCAAACTATAAACATGCTGCAGAAAGGCGTGGTCAACTTCGAGAAATGACTTGTGTAATACTGTTTCAAGATCAAATTCTAACTGAAGATTTTTCCTGTGGAAGAGAAATGAATTACAATGCAGTTTGTAAAACAAGTTATCCATCCTATTAATTTATTAAGATGTGGTGTGGTGGGAAGCGGGTCTTTACAGACCATCAAATCTCAATTTGATATTTCAGGCAATTTGGATGAATAGAATATAGGTAATTTGTGGGGCTGAATGGCCTACTCTCATCACAATTTTCTAATATCCCTCCATGTATAAAATGTATTTCAAACATGGAAAAGCAATATAGCAGTGTGGTTATGTTTTTTCATTTCACATATGGCAACACATTTCATCCCAAGAAATTACTTCTCACCCGTGGTTACATTCTGCTATCTGGAATCTGGACATAAACTAGTTTTACATTTCTTGGGGGTCTAACGTAGGATGCTGCGACATGCGAGCTTATCCTTACCTTATGAAGTATGATATGTTGCGAGAACAGAACTCTGCAGCAGCGTCTCCCCCATGGCCATCGAAGACTGCGAAAAGCAACACATTGTCTGAAAGTTTCTGGACACAGAGGCGATCTTCGTTTGTCTTCCGCTTTCCTTTTTGGTTGGCGCATCCCACGTTGGGAAGGCTCCCAGCCTCGACACGAGCATCGGCTAAGCGAGGGGGGAGCAGGATGGGCTCGTCCAACCAAATGCCGAAACGGTCCCAGGCTTTGGTCAGCGGCGCGTGATTTTGTAATGTCACGGCCAGCAAATTTTTCCTGTCGGTGGAGGAGGAAATGCAGCGGTTGAGCGATGTCGACCAGCGTTTCCGACTGGCTACCCGCAGGTTCGTTGCCAATCGTCCAATCCGGCAGCACAGTATAGAGGATTGGGCAGACATGACTTCTAGACACGTAAAGGACACCTGCAAATAAGCAAATGAATAATTCTTGTTGAGCAGGTAAACAAATAGTTTTGGGGGATTAACAAAGGCAATAAGGCTGATTGGTCAAGTGAAATGATTGGCAGGGGAAACGCCCACACGTAAAGATTCTGCACAGTGGGGGTTGCCTCGTATCCTCCCCCAGGCATATGAATCAAGAGCAGACAGCTGTCTTTTCATGCATGCATTGTCGGGTACTTAAGACGATTATGTGACAATCGTTTAGCTTTTTAATGCATTTACACCAAAAAAGAGCATTTCGCCATATTCTAACCAGTTCAGGATTGCTTGGTGCCGATACATATACATTCAGTAAAAATCGGTAGCAACACAATTACAGTTTAGCGGTCTAACAGTTTACCTGGTAAATGGCATCTACAAGAGTTTACTTGTAAAGTATAGCACACTGCATTATCCAGATTCTCGATAAAAAAAAACAGGCACGCATGCGCAATGGACCGCAGAGAACGTTCACAATGAAAGTGGCGCCAAACTACTTCCTGAAATTAGTTGTTAATATTACAGTCCATTTTACTATCGATATGTGCTGCTCTTTAAGTCATTAAAACTGCACACTATTTCGATATTATTAAAAAGGTCACATATTCGCAGCCTCCGCGACGCAAACTCGCATACCGGAGCGCCGGGCTGATGCAACACTGCCGACTGCTTAAGGTGGGCGTGGTCGAAAACAAAAATAATGCAATCGAGCACGTTTTATAGTTGCAATTGTGCACATTTTCTATAAAATAATTTTGCACGAACATGCACAACATTTTCAATATGCATTTACAAATTAAAATCAACATTTCCCTGCAAACATTCCAAACACTCAATCACAAAATAATCAAACAACATATGCAGAAAAGCATGAATCAAAATTAAACTTACAAGATACAAATATATTCAAAGCTTTCTTATGTTCAGCTGCTGTTCGACGGCGCAGTCGAAAAACTGACCACTACCCTACAAGCAAGCAAACAAGCCAGAAGCCCTGGTCGTCTGGAACAGAAGGAGTGCGTCTGGCAAGGCTGCTTTTATAACCTTGGTCTGCGCGGATGGCTACAACTGCAGAGTAATTCAAGCGGAGTGATAAAACGGCAGTGTTGCGCCTGATTATTTGACCAAGTCCTCGGCTATTAACGCCCATAGGTATGTGCTAATGTTTTGAATTCGAAAACTTAACACGCCTGTTTCAGACATCGAATTTTTCGATATCAAAAAACTGAAAAGAATTTCTTAAGATAAATATTTAAAAAAGAGAAGCTCGCATCGTAAAGTCTATTATTACGGTACAATCTGAAAAAACAAGTAGAATATTTATTTAACTACGGATACTATCAAAAATGTCCAATCACTTTTATTTATTAACAAAAATAACTGTACATATAAATACACCGATTATTTTATTCACGTGCAAACAGTACTGTACAAGAAGAGTTTACCTTTAGCCGCCTCAAAAGCCCGAGATGGAATAATCCAGAATGTGTGACTGGAGGCATAACGCTTCCTATTGTTATACGTCAGCGAGAATAAAAGCCTGAGCCGGAATCTTCTAGAATTCTTTTCCTGTTGCCTATTGATAGTGCAATTTACATGATAGCGATAACAGATGCGGCTGTGTACCGCGACTTTCGTTATTTAAAGAGCAGGCGCCGACTCATCTTTTGTTTTAAATTTAATGTCCTCTCAAGGGAGTTCTTTTATCACTCCAGGCCTTGATAAATAGTTTAAACATTTGCCAAAGTGTTTTCTGTTTCACTTTTTTTATGTATTTTAGCCCCCTGTTAAGTTGGAGAAAAAAAGGAGCATTTAGGGTATTGGTCAGATTGACCCACATACTGTCAGAACTAGAAAATAAATCACATTAAAATAGCAAAACATACGAATGATACACTATAAAACAGCTATTTAATAAGCATTTCTTTCTCACAAACTGTTGCATTTTGATAACTGTTTAATTAATGTAATGCAAAGACAATTTTTGCATATTTTGTTAGAATTGTAAAATTACAATTGCTGTCATTATGATTTCATCTTTACATGATGAGCATACTGTTAGTTAGTGACTGCTTTATGCAGGTGCATCTCCTGCACTGTACATGCATGGTGTTGGTTTTACTGTCTTTTTTTTTACTTATTGCCATTAAATTCACCCTCTGGGTCAATTTCTTTTTGATTGCAAGTCTGGAAAAACTGGCTTGTACCTTCATCACGACACCTGTAGCTGCTGGGGATTGAGGTGGTGTGGTTCTCTCGACCTTTGGAGTAGTAAGTGCTTTGCCAGGCCCCTCCAGGAAGATCTGATGTCGGTACAGTTTACCCATATCCTATTGTTGGAGTTCAGTCCACACGATATACACATTAGATAGATAGAACTTTATTTATTCGTTCATTGTTCATAATTAAATTTGGCAGCCTTTTATCTTATTTTCTATAAATTATGATCACATAGTGCTGATGGGGGATTTTAATATACACATTGATGTGGAAACTGACATTTTTAGAAAATGTTTTACTTATTTGTTAAATTCAGTAGGATTTTGTCAGATTGTCAAAGGTCCAACTCATAATCATAACCACACATTAGATTTAATTGTAACTTACAAAGTTATTTCCGATCACTACTTATGTTTGATTTGGTGGTGCCCTTACCAAAACACTCATATATTAAAACAAAGACAGTGTGACATCTAGTTTGTAATTCTGTTTCAGAATTTATAGATACTTTGAGTAGGTCAAGCATAATTTTGGAGAACCATTTAGATCATTTACATCAAATGTACATTTGGAAAACAATTTATTATTAACTAACATTGCATTGTAATATGATCTTGAAAGATGCTCTGGACACAGTGGCTCCCCTTAAAACAAAAGTGATCAAAGCACATAGAAAGTCACCCTGGTTTAACAAGAACAATCAAGCCGTTAAATTAGAGTGTCGAAAGCTGGAGCACAGATGAAGAACAACAAAGCTGCAGGTCTTTCAAATTGCATGGACAGAGAGTTTTAAAAAATATAAAAAAGCCCTCTTTAAAGCTTGCTCTGACTACTATTCTAAAATAATAGATAGCAATAATAAAAATCCTCGGGCACTGTTTAGAACAATGGCTAATTTGACAAAAGGGAATTCAGATCTACAATGCAAAAAATACCAACAGACATTAGCAGTACAGACTTTATTTAACTATTTAATGAGATAATTAAAAAATATATGATCCCAGATCTCAGCTTCACAGTGAAAACTACATACTAGCTTGGCAGGCTCTGTCACACCTTGCATTCAACACTTTAGAAATTTTAATCCTGTAACAGAGCAGGAAGTCTTGACTTTAATTTCTAAAATTAAAACCTACCACTGGTTCCTTAGATCCAGTGCAAACAAAAGTAGAAAAAATTGCAATGGATGTTCTTGCAGCGCCTGTTCTTCGCATTAGCAGTAGTTCATTATTGCATGGCACAGTACCTGATGCACTAAAAGTGTCAGTCATCAAACCATTACTTAAAAAGTCAGACCTAGACCCACACATACTTAATAATTACTGTATAGGCCCGTTTTAAATTTAACATTTCTCTCTAAAATACAAGAAAAAGTAGTCGCCAATCAGCTTTAGTCACACCTTATGCATCAAAATTTATTTGAGAAATTCCAGTATGGTTTCTGCACTGGTCATAGTACAGAAACAGCACTAACGCTTGTTGTAAACGACATTCTGATATCCTCTGATGAAGGAAACTCCACTGTAATTATGTTGTTAGACTTAAGTACAGTATTTGACACCATTGACCATTCTATTTTACTGCACAGGCTAGAAAATGATGTTGGGCTCACAGGCACTGTGCTCGCTTGGTTTAGTTCTTATTTATCAAATCGATTCCAATATGTACAGAAATGTGCTGACAGTACTCCATTATTATACACAGAACTGAGATATGGTGTCCCACTGGGCTCATTACTGGGACCTTTTCTGTTTTCACTTTACATGCTTCCACTGGGATTTATCATTAGAAAACATCATGTTAATTTTCACTCGTATGCAGATTACACCTAGTTATATCTTTCTTTTAGACCAAATGAAGTTTCTTTGATATTGTATTTAATTAGTTGTGTTAGTGAATTAAAGGAGTGGATGGATAAGAACTACTTGTCTTTAAACACTGATAAAACAGAGATGTTAATTATTGGAGGGAATGACGCTGATCACAACAGTAATTTGTCATCATTTAACTTGTTTGGAATCACCATTAACTTTACTGAATCAGCCCACAATCTAGGAGTTATCTTTGACTCTAGCATGTCATTTGAAGTTCACATTACAAAGTTGTCTAGATTATGTTTCTTCCATCTTAAAACTGTTGGGAAATTAAGGTGTTTTTTTTTTAAATAAGCAGGATTCTGAGAAATCAAGTCATGCATTTATTTTTATTAGGATTGACTCTAAAATATTGATAGGATTGACAATTCGGTGTTTACTGGATGTTCAAATTGTTCTTTATACAGCTACCATCCATCCATTTTCTAACCCTCTGAATCCGAATACAGGATCATGGGGGTCTGCTGGAGCCAATCCCAGCCAACAAAGGGCACAAGGCAGGAACCAATCCTGGGCAGGGTGCCAACCCACCGCAGGACACACACAAACACACTAGGGCCAATTTAGAATCGCCAATCCACCTAACCTGCATGTCTTTGGATTGTGGGAGGAAACCCACGCAGACACGGGGAGAACATGCAAACTCCACGCAGGGAGGACCTGGGAAGCAAACCTGGGTCTCCTAACTGCGAGGCAGCAGCGCTACCACTGCGCCACCGTGCCGCCCATATACAGCTACCAGTTAATCCAAAATGCTGCTGCAAGAATTATTAGAAGAACAAGAAAATATGAACACTTAACTCCAGTTCTTAAATCCTTAAAATGGCTACTGGTTAAGTTTAGGGCAGATTTCAAAATCCTCCTTTTAACATATAAAGGATTAAATGGCGAAGGTCCGGCTTACTTACTTATTGAGCTTCTCATGACTTACAAACCAGAACGCACATTAAGATCTCAAGATGCCGGTCTGCTTATGATTACAAGGATTAATAAAATAACAGTGGGAGGTTGAGCTTTTAGTTACAGGGCCCATAAACTGTGGAATGGTCTGCCTGCTACTATAAGAGATGCCCCTTTGGTTTCAGCTTTTAAATCCCGGCTTAAGACTCACTACTTCAGTGTAGAACACCCTGACTAGAGCTGCTGATCAACTGTGCAAACTGCATCTCTGTTGTTAGTCATTAGCATTAAAAGTTAAGCAACATGATTGTTGTAATTTGTTACTAACTCTCCCCCATTCTGTTTTTCTTCTTGGTACTCAAATGTGGCACTTGGTGCCACTGCCCACCTGCCAAGTTATTATCCCTACCTAAGGAAAAGTCATCTCTGATGAAGGATCGCAGGAATCATCAGGTAGAGGGGTCCTTTCATAGGATTGGCTGGCCTAGTGCTGTCTCAGCTGTGGAATGGCCAACTAGGGGAGGCAGCTTGATGGCCGAGGTCTCCAGGATTCATAACAAATCCAAATTGTATTATGGGATATCATCTACTGTTGAATTCTGCTCTCTACTTCTAATATTTCTGTTGCACTATTATATTGTATTGAGGTTTACTTGTGTTTTGTTCTGTGTATTGTGTTTTATTTACTCCCTTTTCTTTGATACCCACTGCATGCCCACCATACCTAGAAGGGGGTCTCTCTTTGAACTGCCTTTCCCAAGGTTTCTTCAATCTTTTCCCTTCAAGTTTTTTTCTGAGAGTTTTTCCTTGTCTTCTTAGAGAGTCAAGGCTGGGAGGGGGGGCTGTCAAAAGGCAGGTCCTGTTAAAGCCCATTGCAGCACTTGTTGTGTGATTTTGGGCTATAGAAAAATAAATTGTATTGTATTCCATTGTATTGTAATTGTCCCCATGGAGAAAATTGGCTCTTCCCAGAAACTCTTGAGATAGACAGATAGATAGGTACGCACACACACACACACTATAGTCTCAACACACAAAA
Source organism: Polypterus senegalus (assembly GCF_016835505.1). Taxonomy (NCBI): domain Eukaryota; kingdom Metazoa; phylum Chordata; class Cladistia; order Polypteriformes; family Polypteridae; genus Polypterus; species Polypterus senegalus. The sequence continues at coordinate 307,128,269 of NC_053154.1, forward strand.
GAATGACTATAAATAAAAAAATTAAAAAGAAAGAAAACTTCTGTCTTGACAGTCATGGTCCCAGTGAAGCTCTATACTTTTTACCATTGGAGTATAGGAGCCCCAGTAGTGTTTCTTGACACACTTCTTCTGAATAATGTGTTGGCTGAAAGTCCTCAATGTTTGTTTAACAGAGAGAGGATGTGCAGAATTGTTAATAATGGAACTCAGTTTTGTTTTAACTCTCTCCTTCACTACTACCTCCAGGGGTTAGGGTTAGAGCAGTCCCAGTGAAGTATTATGAAGGCGTACTTCTGCACATATGTGATTAATTCAAAAGCTAGAAGTCCTCAATGCTAGTGTGTCATACAGAGGATGTGCAGCATTGTTCATAATGGCTTCAGTTTTGTTGTTCTCATTCTCTCCTTCAATACTGTGTCCGGTAACTGAGCTTCCCATTTAATTAGCTTGGTGATTCAGTGGGCTTCCCTTAAAGTAATGTTACCAGCCCAGCACATCACAGAGTACAAAATGACACTGGCCACCACAGTGTCATAGAATATTGCAGGCAGACACATCCAACATATTGAAAAAAAATAACCAAACACCAACACTAGCAGCTGTGTGGAGCTGTAAACTTTGTCCACTCTTTCACTCACACGTGCGTTTTTGTGCATTGTGCTTATCTTTATTCAATGTCAACATTCTTCTTTAGCTTTAGCAATATGAAACAATGGTTGCATTTTCAGAGAAGACAGATTTTGAGTTCTTCCTTGCATTTCCTTAAGCTCACTGGGAAGTTCAGGCTTGCTTTTTTTTCTAATTGTTTTCAACTTGGTCAGCTTTCTCTGTGATTCATTACCCTGAAAAGTCAATTAATGGGAGAAATACTGTCAATATTCCATATTTTAAACAACTCATAAATGGGATAGAAGGATTAATAGAGAATTACTGTGGTGTTAGCTGATCAGTCTGGTAATAAAATAAAAATACTCCTCAGCAAAAGACAAGCAGAAGACTGTGCTCTTATTGTGGAATGGTTTCCTTCTTCTAGATACTCCTGACTCACATTTGGAATTCAAAGCACCAGAAAAGCAGTGACAAGTTTAATCGCTTATACAGCCATCCATTGCAGAACCTAAGTATTTCATAGTACAGCCGATGGTGGCCATAACCTTTCCAAACTTTTGGAAATGTAATGTCTAACAAAGACAAAATCAAATTTTACATTTATACAGCACCAAAATATTTCGTTCTAGTGTAAAGAATTTTTACTTTAGTACCATCTCCAGTCATCAGTTCACCAGGTCACTAACAACTACATAAACCTTTTCTCTCAGAGCTGCAGTCAGTTTATTATTTCGGGTTAACTTTCCCCGCCTACCACTCCCCACTACGCGAGTCATTTGCATTAGTAAGTTAGCACGCAAACATACATATCCATACACAAAAAAATTTTACTAACTCAAATCATTTTATCAACATGTTCAAAATCTAATTGACTGACCCTGTAGTTAGGATATAGAGGGTTGGATAATGAATGGATGGATATTTTACCGTTTTAAAGCCTGTAATGCACACTCCAATTATGGCGAATTCACTAGTGATGGGAACTCCGGCTCTTTTCAAAGCTTCGGCTGTTTTGGATCGGCTCCCTTTAAAGAGCCGGCTCTTACAGCTCCCAAATGGCTCTTCGTTTAGTATCACTTGGATGCTTATATTTTAGCCTAATTAAGCAATTATGAATGGTTTGTGTATAAGCAATTTCTTATTCATTGTTTTCAGACATTACCTATTTTTATGCATTTTTTCCATTACAAAAAATACACTGTTACTATTATTTAACATTTTAATAAAAGCTTTAAATGAACAACTTAACACAAAACCTCAGCAAACAAATGAAGGCCAATCTCAACAACAACATGACTCTTTGAATAAAAGTTTTTAGGCCAGGAACATACATGGGGTTTAAGGCCTGTACAAAAGTTGTAAATCCAATGTCCTCCACAATGGAAAATGGTTGAAAGTCGCTAGCTATCATTTTAGCCAGCTCCTCATCGGCACTTCTTTGTTTGTCTGGCGTCATTTGTTTTTAAATAAATGTGCGTATTTTGGTTTGAACTGAAGACCGTGTTATACCTGCAGTTTTCGGTAAGACAGTGGATGCTGCAGCAGAAGTACTTGTCTCTTTTCCAGGGTCAGTGGATGGCAGGACAGAGGGCACGCTCTCCTCCAGTTGCACGGATAGGTGGGTGGATCTTATAGCCTATTTCTGTGCAGGTTTGTTGTTGACTCTGCTCTAACGGATATTTTCATATTACAAATTCTGCACTTAGCTTTGCAGCCAGATGCTGCTGCTTTTTCGGCTTTCACTCATTTCTTTCCTCTTTTTTTTCTTCACGATGCGCCTGCATTTAAATCTGGCTCCTCGTCTGTCGCATCGACAGGTACAGTGTACCTGGCCTGTGCCAACACTCGCTGTCTTCGGAGCATCTGCCCCCCTTCCTTCTTTCACATAGTGGCACGATCCTAGTCCGATGTGTCGTTTGTGAACGAGCCGGCATTATGAGCAAATGTTCTGTGTGCCCATATAAATAAAGTCCCGTCCCAGCCGAATGGATTTTCAGCAGAGCTGAGCAGGAGCGGCCGAACTTCGGCTCTGCTCGACGGGCATCGGCTCCTCTCGTTCGCTTCAAAGCATCGGTTCTTAGAGCCGGCGCGTTCGCGAACGACACATCACTAGAATCCACTAACCTGTGCTAAAGAATAGAGAGAGCACACCCATTGAGCTGGCGTCAGCTAAACACAGGAGGATTTATTCTTCCTGTTTGCTGTACTGTGCTCTATGCTGCTCGCGCAAGGAGCGCCCATCTAACGATTTCTGCGATTTCGCACAACCCAGGAAAAATTAATTGTGACATAATGGGCTTGGATTGACAATATTATGAATGAAATGTGCTTAATTTGGAAGCATCCCGCCCCCCTTCCCCTTTCGACAGGTTGTGTGTGAGACTTCAGCACAGCAGCAGCAGCAAGCAGGCGCACCGAAGACCCTCGCGCTCACTTCCCGCATATATGGGTGTGATAGAATTTAGAAAACACATCGGTGCAAATTATGTCAATATCATAATGTCTGGTGCTTTTGTGTTTGTTTTTATTTTTGTTTTATTTTGCGAGCTGGTTATTAGATGCCACCCCAGCCAGCTAGAGAATCCCCCGACGCCCCGCCACTCTCCTCCCTTTTCTGCAAGCAGCAAGCCTACCTTGCAAATGGAGGGCGCCCTTATTCCCCACAAATGGGCAACAGAAAACCGATCGGTGCCCATGCAGTCCCAAAAATGCGCCGGCATGTCGGGGCAGCATGGGCGCGCGCAAAAATAATTTTTTTTGCCGATGGCCAAGAAGCCGTCCCCACCACGATGCCGCCCTGGGCAACGGCCCATGTCGCTCATTTCAAAAACCGCCACTGCGCCTCGGCTCCAGACCGAAACTGGAATACTAGGTGGGGCAAAGTATGATGAAGTCCAAAACATTCAACAAGTAACAATGTGGGTGAAGGGACTTGACGTGATATTTGGGGGACTTAGCCTGGCTGCCCTGGAGAAGTCCCAGCTTGTGACATCAATCAATGTAGCTATCACACCTTTGGGATGTGTCAGGAAATAGTAGAACCTAAAGGGAATGACAGGACACGGAGAGATAGTGAACATGCCAGCTTTTGAAATAATTGAACCCAGGTCTTTAAAAATAGAAGGTTTAGGACTGTGGATATGGTGAGGACTTCCACACAATGCTGCTTAGCATTTAATTCACCTTCATTCTGCACATTGCTGTTCCTTATAGACCAATCAATTAGATCACAAGTAAAAAAGAAATGAATGGCTAGAATTTAGCACAAAAGAACCTCTCCCCACAGTATAGTGCAGGCAAGGCAGGAACCGACTGTGTGTTGAGCACCATGACATTGTGAGCATGAAGAACGTGAAAAAGATACATTGGACACAAATGATAGCAGGCTGGTTTGTGTCTGCAAAGACCTAAATGTGTTACTGGCTCATGAATACTCCTGGCTTGAGGTTACAGAAGGAAGCAAAAAGTAACAGAGAAGCATCTTCTTGGTTTGTCACGAAAATCTAATCTTGTTCAGACTCCTCTTTATGTGCTTTGCTATGCACTCCTGTTATTAATAGCTATCACCAATTTACAAGTAGTCGTCAGATTTGCTTAAAATTCTGAATGAAACCAATACAAGAAACAGCTAAAGCAAAGATGGTTGTGCCATCTGCTCTGATGTCTAATAATCCTATATTCCAACCTTCTTTAACTTACACACTGTTTAATATAATAAATGTCATTTGGTATGCAGAAATTTAGAGACCACTGTGTTGACAGATTGCATGCATCCTTTTACAGGTACAATATAAAATCCCAGTAGCACACTGCTTTATTACAGCATGTTCCAGTTCTTAAAAGAAACTTGTCCCATTTCCCTAATCTTTCATCAGTCATGTGAAAAAGTAAGCACACACCATTACAGGATATGGCTTTTCTTTTTCAAGGAAAATTTAACCATCTTTATCAAAATTATCAGAGCTTATGTCTCAATATGAGGATATTCATTCTTCATTTCTATCCATAATTCCTCAAGAAGCAGTTCTGTATATTTGAATTTCACAATCATCATTATATTTTTCAAATCATTTCTATTTTTCTGTTAAATTAAGCTTAGTAAAGCCTGATACTGATGCAATAAATGGATTCATCCATCCATCCATTATACTACCCGCTATATCCTAACTACGGGTCACAGGGGTATACTGGAACCAACACAGGGCGCATGGCAGGAAACATACCCCGGACAGGGTGCCAGCCCACCGCAGTAAATGCATTCATCAACCCATAATTTTATATGGACATTCTTCAGCAACCACATTTGGAAAATATATCTTCCTTTACTTCATGATGCTCAGAAATCAATTGCATTATCTTTTTATTTTCTGGCGCAGAATAAGTTGTGCATGATCATGTATTGAGTATTAACCATTCTTACCCAAAGCTTAACTTGTCTATCAGAGCTTTGATTGTATCAGTGGAAGATAAAATATTTTCAGCCTTCCTTGCATGTTGGAATTAATCTTGTTAAAATAGTCAAAGATCCAAACTAAGCACTATGTGATACTTTCACATTCCACATCCCACCCGCTAGTAACGTGCTGAATCCTTCTTGCTTCTCATGAGTAAAAAACTTACATCTCACCCTTCAGTTCAGACACTTGTGATAACACTTCATCTCCTTTAGAATGCCGTCTTGCTTTCTTGGGAGGAAGAAAAAGAACAATAATAATAACATGCTTTGGTTTAACATTTTTGCAAACAGATGTGATTCAAGAGATCTGCTTTTTATATACTTAAAACATTCTTATAACTGTGTCTACTACATCTTTCAGCTCACTGTTGAGTGTTTTCTCAAACGGCACTTCACGATGGTGATGATCACGTTCTCTTTCTTCACGAAAGATACAAATCCTTCCACTGAAGCAACAATCAATGAAGCCCCATTTTCCCTTGGGATTAATAAAGTATCTATCTATCTATCTATCTATCTATCTATCTATCTATCTATCTATCTATCTATCTATCTATCTATCTATCTATCTATCTGTATGACATGCCAAGGGGGAGCTTTGTAACGTCACAGTCACTAAAGAATTGGGCAAGCAGCAGCACCTCAACCGCTACTAGGAGGACATTGGGAATCATCATGTTTGTAAGCCAGGTGCTCAGACAAAAACTAGCCACTGTAGATACCACACGGGCTGGGCCGGCATTGCCGCTAGAAGAGGGGATGGTTCCCTACCTGGATGGGAGACTCCTAGTAGGCAGACAGGTATCCTGACCAGGGAAGAAAGAGGGACCAGACCCAGAAGAGATGGCCAGACTAGATGGACGGACAGCCCACTGGAAGTGGAAAAGGTCACTAGGGATTTTCCATTCCCCACACATGCTAGATTACAGCAACCCTTCATACTGGCGCCCATTCAGGAACCATCAGGGAATGCTGGGGTGTAGTTTGGCAGTGCGTTCCTGCCACAAGGGGGCAATGCGGAGAGATGTGCTCCCCAAAATACGGGACTTCCATATGACCCAGAAGTACTTCCATCGAGCAGTGGCTGTGGCACCAGAAGTGCTCCAGGGTCCCCAATAAAAGGGGCCCCACTCTCTTATCCAGGCGAGTTGGAGCTAGGAGGACGTGGAGCAACTCTCAACTGGAGGAGGGTAGTGCAGTGAGAAGAAGAGAGGTATTGTGGAGAGACAGAGAACCTGTGTTTGTGTGCTTTTTGTTACTTTGTGGAAGTGTGAAGAATAAACATCTCCTTTATTTGAACCCAGGACTCTTGGTGTGATCGTGTTTAGGGGTTTGGAGCTTGCTAGTTCCATCACACCTCCTTTATTCCAGAATCAACCATAGTGAATTTTGTTGAGGTGTAATGACACAGAATGCCATGTTTTCTGATGTAAATCCCAAACAAATACTCATTGCACAGTTGACTAGCTACATCCAGACCCCAAGAGCTACACTTATTAATCATCGTTCTAAACTCTCCTTAACTCATTTTTATGGTGTTTACTCTCTTGCAGCATGCTCACAAACATAGTCTTGGGTACCAGTAGCATTCATATCAAAAGCACTGGACTGATTATTTGGCAATGTGCTCCTGTGGCACGCCTACAATATTACTGTGGCACCACTGAAAAACACTACATTCATGTTTGCAATATTCTCCTTTATGAAGTTTTGACTGATCTGTCCTTTAGCTGAACTATTATAATGTGATCAATAAGACCAATTAAACTTTTGTTAGATAGATAGATAGATAGATAGATAGTGTGGTGGACCGCCGGGGCGTGTCACAGAGAGGATGTGTAGCATTGTTCATAATTACACTCAGTTTTGTCTTCATTATCTTTTTTGCTGCTACCTTTAGAGGAGTTAAGAGTGCATCCCGTAACTGAGTCTGTCTGCTTAATCAGCGTTTTGATTCGGTGGGCCTCTCTTCAGATGATGTTACCAGCCCAGCAGACCCACAACTAAGTAAAAAACATTGTGGCCATCACAGAGTTGTAGAACACTTTGAAAGATGTTACTCCTCACATTAAAAGAGCCCAGTCTCTTTCTCTTTATCAATACACCTCATAAGTGCAAAATCATTTGAGAAGTTCTGTAAGTGACATGACCTGCTGATACGTTTGTAGTCCGAGGTGTATGGGGTGAAGGGAACAGGAGAGAAGACAGTTCCTTGTGGTACTCCAGTGTTGCTCACACCTACATAAGCATAATGTTCCCACTCCCATCTTCTTATATAATACGCTACCGTGGCTGTTCGTTTGTCTGTCCAGGATTTTAAATCACCTGCAGCTCGCAAACTGTTTGAACTATTGATCTGAAATTTGGTACACATATACTACGTGACGTCTACTATCCGCTTTCGGGGTGATGAATTTTATTACTCTTTTTTTTTTATTTTATTTTATTGTAGAATCAACTCTCTGCAGCGCATGCATATGGACGCCGTTCTCATTCCCTAACACCTTCGCTAATCATTCTTGAGGCAGATTGAAGACTGACTGAGTGTCAACTTAAATGAAAAATTACTGTAAAGAAAACGTACGTAAGTAATTGCAACACAAAAACGAACTTAATCAGTTTTAATGCGAAAAGATGCTGACGAAAGACGAGAAACAGCGGGCCTCTAGGGTGGAGAAAAGAAGATCTGCTCAGGAAGTAGCAAGCGCATCAACCTCTGGGCAAATGAATGTTAAACGTACAGAGAAAGAGGATGAAACCTAGGAATGCTTAAGTCAAGTGTATTCACTGCACGTTATCGTGTAGTACGCCATTACTGGCGCTTTATAATTGGTGTGAGGTTCTTCTGCTCAAATGTTGTCTTTAGTTTTCACCAAACATTCCTTAACCTTTTCGTTCTAGAGCACATTGTCTCAGAAGTTCTGATCTTTGCCTAAGTGTTAATGGACAAACTTCAGTTTTTCCCTGATGTTCTTTCTGAACAGCAAAGGTTTCTTTCTGGCACTCCTCCCATGAAGTTCTAATTTCTACAGCCTCATTCTAGTGGTGGACTTATGCAGGTTGCCATCAGTAGTGGCAAGTCCTACTTTTGTAGGTCCCATAATGACATTCTGGGGTTCTTGGCAAGTTCTATCAGCATGTTGTGTTCTGTTCTTTTTGAGATGGCCTGGATAAGTTGGCAGTTGTTTGAAGCCTTTTCCACTTATATACCATCCAGTCAGTGGAATGGTTAAATTCCAGTTGTTTTAGATCTTATAAAATCCCTTCCCAGACTCATAAGCATCTATAATCGTGTTTCTGAAAACCAAAGAGAGCTCTTTCAGTCTTGGCATAGTGACAACAAACAATTTAGGAACAAAGAGCAAACCAAACTAACTGTCTGAGGTTTAATAATGCTCGATCATCTCTAGTGACGTTCTAATCAATTGCACCCGATTCTAATTTGAGGTGTTTCAGATGTACTTACATTTTCCACATATGAAATTTACATTTACAGGTATGCTTTTGTAAATTATACAATGAGCTACAAAATGTCAACGTGGCATGATGTTTCTTATGCTGTATCATCTTAATTTATAGATGCTGTTTAAAGGAAGATCAAATCTTGGTATTTCCACATACAGTATGGTAAAAAAATAAAAAAGTATTTCATAGGATGAACTTCTTTTTTCACGTGATTGTATTTCAGTCACCTTGACTATTCAATATTCAGTTACCACATCTTATGATGAAATTGTTTCCACACTCTGCTCATTACTGCAGAGGTCTAATACTTCATCCAAAGAACAAATCCCCTTTCAGCAATGAGGCGCGCCTTCATTTTATTCAAGTGTTTTTGGAAGCAGACTAGCAGCATTACAAGGTGGACCTGTGCCAGAGTCAATAGCTGAACATGTAGGTGTTTCTCCTTCTCTCACCCAGGATTGGCGGATGACTGCCTCGTGAAGTGTGCCAGACTTCCCGGACGCCAAGTTCACAGTGATACTCACAAAGGAACTGTGGGTCTGTGAGCCATTTGTTCATATTGCCAGGCTGCTGCCCTGATTTTTGTAACTGAAAAACAGTCAGACCAGGGTAGGGACAAGCCCTCGATGGGGCACAAATCAATCAATCAATCAATCAATCAATCAACTTTAATTAAAGTACATAAACACCATGCAGCATGGTCCCAATTCATAGTACAAATTAGAAGAGTGGAAGCTCAGCCCCGGAACACAGACAGGAACACCGATGGTTCCAAAAAGCACACGTTTATTTACAAAATGTCCACACAACACACAGTGCCCCTGCACCAAACACCCTCTTCACGGGCCCTCCAATGGTCCTGCACCACCTCCACTCCTCTCCACCGAGCTCTGTCCTCTTCCTCCCGACTCCAGCTCCTCGACTGTTGGAAGGCAGCCACTTTTATGCTCACCCAGATATGCTCCAGGTGCCCTTTGATTAACTTCCGCCGGCACTTCCTGGTGTGGTGGAAGTGGTGCACAAGCACCCGGAAGCACTCTGGGTGACCCTGGAATTCCTTCCGCCAGCACTTCCTGGTGTGGCGGAATTGCTGGCTTCCAGGGCTTTAGGATCCAGCAGGCGTCCCCTGGCGGTGGCCACGAGCCCTTATAGCAGGGGTGGGCAGATTCAGTCCTGGACGGCCACAGTGGCTGCAGGCTTTTGTTCCAACCCAATTGCTTAATAAGAAGCACTTATTGCTCAAGTAAGAATTCTGCTTCACTTTAGTTGTCTCGCTCATTAAGATTTTGAACCCTTATTGCTTATTTTAGTCTTAAACAGCTGTAGTCTTGGTTTTTAATTGCTCCTTATTAGTAATAAGATGCAAATGACAGAAGAGAACAGCATTTTTCCATTTAGCTTGTTTCCATTTACACCTGTGTGTATTTATCATGCATTATTGGGTTTAATTAAATACTTAGAAGGAAAGTGAAGAGGAAAAAGTGAAGCACTGGGAATAAGTCATCTGTTTTAGACTTCAAATCATTTGGACGATATCCTTAGAGAGGAAAAAAAATCTAGGATATGAGAATGACTTGACATGGCAGAGTTAAAGCACTAACAAGCCATAAAATTAAATAACTGACAAGGATTGGTTATTAATTAAGCAACTGGGTTGGAACAAAAACCTGCAACCAATGCGGCCCTCCAGGACTGAATTTGCCCACCCCTGCCCTAAAGGTTGAGTTTCCCAGCTTGGCTCCCGTGGACATCCCTCATAGCAACCAGGGCGGCTGTCCTGTCGTTGCCCAGGGGAGGTATAATCCCTCTCCCGGTCCTTCCAGGTGTCCCAGCTGGGCATGGCACCCAGCCACCCACCACAAAAGTAAGCAAAATAAAAACAAAAATTAAAAAAAAATCATAAATGTTGAAGGAATAATCTATACTAATAAAAGGCAAAGCCCTCACTCACTCACTCACTCACTGACTCACTCACTGACTCATCACTAATTCTCCAACTTCCCGTGTGGGTGGAAGACTGAAATTTGGCAGGTTCATTCCTTACAGCTTCCTTACAAAAGTTGGGCAGGTTTTATATCGAAATTCTACGCGTAATGGTCATAACTGGAAGCAGTTTTCTCCATTTACTGTAATGGAGATGAGCTTCAACGCCGTGAGGGCGGAGTTTCGTGTGACATCATCACGCCTCCCACGTAATCACGCAGTACATAGAAAACCAGGAAGACCTCAAAAATGCGCTGAAGAAAACATGCATTATATAATTGAGAAGGCAGCGAAACAATAAGAAGTGAGCGAGTGACATATACAACCATATTCATGAGTTCTGCTACTTCGGAAACAAAGCACGATGTAAACCTACACTTTAAATTAAGTTCATAGACAGGCTGCCGCTGGCGTTTGTAATTTAGTGCCTGCCCATATAAGGCCGTCCATCAGCGGCAATCCAATAGCAAACTCCCACTAAATATTCACGGGTTAAGGACTGTGCTTATGGAGAGGAAGATGAGATGGTCAGGGTGGTGTTTGACACAAACTCAGCGAAACTGCGAGAGAAATTTTTAAGTGCCTGGACTAAGGTAACATTAAATACAGCCATGGACATAGCACGAGATGGCACCAGCACAGCTGGGGAACTTCGCTGCATGTACACCGAGCGGCTCACGTGAACTGACGAGTGCACAGATAAAAGCAACAGTTCCAAAGAGCTGAACAAAACCGAATTACACAATTGAAAAGGCAGCAAAAATATGAAGCGCCTGATAAGCATATTCATAAATCCAACTACTGCGGAAACAAAGCACACGGTGGAAAAAGTCAATGTCCCGCTAAAGTAAGACAGTGTAAAAAAAACCTGTGCATGCAGTGTGTCAGGTCTCAGATAAAGAAGAAGACGAGCTGTTTATTGATGCAGTAAGAAACGAATCGATGAATGAAACCTGTCATCTTTACAACGATTGACAAACACGGAATGTAACTTGAACACAACACATCCTACAAATACGAACCTGATTGAAAGAAATAATGATAATCAAATCCTTGATGACAGCAACACTCAGTAACACTCACAAAACAAATACTGTATATTGACAGTCATGTTACGTTATTTTTAAAATGTTCCCTTTTCTTTTCTAGCTTTTTAACACACTACTTCTCGCATGCGATACGCGGGTATATATATATATATGTATATATATATTCCGATCTACATACTCGAATAATGGACACTTTATTCACCATCAATGATTGTTTTGGTAAAGCCATACTCAGTGTATTCATTAGATGAACGGTAAAAAGTAAGAGCGAGGGGAGGATGACTCATTGAGGCATGCAGGCTGTAGTCGCGTCAACTCTATCTGAATTGCGCGATCACATTTGAAAAATATATCTTTTCAAGTTCTATTTAGTCCATATGTGTCAAACTCAAGGGCGGGCCACATCCGCCCGGCGTGTAATTATATCCGCCCGCGAGATCATTTTATATACTGTATTATTGTTATTAAAGCCGGGTATATGAAGCGCTGGTAACACAATAAACTACAGATCCCATAATGCAGCGCTTCAGCTGCCTTGCCGAACACTTACCGCTTACTAGAGTTATTGCGCGCTGAGTTTGCATGGCACTTTGGTGACTTTGAAGAACAAAAAAAGTCCGTCTACATGCGGCTCGAACCTTGTGCATGTTTGGTAGCACATATCTGTGTGAGAATCTCTTCTCAGTGATAAAGACTAACAAAACAGCACACAGGAGTCGCCTCACTGATGAGCACCTGCAATCCATCCTGAGAATATCCAGAACACAGAACCTCACACCAAACAGAAACGAACTTGTGGCCAAAAAAAGATGCCAGGCGTCCAGCTCTAAAATGACATATGAGCAAAGACAACTGAATGATTTGATTTGTTATTGCACGTAAGAGCGGGAGTCAACCGTTTTAACAAACAGCGTATTGCACTGATACGAAATAGCTGTGTGTGTATATATGTAGATATGTATGTATATGTATATATATGTTTATATGTGTGTGTGTGTATGTATGTACAGTGGTGTGAAAAACTATTTGCCCCCTTCCTGATTTCTTATTCTTTTGCATGTTTGTCACACAAAATGTTTCTGATCATCAAACACATTTAACCATTAGTCAAATATAACACAAGTAAACACAAAATGCAGTTTTTAAATGATGGTTTTGATTATTTAGGGAGAAAAAAAATCCAAACCTACATGGCCCTGTGTGAAAAAGTAATTGCCCCCTCAACCTTATAACTGGTTGGGCCACCCTTAGCAGCAATAACTGCAATCAAGCGTTTGCGATAACTTGCAATGAGTCTTTTACAGCGCTCTGGAGGAATTTTGGCCCATTCATCTTTGCAGAATTGTTGTAATTCAGCTTTATTTGAGGGTTTTCTAGCATGAACCGCCTTTTTAATGTCATGCCATAGCATTTCAATTGGATTCAGGTCAGGACTTTGACTAGGCCACTCCAAAGTCTTCATTTTGTTTTTCTTCAGCCATTCAGAGGTGGATTTGCTGGTGTGTTTTGGGTCATTGTCCTGTTGCAGCACCCAAGATCGCTTCAGCTTGAGTTGACGAACAGATGGCCGGACATTCTCCTTCAGGATTTTTTGTTAGACAGTAGAATTCATGGTTCCATCTATCACAGCAAGCCTTCCAGGACCTGAAGCAGCAAAACAACCCCAGACCATCACACTACCACCACCATATTTTACCGTTGGTATGATGTTCTTCTTCTGAAATGCTGTGTTCCTTTTACGCCAGATGTAACGGGACATTTGCCTTCCAAAAAGTTCAACTTTTGTCTCATCAGTCCACAAGGTATTTTCCCAAAAGTCTTGGCAATCATTGAGATGTTTCTTAGCAAAATTGAGACGAGCCCTAATGTTCTTTTGCTTAACAGTGGTTTGCGTCTTGGAAATCTGCCATGCAGGCCGTTTTTGCCCAGTCTCTTTCTTATGGTGGAGTCGTGAACACTGACCTTAATTGAGGCAAGTGAGGCCTGCAGTTCTTTAGACGTTGTCCTGGGGTCTTTTGTGACCTCTCGGATGAGTCGTCTCTGCGCTCTTGGGGTAATTTTGGTCGGCCGGCCAGGCACTCCTGGGAAGGTTCACCACTGTTCCATGTTTTTGCCATTTGTGGATAATGGCTCTCACTGTGGTTCGCTGGAGTCCCAAAGCTTTAGAAATGGCTTTATAACCTTTACCAGACTGATAGATCTCAATGACTTCTGTTCTCATTTGTTCCTGAATTTCTTTGGATCTTGGCATGATGTCTAGCTTTTGAGGTGCTTTTGGTCTACTTCTCTGTGTCAGGCAGCTCCTATTGAAGTGATTTCTTGATTGAAACAGGTGTGGCAGTAATCAGGCCTGGGGGTGGCTACGGAAATTGAACTCAGGTAAGATACACCACAGTTAGGTTATTTTGTAACAAGGGGGCAATTACTTTTTCACACAGGGCCATGTAGGTTTGGATTTTTTTTCTCCCTAAATAATAAAAACCATCATTTAAAAACTGGATTTTGTGTTTACTTGTGTTATATTTGACTAATGGTTAAATGTGTTTGATGATCAGAAACATTTTATGTGACAAACATGCAAAAGAATAAGAAATCAGGAAGGGGGCAAATAGTTTTTCACAGCACTGTATATATATATATATATATATGTATTTGTGTGTATATATGTGTGTATATATGTGTGTGTATGTATGTATGTGATATGTATGTATATATGTGTATATGTATAGATATGTATATATATATATGTTTATGTGTGTGTGTAAATATATATATATATATATATATATATATATATATATATATATATATATATATATATATGACAACAACACTCATCACTCACAACAGTGACAAAACAATTACATTGACAATCAGGTTACGTTATTTTCAAAATGTTTCCTTTTCTTTTCATTGCTTCTTTAACACACTACTTCTCCGCTGCGAAGCGCGGGTATTTTGCTAGTAAATAATAAAATCAAAATACAATGACCTTAAATATTAAAAGTTAAGGTATGTGTAGGTATAATAATAAAAATAATATCAATAATTTATAGATTTAAGGAATATTTCAAAGATGATAGTCTTGGCTGAATTCTAAAGCAGGTTGTAATGAAGGAAATACTGGCAGGTTTTTAGTCTTGATTTACAGGTAAGTAGTACTAGGGTGTTGTACCGTGTTAGCCATTATGGATGTAGTGAGAAGTCAAGCAAAATGACCCCTTTTATTGGCTAACTAGAAAGATTACAATATGCAAGCTTGACTCAGGCACCTTCTTCATGGTTCTTAATGAATTATTCAAAAGTGATTTGCTAGGTTTTATAAAAAATCAGTTTTAATTATATATATGGCCTGTTGTGAATAACACTAGAAATCAATATAGGAATGTAGGAATATATTGAACGTCACAACAAGGTCAGTATGTACCCGCACTGGGCAATATGTCAACAGCTGGGTGTTCAAATGGCAGACAAGTGGTACAAGCATATACCAGACACGGTCATTGACACTGAAGACTTTGTCATCATGTGGGACAAGACTATTCCCTCAGACTACTATCACCACTGATAGGCTGGTCATCATGTTCTATGACAAGAATAGCAAGTCTTGCATTTTCATTGATGTGATGATTCAAGATGACAGCAGCATCCTGAGCAAAAAGGCAGAAAAGATCATCAAATATAAAGACCTGGAGGTCGAGACGCATGTGGAATATTAGGGCAAGAGTGGCTCCAATAGTTGTGGGCACACTGGGAACCTTCAAGACTGAGTTCCAAAAGCAGCTGGACAAACTCCCATGTAGAGTCAGCATGAATGAGATCCAGAAGATTGCACTCCTCAGCACCACCTGCATTCTTTGAATAGTCTTCAACCAAACTGCTTCTTCTTCTTCTTTTGGCTGCTCCCGTTAGGAGTCGCCACAGCAAATCATCTTCTTCCATATCTTTCTGTCCTCTGTATCATTCTGTTACACCCATCACCTGCATGTCCTCTGTCACCACATCCATAAACCTTCTCTTAGGCCTTCCTCTTTTCCTCTTCCCTGACAGTTCTATCCTTAGTTTCCTTCTCCCAATATACTTAGCATCTCTCCTCTGCACATGTCCAAACCAACACAATCTCGCCTCTCTGACTTTGCCTCCCAACCGTCGAACTTGAGCTGACCCTCTAATGTCCTCATTGCTAATCCTATCCATCCTCGTCACACCCAATGCAAATCTTAGCATCTTTAACTCTGCCACCTCCAGCTCGGTCAGTGCCAAAGTCTCCAACCCATATAACACAGCTGGTCTCACTACTGTCCTGCAGACCTTCCCTTTAATTCTTGCTAATACCCGTCTGATACTCTTCTCCACCCATTCCACCCTGCCTGCACTCTCTTTTTCAAAGCCTGAGAGGTCCGGTTGACCTCTGGCGAATGCACCACTGAGATGAGGGCGGTGATAATAATAATAATAATAATAATAATAATAATAATAATAATAACAATAATAATAATAATAATTTGGTTATATGAAGACACAGTGGTTAACACTTCTGCCTCACTAGATCAAGCATGATGGGTTCCAGTCCCACACCTGAATGTTGTCTCTATGGAGTATGCAAGTACTCATGGGTGGGTGCATGGGTTTTCTTACCCACATCCCTATAGACACACTGGTTAGGGTTGATGGTGGTCCAGGGGCTGCTGCCTCATATCTTCAAGAGCCTGAGTTCACACCTTGGCCTGCTTACTGTTTGTGTGAACTTTGTTTGTTCTCTCCATGTTCACCTGCTATAAAATGGTTGAAAACCCTTTCAGATGATAACATAGTAACAATGAGGATGTATAGAAGAAAGGGCAGAGCACACTTTAATATAGTGACGTCATTTATGTGTTAAACAACTACAGTATGTGATGGCCAGTGCGATTTTCTATGCTGTGATGTGCTGGACCAGTAACATTACTTCAAGAGAGGTCCACTGAATCAACAAGCTGAATAAAAAAGGCAGGCTTAGTTATGGGACACAGTAGTGGAGGAGAGAATGAAAACAAAAAATGAGGGCCATTATGAACAATGCTACACATCCTCTCTATGATACACCAGCATTGAGGACTTGTAGCCATTGAATTATTCAGCAGATACCTTCATAATGCTAAAGGCCAGCTTACTGAAATTACAGAAATGTGCCAAAACAGCTGCAAATGCTAAACTGGTCCCTTAGGGGTGAGTGAGTGAGTGTGTGCACACAAGTGTACCCTTTCATAGCCTGGCACCAGGATTGGTTATGAACTGTAATGGACAGCCAGGTCCCATGCCCGGTCAGGACTACCCTGCTGTATATGGTCCGGGGGAGAAGCCATGGACTTCTCAGTACCTCCCCCGGGACTCTTGGTGGCAGCCTCCCTGGTTGATGATGCCTCAGTTTCCTGCAGGGTTTCATGGGAGATGGAGTTCTTCCCAACCCTGTGGGGACTCTGGATGGCCGCCAGGGGGCGAGGCAGAGATAGTTAAGCCCAGCTGGTTTAATCATCGGCCCCACACAGGAGTGCAATTGGAAACAGGTGAGCAAGCACCAGGAGAACTCCCGGGAGGACCATAAAAGGAGCCAGCAACCACCACTCTGGGCTGGAGTTGGGTGGAAGAAGGACTAAGCAGGAGAAGAGAGTGTGGAGGCGGTCTGAAGAAGGCATTTTGTGGCCAGGACTTTGGGGGTTTGTGGTGCACTTTGAACTTGTACATATTGTAAATAAATGTGTGGTGGGTGAAAAATAACATGTCTGCCTGTCTGTGCCCGGGTTCCGTTCACAGAACATACATCTGCAATGGCTGACGGCCTCTTCCAGGTTTTGTTTCTAGTTTTCAACTCAAGCTACCAAGATAAGAACAATTTCACAATGAACTCCCTGAACTGGACTAATGGATCAATGGGAAAAAGCAGGAAAGGATAAGATCTGCAGGTTAAGGAATGTGAGAATGCAGTGCGTCATGGGTAAAGTCTTCTGGCTTGTAAACATAAGCTGTAAACTTGTAATGTATTCATATGTAGCCTCGGGTACAAGGCAGAAACAAAACTTGGATGTGACACCCATTGCACATGTTAATTCACAACTCAAATTCACAGATGTTAACATTTTTCTTTGTCATTGCTTGACATAAGTGCATGGGAGGGAGGGCAGGGCAGCTTTGTAACTCATCCAAACCTTTCTCCTTTGAAAAACTAGGTCACCCGCTTACTTGAACTGTTAACCACCACTAGAGACTCTGATCTCACACTGCGCTAATCCATTGGTGTCTTCCAAATTGACTGCATGGCTTAAAATGATATAAGGTATATGGTATGTAATATACTCTATGTGTATGATTTTATAATTTTGTTTTATACTGAAACATGCATTTGATTGTCATATCATAAAACTTGTACTGTATAATGCATAGATTTGAACAAATAAAATGTATTAAAAATTGCACAGTTTTCAGTTGGACATCTGATAGGTGAAATGACTCACTCAGGGTCCCACAAAGACGTAGCGACAGGACAGGCAAGGCAGGCAATTAAACTGGTAGGGGGACCCCCAGGGCGTCCAATTCTATAGATTGCAAAACAAATCTGCAGGAACCCCCCTTACCCCTTGAAGCCTAGCACTGACACCCTACAATGACACAATCAGAAACCCCCCAATCTCCATTGCGAGAGTGTTTAGGATTGATCTAAATGTAAGGAGCACACGCCTTGGTGTATGGAGCGCGTGCACTTTCACTTTCATAAACAGTGCCCAGTGGGTAATGTGCCCATTCAGTATCATCCAAGTTTGACGATGGGGTCTGGGTGGACAATGGTCCCACTCGGTTTGAGGAGCGCTCGGCCGTTAATTTTCATAAGCGGTTGCCTATACTGCCTAATGAATTGACCGGTTCTTGGTGGAGTATTTTGTTAACTTGTGTGTGCCAATCAACATTCAACATGCCACCACTCTCTAGTGTTGTATAACGTTAAAAAAGCTGTCCTGTGCACTGCTTATTTCCCATTACCTGTTTTCTAAATTACACAAAGTGAACCTGAGCTGTTGCTGAAATTGTGTAATCATGTTGCACGTATTCACACAAGATTCAGTATAGAACGATCATAAGTTTTTGGGCCGGACCTATAAGATGAACACCAGTAAAATGAAACATGTTGTGAGTGTAATGGGCTACAGCTCAGCATTATAAAGAAAATAACATTTTGGTGTGTTACTTAGGTTATTGCTGATGGCTATCTACAGGACATAAATATTTACCTGTCTTGCTAAAGAGTCACCTGCTTTGAATAGTCAGACTGCTTTGACTTAGTATCTCATCTACATACAATGTGGGGATACAGAACTGTCTGCTTCCTTGGAAAATTGGTTTCTAATCAAGGACTCATAGTAAATGTGTTTACACTATTTGTTATGCAGAGGAAATTGGCTTGCACCATTGTTTTCACTGATTGCCATGTTGATTTATGCAGAAATTGAAGTATATATATATTTCTGGAAAAAAGAGAACAGAGAAGTATGGTCTGAGACTCGGGACTGCTGTCTGTTTCTTTTATGTTTTACACCATATCGCTGTGGCTACACCCTGTAGCAACAGTGGCTTGTACCTGGCCCAGGTTCCCCTAGGCCTGAGGTCGGTAACATGAGCATTATTGCACTGGCTGCAGGGTTCATAAAACTTTTCGATTCCATTCCAGTCAAATGTTTTATCTTGATTGTGCATCCGTTATTCTGTTCCTGACTGGACATCTTCATCATTGGCCTAGCAAGTCCGATGACATTAATTATTCAGATTGAGTAACTGATGTTTGGCACACAGGGCCAGATATGGAAAACAGAGTAAGCATGACATCTCCTCAAACCTACAATTTTGCAGAACAGCCTTGGTATTCTGTTTAGTGCAATCCAGAAGGTTGGTGGTTTGAATCCCCGCTACTGCCAAAAGAGGTCCTACTTCTGCCTTGCCCTTGAGTAAGGCCCTTAACCTTCAATTGCTCCAGGGGTGCTGTACAATGGACGCCCCTGGACTCTGACCCCAAGGGGTATGCAAAAACTAACAAATTCCTAAAACAAGAAATTGTATAAGGCGAAATAGAGAACAAACAAAAATTAGGAGATTGATCAACAGCTTTCCTCTCTTTCTCATAAATGTCAAAGTAAATTGACGTAACATTACCAGGGCATGTGGGTCTTTGAGGGTTATAATCAGTATTGACTGCCCTTGGTGCCATAAACATGTGTGCATATCATCTTGCCAGCACTGGTGCGTACTTTGATTTTCTTTGGTGTTGAATTGCTGTTTGTACTGTGGTTCATAGTGATTAGAACATTAGAACATTAGAACAATCTAGACGAGAACAGGCCATTCAGCCCAACAAAGCTTGCCATTCCTATCCACTTGTTTCCTCCAAGAAAACATCAAGTCGAGTTTTGAAAGTCCCTAACATATTACTGTCTACCACACTACTTGGTAGCTTATTCCAAGTGTCTATCGTTCTTTGTGTAAAGAAAAACTTCCTAATGTTTGTGTGAAATTTACCCTTAACAAGTTTCCAACTGTGTCCCCGTGTTCTTGATGAACTCATTTTAAAATACAAGTCTCGATCCACTGGACTAATTCCCTTCATAATTTTAAACACTTCAATCATGTCACCTCCTAATCTTCTTTTGCTTAAACTGTAAAGGCTCAGCTCTTTTAATCTTTCCTCATAATTCAACCCCTGTAGACCTGGAATCAGCCTAGTCGCTCTTCTCTGGACCTTTTCTAGTGCTGCTATGTCCTTTTTGTAGCCTGGAGACCAAAACTGCACACAGTACTCAAGATGAGGCCTCACCAGTGCATTATAAAGATTGAGCATAACCTCCTTGGACTTGTACTCCACAGATCCTGCTATATAACCTAACATTCTGTTAGCCCTCTTAATGGATTCTGAACACTGTTGGGAAGTTGATAGCTTGGAGTCCACTATGACTCCTAAATCCTTCTCATAAGGTGTACTCTCAATTTTTCATTGTGTATTCAAAGTGTACCCAAGTTTCATCCCCAGTTAGGAAGTGATTCTTAAATTTCTCCCAATATGATGACATTAGATCAAGATCCACCTTGTAATGTTGGCTGCAGTGGTGTTTCATTCCAGGAGTCCCCCAATGTGCAGAGACCTTGTTCATTTTAAATTATCCATGAAGAACACATTCAAATGACCAATAACTTATTAATATAGTGTCTGCCCTGTCAGGCACCATTAACCTTCAGTTTTCTGCAGTATGATTGGATTATGATACTCACAGATTATGATTTGCTCCACAGTAGCATCATTTTGTTTTTGTGGTATGTGAAGTAGACTGGTCCTTGTATAGAAGTGAATTCAGAAAATATTCAGACGTCATCATTTTTTCTGAACTTTATTCTGCGGTGGATTTATTTTGAACTTGAGACATGTCTCAGTTTTGACCATCATTCTACACTAAATAACCCAGGAGTCCCCAACTCCAGTCCTGGAGGGCCCCAGTGGCTGAAGGTTTTCATTCTTAGGGCTTGTTTATACTTCACACTCAGAACGCGTATGCGCACGCATCATGGCTGCCACGCGTTCCCTGCATTCATTTGACATCCTCTGAGCAAGTCCTCAGAAATTAACGGGATGCGTGCGCGAGTCAGGGGGCGCAGTGTGATAAAAGTTGGAATATGACGTCAGAGTCTCTGTTTACTATCTACATGTGACAGAAAGCCGCTATGTGGATCCTACGAGATCGGTGTGCGTGCTTCGATGTTTGATGAATGGTTCGATGTGGTAAAGCAAAATTATATGCAATGAATACGCAATGAATTATATATATAGATTTTTGTTAAATTAAGGAGAAAAACAACAATTGAGGGGTCTGAGTCTTCAAGAACAAGTCAATTAAAATGAATGCAAAAGAAATTATTAGCAGCAAAAACAGGTCACTAATTAAGAAAAGGGTTACAATGAAAACCTGCAGTCACTGAGGCCCTCCAGGACTGGAGTTGGGGACCCCTGCAATAATCCATAATGTTAATTGAAAACATGTTTTCAGAAATGTTTGCAAATTTATTAGAAGTCAAAAACTGAAATCTCTCATTCATAGAAGTATGCAGGCCCTTAATTCAGTACTTTGTAGAATTCTCCTTGGCAGCAATTCCAGTTCTGAGTGTTCTTGGGTAATTTTCTACAAGTTTTGCATACCTGGGTTTGGGCCGTTCATCCTAGTCTTCTTGACAGATCCTCTCAAGCTCCATTAGATTGGATAAGAATGATCTGTAAACTTTCATCTTCAGGTCTTTATGAGTTTAAGTCTGGGCTTTGGCTGGAACATCAAGGACATTCTGAGGCCTGTCCCTGAGCCAATCCAGCATTGTCAGGGCTGAATGCTTCATGTCATTGTCATGCTGAAGGGTGAAATATTGTCTCAGTCTGAGATTGTGTGCACTCTGGAGCAGATTTTCTTGATGGACCTCTCTGTATTTGACTGCATTCATCCTTCTCTCAATTGTGACCAGTCTCCCTGTCCCTAAGAAGCGCCCCAATGTCTTGGTACTGTCACCATCATGCTTCACCACAGGGAAGGTATTAGGCAGGTGATGGGCAGTGCCTGGTCTTCAGCAGACATAGTACTTGGCATTTTGCTAAAGAGATGAATTTTTGTATCATCAAACCAGAGAATCCTTCTCCTCATACTTTCAGAGTCCAAGTGGGCTGTCATACATGGCTTCCTTCTACCATAAAAGCCTGATTGATGGAGTGCTAGTAGTCCTTCTTCCATTTCAGCAGAGGACATCTGAAGCTCTGTTAAAGTGACCATTGCATTCCTGACCATCGTCCTGACCTTGGCTCTTATTGCCTAGTAAATCAGTTTGTATGGCCATTGCTAGGAAGACTTTTGGTGTTCCAGACTGCTTCCATTTAACAATTATTGAGGGCCCCTGGAAACACTGAAAGTTTAAAAACAGTTTTATCCCCTTGCCCTGATCTTTGCCAGACCTCCAATTTGATTGCAGAGGCCTGCAGGGAGTTCCTCGGGCTTTATTGCTTAGTTTTTGTTTTCTTGACAGGCAGTGTGAATTGTGGGACCTTAGAGACACAGGTAGACATGTAACGTCCAATCAATTTAATAAACTCCAGTCAAGTTCTAGACATATCTCAAGGAGAATTTAAGCAAACAGGATACACCTTTCCATAATTTAAAGTGCCTCTGCAAAAAGTGTGAATGCTTAAATAAATGAGAGATTTCAGTTTTGATTTTTAATAAATTTTAAAGTACAGATGTGAACAGTAAAATCAGAAGAGCTAATCACTGTGCCACCGTGTAACTGTGCATTCGTATGCTGTGTATCTCATGAACAGGGAGGGAGGCAGAATACATAAACACAATAATAAAAATGTGTGCTTTATAATTATGCATTGCTCATTTTTTATTAAAAGATTATTTTCTGCAAGCTAAACCCAGAAATAATTAGGTGGCTGTGCTCAATCTGTATTTGTCTGGTAAAGTAAAACTGGCAGTTCAGGTCAAGGCTTGAAAGTGCAGTCTTCCTGCAGGCTGAAGTGCCCGTTAAGAATGAGTTACTGATAGCCTTGGACACTCAGTATTTTTCCACTTCAATCGTGAACCAAAATAGTCCCAGGCTGCCCATACTTCTCATATTTGCTGTGCACTGGATTTCTTCCCGGGGTCTTGCAACAGAGCTTTCTCTTAAAGGGGCAGAGTGTGTGAGTGGTTTGGGTCTCCTGTATTTTGGATGAACTTTAGGAAGTTTGCAAATCCCTTTCTACTTCTACATAAATATGGCCTAAAACGTAATCAGATTTTTACTAAAAACTAGATAAAGCACACACAATTAAACAAATGACAGAAAACATTAGGCCTACACTTATTCATTTATTTATTGGGGGGAATGATCCAATGTAGCATATTTGTGTGTAAAAACTTTTTTCAGTAACTGATATGACCCCCTTGTGCAGCAATAACTTCAGCTAAACATTTCTGGGCTGAGCTGATCAGTTCTGCACAATCGGCTTGAAGGAGTTTCAGCAGAATTGGTGCAGCTCATGGATGTTGGCAGGCTTCCTTACGCGTCAAGGGGGGCTCAGAATTAACTAAACATTCCATCCAGAGCAGGTCCCTTTTAAGTCAATGAAAGAACAAAGCGTGCACCCAAGGATAAAATACAAGTTTTTATTGCGGCCAGTTATAACCCAATCATGACGACTGCAATGGGAAACCTTACAAGAAGCAATAGTGTATATCTATCTATCTATCTATCTATCTATCTATCTATCTATCTATCTATCTATCTATCTATCTATCTATCTATCTATTGTCACACATGTGCAATTGGGAGGCAGCTACAGGGCCTGAATAACAGTAGCGCCACACAAGACCGGGTTGACGAGCTGCACTAACTCTCTCTCTCATTCCTCTGCAGACCATCTACGGGAAATCCCACTAGGTTCTGGCACCATTGATGACATCACTTCTGGCACCGGCACCATTGATGACATTATGTCCGATCCTGAAGACGCCACTTCTGGGTCCGGCGCTATTGAAGCGGTCACTTCCGGTCTCGGTGACATCACTTCCGATCTCGGTCCCAATGATATGACTTTCTGTGCTTGCCTTTAAAATTGTCATGTTCTCACAGTCAAATCAGTTCTGTTTTGGACATTGTACCATTCACGTCTCACCAAAATTACCCATTTTGCAGCCAGGGATATTATATGGGTGGCTGCCCCAAACCTTTGATGTTTCCTGTGTCTTATTGTGACAGTGGCATAGTCAGCAGGATGGATGCCTTTAAGAAACAGGGACAGGACCTGAACATTAAGCAGGTGGGAGAGTACCAGAGCCGGGGTTTCCAAGCGGGGGGTTTGTCCCGTGGTCTGTAAACATCCGGTGCAGGTTCCGCTCCCAATATACTTATCTGGGATATCAATGAAACAAATGGATCCTGCCAACTATGTCATCTATCTCACCTTTCATATCTATCTATCTAGAATAAATCAAAACAACCAATTCCCCCAAGCACAATCTACATTTGGTTCACAAACACGGTTGAAATATAACATTATCAACAGTAAAAATAAATAACAGAAAATAATCTTTTAAACCAAGACAAACAATATAACAGCAAAACAGTACTAAAACAAATCAGCATGGCTCAGACCTTGAAATATTTGCCTGCTCACATGGACACTGGCTGACATCCAGCCACAACAAAAGTATGCTGCCAAAGTCCACTGGCGCAAGTGAGATTTAGCATTTGGTGTCTAATAACCTGGCTCAGTGTCGAGGGTAAAAAATAAAATACAAATCGGCTCAATGCCAGAGTGACCGCATGGGCATTTACCATCTGTTAAGCCCATAAGTCATGGCTAAAGGGCAATGGGGATCCTGTAGCACAGGAAAGTTAGAATTCTTGGATTAGGTTTCTTCTGGTCAAAGTCTTCAAATAATAAAGTGTCAAAAGGAAAAAGACAGCAGCCTTTCCTTATTTCTTGTACTGTTTTTTTTTTTAATAAAACAAGCAAGAGTGTAATTGCTAAGAAGTTTTTTTTTGATGCTGAATTCATTTTTTCAAATGTTTCCATCCAGCAGCACACCATGACCATATACTGGTAACTTTGATCTTCTGTCTGTCTACAAACATGAACAATGTTTCACTTTATAAAATGGCCAAAGATGAATGAACCATACAGAAACTGAGTATGCGTCAATGGCCTTTATTTTGAACAGATGTGCATTTTTATTCCGAACCTCCAAAACTCCATGGTAGTTCATCCTCTCCTCTGAATTTGGCCACATGTTCTTATCTACATCACATTTAATGTTCTTTTGTAGTAATCTTTCTGGGGAAGTATCTTCTAGCATGCCTAATCCACCATTGGCTCTGCTCAGGACAAATGCCTTGCCGTCCAGCATTCATGTCATTCAGTAAGGGCATTTGGTCATGTGGTTGGTGGTCATAGCTTCTACCTCTGTGCAGAAAAGAATTCCTATGTCGGGTTGGATATGTTGGTAAAGAAAGTGAGGTACATTCTGGGGTGTCTGTGACTGCAGCTGAGGGGTGGAATGCCACATTATTCCACACCGCAACAAATATCAGAGCATTTTTCCTGCTGTTCCTCTGTTGTCTTCTGGTACAAATATCCTTCGTAGTTCATTTGACATTGCTGCACAATTGTGATGTTGGCCCCTCTCTGGCCTGGGACTTGCATCATTGCTCTTTGCCCAATTATATTTCATGACTATTGATGATCCGGGTTCAAAAAGGTGTCAAGGCCATAGGAAATCTAGGCAGCATATGTGACTAAACATGCACGCAGTAATACAGATGCAGTCTCACTAGCACTTTGCTCCATTCCAACATGGTGTGCTTTGATTTGTGTTCCACAGTTACTGCAGCACAACCTAATACTTTCTTTGCCTTTTAAATTGCTTATGCACATTGATAATTAAATAATAACAATGTACAGTCGTGTTAATGTAAACCCCAAACCCTTTTTCAGTCTTCCTGTAGGACATCGTTACCCAACTTGTATTTATAATTAATGTACCCTATGCGTATTTTCTTTCTATTTTTCTACATTAAATTACATTTTCAAATTGTTCAACTAGCTTTGAAAATTGTCCAAATCATTTACATGTTTTTACTGCATCTCTAGTTACCCGTTGTTACAGTAAGTGCCAGGCAGGATTATCTGACATCCCACCCAGGAGAAAAGGGGAACCTCTGCTGTGAAGGGAACGCAGAATTCAATGGACTGGAATTCTGTCTGGGATGGGTATGGGACACTTAATACGATAGGAGGACAAAAGAATATTCTTGTTCCCCACACACTTGATGGCAGCATCCCAGGACCATGGTAAGCTGCAGGGCATGATGGGAACTGTAGTTCTGTGAATCGGCCCTGTTGTGTCTCATGGGTAATGCCAGGTGGTCCGGCCCATTTTTGGAGTTCTGTATGACATGATGTCAGATTTGGCTTTTTTTCTCTGTATTTTTGTGTTGTTCCAATGCACATAAAGGAAATAAACATGTGTATACCAAAATATTTGTAATTGCAACAATTTTCTGGGAGAAATGGTACAGTCCATGGCTGGTGATAATTTCGGCCATGACTATATGCTCCAATAAATGCAGAGTCTCTAATTGTCACCGGTCTCTAACAGTAGCCGGGTCTTTGATATTTGCCTGCTAGCTTACATTGTAAGCGTCTGTATCTTTATAGACGTGTGTAATACATGTGCATGTCAGCACGTTGCATATATAAGAAATACAGATATACCTTCACGACGTCTGATGGTGACATGGATCATGTCTGCATGGGATGAAATCTCAAATGAAATGATTCGGGAATCTTTCAAAAATTGTAGCATCACCAATTCTACTGACAGCAGTGAGGATTCATTAATTCATTGCCTCAAAGAAAATCAGCCGTGTTTTGAAGGAAGAGAGAAATTGTTGGCAGCAAGAATTCAAAGCGTCGTGACAAACCTGGAAGAAGAGGAAGACAATAGTGAACTGGACGGATTCGGACGACAAATAGCAGCGAAAGGTACAGAAAGACATTGCCATTTATCTTTAACAGTCTTATGCAGCATGTGAAATTCAAATAAAGTGGCTGTTTCTAATATTAGCCGATATTTTTGTGTACCTACCTGTACCGACATGCGCGAAAAATATTATGCTCTGAAGGTTTTGTGAGTAATGGCCGGTCTCTAATAGCAGCCGGTCTCTATTAAGCGCCGGGAGCCAAGGCTAGTTTTGCAAATAAATGCCGGGGGCCTCTATTGGAGCATATATGGTATTGTATATATATATATATATATATATATATATATATATAGATTCCTGAATGGATGTGATAAATATAAATTATAAAAGTGTCAATAGTGGCAGTTGCTTCTCAGTTGGATTGTTTTAGACATCAAAACATGTCAGAATTATCTGTGTAAGTCATCACATGCACATTGTGGACTCTGAAATGAATTTGACAAAAGTCCCGAAGAAAAGTTAGAGCACCAATGGGGTCTCCCAGCTTAATATACAGAAGAAAAATGTCTTGAAAACACAGCCTGGAAACAGCTCTCTTTAAAGGTAGGCTCTGGCTTTGGGGAATTCAGCACTGATCGCTGTCCTGGTCCAAACAAGATCCTACATTTCGGTGGTATCATATTGGTCAGGCCAGAAAGGGCAGGGCTACTCTTTCTCAATTGCCCTCATTGGGCGTCTTCTTGGCACTATGAGAGAAACAAAAAGGAAACAAGACTGTTAGTGACAGGGACCCCTCTCGTCCTGGTGGGGTATCTTGTACCTCAGATGAACCTGGAAGATGATCCTCTGATGCGCATACGTGACAACATATCAAAATCTGTCAATCCTGTATTTCACTAATTACAGTGACACAGAAATATTGTAATGTCTCCTAAAGTAATAAATTGGTCCTCAGGTGAAGCACTAACAAAATATAAAATTCTTACATCTTAGATCAACCAGTGGTACTTGCTGTCATGTTAGCTCACAGGTGGGATTCATAAGCTTGATTTGTGATGCATGCATGCACGGTCCGAGGAAATCTTCAGGGCTCTGTCAAGATGAATAATTCCACCGCAGAGAGAGAGAGGGTGCTGTCGCTAACCTCCTCTTCATTTTCCCCATAGTGCAAATTAACACGGCTTGGAGGACACCTATGTCAACTTCTACAAGCTCTGATAGTCCACCCCTTCCAGGCGAGCGGACGTAACTTCCAGCGACACAGAGATAGTAGCCGTCATGTCGTGACCAGAGACAGATAGAGAAGGAACTTGTTAAATGATGCAGCATCTCAATTGTGGGGTGTAGTGGTGAAGGTTTTGGACTTCAAGCCCTGAGGTTATGGGTTCAAATCCTGCTACTGACACTATATGACTATGAACAAGTCACTCTACCTGTCTGTGCTGCAATTGAAAAAACTAAAGAAATGGAACCAATTATATCTCAAATTCTGTAAGCCACCTTTGATAAAGACGTCAGCCAAATAAGTGAATATAATGTGTGTCAGATTACTGAATGGGCTGAACACCCCATCCTGTACCTCGGGACGGAACTGCTGGAACGAGGGAGGAAGCCCTAGCTATAAAGTAGACATTTATCCAATTGTGGTATGACCTGTTTGGATGAGAATTCATACTGGTGACTGGATACACACCGCTACAATGGCTTACCACCTATATCAAGGTACTCAACCCACAAGTTACCTGTCAGTTCTTGGACCTGCGGCCGTATAAATACAAGGTGTTCCACTACAAGGTGTCTCTATACCAATGCTGAATTCTTCACACAGGTTGATGATCTCACAGCTAGGTCTGTCAATCCTTCTATGGACAAGCTATGGTGAGAGCCATATCATGTACACACGCTTTAGGGACCCCTTCAAGGCTCCGTCAAGGTGGGTGATTCCATCCCATTGAGAGAGGGTGCTGTTGCTAACTTCCTCTTCTTTTCCCCATAGTGCAAATTAACACGGCTTGGAGGACACCTATGTCAACTTCTACCCGGTTCGATAGTCCCACCCCTTCCAGGCGAGCGGATGTAACTTCCAGCCACACAGAGATAGTAGCCATCATGTCATGACCAGAGACAGATAGAGAAGGAGCTTGTTAAATAATGCAGCATCTCAATTGTGGGGTGTAGTGGTGAAGGCTTTGAACTTCAAACCCTGAGGTTATGGGTTCAAATCCTGCTACTGACACTATATGACTATGAACAAATCACTCCACCTGCCTGTGCTGCAATTGGAAAAACTAAAGAAATGGAACCAATTATATCTCAAATGCTGTAAGCCACCTTTGATAAAGGTGTCAGTCAAATGAGTGAATGTAATGTGTGTCAGATTGTCGAATGGGCTGAACACCCCGTCCTGTACTTCGGGACGGAACTGCTGGACCAAGGGAGGAAGCCCTAGCTATAAAGTAGACATTTATCCAATTGCGGTATGACCTGTTTGGATGAGAATTCATACTGGTGACTGGATACATGCCGCCACAATGGCTCACCACCTACAGTATATCAAGGTATTCCGCCCGCAAGTTACCTGCCAATTCTTGGACCTGCAGCCATATAAATACAAGGTGCTCCACTACAAGGTGTCCCTAAACACCAACGCTGGTGCTCTCCCATAGGTCCATGACCTCACAGCTAGGTTTGCCATTCTCTCTATGGAAAAGCTATGGGGGGAGCAGTGTCATTTACTCATGCTTTAGGGACCCCTTCAAGGCTCTGTCAAGGTGAGTGATTCCACCCCAGAGAGAGAGGGCGCTGTTGCTAACTTCCTCTTCTTTTTCCACACAGTCCTAGATGGATCCAGCTTGAAGGACACCTAGGTCAACTTCCATCCTGCTCCGATAGCCCTTCTCCTTCTGGACATGCACAAATATATTCCATCTATATGTTGATATTGCCTGTCACACGATGAACTTACAAAATAATACAGCCTCTTGATTGAGAAGATGATTGCCTATTTGTTTATATCTTCACGGAAATCCTTTTTTTCTTTCAATGTTATAAATAGACAGGTGCACCGAGGAGGTATCCCAACACTTGAACCTGTGTCTGCTTCCTACAGAGTATTGTAAAGCACATCTATAGACAATGAGTGCAACTGAATTTGTACAATTTATGAACATGGGGGAACCTGCTCAGGCAGATATTGAATTTGGGCAACACCCTGTTTGTGGAGAAGGAAGAGGAGTGAGAATGTGTGGTGGTGGTATGAGGGCAAGACAGAAAAATAGAGGAAGGGGCAGAACAGTGCAAATCATAGAGGTATCCCAGATGAAATATGGGCCACACTTTTGGACCATGTCCTTACAATGGCAGAGGACACCATGAACACCATGTGTGGCCTAATGAAAGCCGGTCTACATCCATCATCCAAACATACAGTATTTACTTTGATACTCAATACCTTAAACAATAATAGTTTGGTACAGTAGACATCCAATGTGAATGGCAAAATGTGCAACAAGAACATATTTCCAGAATCTACTGTCTTACTGACAAAACATCTAAACATTCTGATCATCATGGTTCTACATAATGTGAAGGGAACTTCTTATTTTGATGACATCGGCTTGATTATTTACATGATAATTTAAGTTTGAAGCATTAATTAAGAGTTTTGGGTGAAACATTTGTTTTTGTTGATGGATTTTGGTGTTATGTCCTGTGTGATGGAACCCAGGGCGTCAGCGGCCTAAATCCCCAACGCAAAGAGTTCTGGAAGCAAAGAAAGGATGGTTTATTCAACCATATTCCTTCCAAAATACCACAAAGTAGCACAAAAGCACAGGTCTCTCTCTCCAATACACAAAAATCTCCCTTGTTCCAATCTCTTACCACCACACTGCTCTCCCCCAGTTGAATGTTACCTTTCTTCCTCCCAGCTCCGACTCACCTTTTTAAGGATCTGAGAGTACTTCTGGTGCCAGGGCCACTGCCCAGTGGAAGTACCTCCAGGTCATGTGAAAATCCATTACAGCAGGGAGCTGATCTCCCTGCAGCACCATTTTGTGGCATCCAGTGACCCCAGCAGTGCTGCTCTGCCGGACTACTTTTCCCAGCATGCTCTGCTGGCCTCCCACTGGGCACAAAAATCCAGGGCCGCTGCCATCTAGTGTACCGGGGGAACAAAAAAAGCCCAGTGACATCTTCTTTTTCCAATGGGTTGTCCATTCATCCTTTCTGGCTCCCCTTCTCCTCCCCGGCCAGGATGTTTGTCTTCTTGCTAGGAGCCTCCTGTCCGGGTAAGGGACCATCCTCTCTTCTGGCCAGGATGCCCGTCCAGCCCATGCAGCATTTACACCTACCATATAAACTGTTCTGACAAATGAACCTAGAGCTGTGAGAATAGGACAACCCCTGGCAAAAAATATGGAATGACTACTTTTGTATTACTTTTTTGCAAAAAAAAAACAAATCAAATATATGATACAAAAGTATTTTATTTAACAGCAGAATATTCTGGCATTGTAAAACATACCTTAAAAAATGTACTGTAAATACTCACAATCATAAAATCAGACCCCAACTTATACGCCCATTCAGAAATGTGACACACTTTTTTACCTCTTCTTGCCTCCTCCAACCTCACATCAGTTTCTCAGATGCATCAAATTTCTTTGCAGCAGCACAGTTACCAATTTCTTTTGGTACTTCAACAATGTTTAATTTAAAACCAGCTTTGTATTTTCTTCTGATTGAATGCTCCATCGTAGATAAGGGATGCTCTTAAGATAAAGGTGTATGATGGTGTGAGATACAAAAAACACAAAATAGTGCAAATGTTGCTTCGGAATAGTTCAGGTATTACCGCCGTGTGGTGACGTAGGCACAATACATAGAAAAGAAAAAAGGCAGTGTGCTCCGTGGTTACTCTCTCAGGTGGCATATCATAATCTCTTGGACCAATAACAAGAGTTTTCCACATTCAACTTATACAATCGACATTATTATAAAATACCAGAAATTATACGGTAAAATCAAGTCCCGACTTATACAATGCAATACAATACAATTTATTTTTATATAGCTTAAACTCACACAAGAAGTGCCACAATGGGCTTTAACAGGCCCTGCCTCTTGACAGGCCCTCAGCCTTGACTCTTTAAAAAGACAAGGAAAATATCCCAAAAAAAACCCTTGTAGGGAAAAAATGGAAGAAACCTTGGGGAAGGCAGTTCAAAGAGAGACCCCTTTCCAGGTAGGTTGGGCGTGCAGTGGGTGTCAAAAAGAAGGGGGTCAATACAATACAATACACAGAACAGAACAAATCCTCAATACAGTATAAAAACAAAACTTTTAGAAGTATGGAGTAGAATTTAACAGTAGATGACATCACATAATATGATTTGGATTTGTTTAGAGTCCTGGAGACCTCATCCATCAAGCTGCCTCCTCATTTGGCCATTCCACGGCTTAAACATTGCTCGGCCAGCCAATCCAATGAAAGAACCCCTTTTCCCATGATTCCTGCGATCCCCCATCAGGGGTGACTTTACCTTAGGCAGGCAAAACAACTTGGCAGGTGGGCCGTGGCACCAAGTACCACATTTGAGTACCGAGAAGAGAAACAGGATAGGTGAGGGTTAGTATCCAATTATAACTATCATGTTACTTATGTTTTAGTGCTAATGACTAACAACAGAGATGCAGTCTGTACAGTTAATCAGCAGCTCTAGTCAGGATATGCTAAACTGAAGTAGTGAGTCTTCAGCCGGGTTTGAAGGCTGAGACCGAAGGGGCATCTCTTATAGAAGCAGGAAGACCACTCCACAGTTTAGGGCCCCCTGTAACTAAAAGCTCGACCTCCCACTGTTATTTATTAATCCTTGGAATCCTAAGCAGACCGGCATCTTGAGATCTTAATGTGCTCTCAGGTTTGTAATTCATGATAAGTTCAGACAAGTAAGCAGGACCTTGGTCATTTAATGCTTTATATGTGAAAAGGAGGATTTTGAAATCTGCCCTAAACTTAACCGGGAGCCAGTGTAAGGATTTAAGAACCGGAGTTATGTGTTTGTATTTTCTTGTTCTTGTAATAATTCTTGCAGCAGCATTTTAGATTAACTGGAGGCTGTATAAAGAACAGTTTGAACAACCAGTGAACACCACATTGCAGTAGTCAATCCTACTAGAAATAGATGCATGAATTCATTTCTCAGAATCCTGTTTATTTAGAAAAGCCTTAATATCCGCGGGAGAACTTATCTGCGAGTATATGCGGTAATTGAAATTGTTGTGATTAATGGTGCATTTTCTATTCAGCCCAAATAGAGGAAAAAATTATGGAATCACCGGGTAATTTGCATTTCTATGACAAAAAGCTACACAAGTCTAAATAGGCCAATTAGTCTGCAGTTAAAAGTTAGTGTTTGCGGACCTTATTGAGCTATTGTACCTCATTGACTGACAGCAAACAATTGAGCTCTCA
Source organism: Polypterus senegalus (assembly GCF_016835505.1). Classification (NCBI taxonomy): domain Eukaryota; kingdom Metazoa; phylum Chordata; class Cladistia; order Polypteriformes; family Polypteridae; genus Polypterus; species Polypterus senegalus. The sequence goes on from NC_053154.1 coordinate 307,161,822, forward strand.
GTTGAAATGATGGGAAGGATTATAAAACTCCTTCAAGAAGGTAATTCGGCATGGAATGTGGCAAAAGATGTGGGTTGTTCCCAGTCAGATGTGTCTAAATTTTGGAGCAAGTACAAACAAAATGGGAAGGTTGGAAAAGGGAAACACACAGGTAGACCAAGAAAGATGTCAAAGCATCAGAACAGAAAACTCAAAGCAACGTGCCAGGAAAATAGGAAATGTGCAACAAAAGAAATGGAAAAAACAAATGGGCAGAAGCAGGTGTCAATGTTTGTGGCCAAACTGTAAGAAATTGGCTGAAAGAAATGGGATCTACGCACAGAAAAGCTAAATGTAAACCATCATTAACACCTAAACAGAAGAAAACAAGGTTATAGTGGGCTAAGGAGAAGCAGTCATGGATGGTGGATGACATGATGAAAGTGATATTCAATGACGAATCTACATTGGCCAAGGAGATGATGCTGGAACGTTTATTTTGTGCCATTGTAACGAAATATAACAAGGATATTTCCACACTTATTGCTGATATGGGGTGGCATATCAGGTAAAGGACCAGGGGGAATGGCAATCATAACTTCTACAGTAAATGCATAGGTGGAAATTAAAACTTTGGACACCTTTCTCGTTCCATCAATCTAAAGTAGGTTTGGCGATGATGAAGTCATTTTTCAGGATGTTAATGCATCTTGCCAAAGAACAAAGAGCGATTCTTCAGGAAAGGCATATCAACTAAATGGCATGGCCAGTAAACAGTCTGGATCTCAATCTGATTGAAAATTTAATGTGAAAATCAAACAAAATGGTCCATGACAAGGCTCCATCCTGCAAAGCTGATCTTTCAACTGCTTTACAAGAAAGCTGGAACCTGATTGATGAAGAATAGGGTTTGTCATTAGTGAAGTCCATGCCTCAAAGAATTCAAGCTGTCATAAAAGTCAGAGGAGGTGCAATAAAGAACTAATTGTAATTTTTTGGGTTAAATTTTTCCTCATTGTTGAGGGATTCCATAATTTTTCCCTCTACTTGGTTTGAACAAAAAATATGCCATTAATTACAACAATTTCATTTAATTTTTTGAGGTATGTTTTACAAAGCCACCATGTTAAATAGTTTTATGTCATATCTGTGATTTGTTTTTGTGCAGCAAAGTAAAAAGAGCTGAATGAACATCCTCCAAGCGTAGTGATTCCATCCTTTCTGCCAAGGGGATGTAGCGGTGTTTCATGTAATGAGCCTAAGCAACTCTGAAGTTTTGTTTTTGTCTTCTACTCCAGTTTGTCAAGATTTTCCACTCATTAGCCCACATTTCAAAGATAATACAGTATGTGTTTGGCTAAATGGTGACGCTTACTATAATAAAATTTGTCATCTAGAAGTCTGATGCTGTCATTATAGGCTCCATTTCATTCAACTGGAAATGCAGGATTGCTGCAAATGGGGTCAGAAAAAAAAAATGTTTTCCGATACCAGTTATCAAGAGCAGGGCTGCAGGGAAGCTGGACCCAGTCCTAGCAAGCATCAGGCACAAGGTAGGAAACCCTGGTTGGGCGCCAGGCACTGAGGTTGGGAGAATGTATTTATTTATAAAGCACTGAGGTGGGCTGGCACCCTGCCCGGGGTTTGTTTCCTGCCTTGCAACCTGTGCTGGCTGGGATTGGCTCCAGCAGATCCCTGTGATCCTGTAGTTAGGATATAGTGGGTTGGATAATGGATGGATGGATTTATAAAGCACTTTAAAAACAACATCAAGGCTGACCAAAGTGCTGTACAATAAAACCCAACATGCATTGAATGCCTTGAAACAGCGCATTGCCACATCCAGCACATGACAAACCACCTCAGGAACAGTGTGAGGTTTTGTACAGTGGCTGGAGTGCCAATCCTGCCACCAAACCCCAAGTTTTTCCTGCAAGTTAGAGGACCTGCTTGCAGGACTGGGCACAGGTTAACGTCATACCCAAGATGGAGCAATTGCAGGTTGAGGGCCATGCTCAAGGGCCCCACGGAGTAGAGTCACTTCTGGCATTTATGGGATTCGAAAAGACAACCTTCTGATTGTCAGTGTAGATCCTTAGCCTCTGAGTTACTGCTCCACCTCAGGGTGAGAATATAAGCAACTAGCTGTGACAACATTTATTTATTTATTTATTTATTTATAAAGCACTTTAAAAACAACGTCAAAGCTGACCAAAGTGCTGTATAATAAAAACACAGCATATCAGACACACAAAACCAAAGGGTAAATGAAACAGAAACACATAAACACATAAAGCACATAAGAACTGAAGAGATTCTTAATAAAAAAATATACAGTTAGCCAACATCCCATACTCAGTTAAAAGCCAGAGAGTAAAAATGGGTTTTTAAAAAGGATTTAAAGGCAGCTAGCGAAGGAGCCTGCCTAACGTGCAAGGACAAATTGTTCCAGAGTTTTGGGGCTGCAACTGAAAAAGCTCGATCACCTTGGAGTTTGCATCGTGTCTTGGGAACACGTAAAAGCATCTGGTCTGCTGACCTGAGAGAGCGAGATGGTACGTAAGGGTGCAGCAGTTCCGACAAATAAAGAGGGGCACAACTGTTAAAGGATTTAAAAACAAATACAAGGATCTTAAAATGAATTCTAAAACGAATTGGAAGCCAGTGAAGGGAAGCCAAAATCGGGATAACATGCTTTCTTGTGCCAGTTAAAAATCGAGCAGCAGCGTTTTGTACCAGCTGTAGGCGAGCAATGGAGGCGCATTGCAGTAATCTAGACGAGATGTTATAAAAGCATGTATCACTGTTTCAAGGTTGTGCTTAGACAAGACAGGCTTGATTTTTGACAGCCGCCTCAGCTGGAAAAAGCAAGATTTTAGCAAGATCAGCATTTAACCACGGCTCGGAGCAGGGCTTTAGTTGCCTACTTTTTAATGGTGCCACAGAGTCCAGAGCAGTTTGGCAAGCAGAATTAAATTGAAGTGTTAGCTCTTCAGTATTGGAAGACACCAAGAGCTGTGAAGTCACTTTGCAATTAAAAAAAAGCAGAAAACTGAGCAGCAGTGGAAGATTTAAGAGCACGGCAACGCCGAACAGGTGCATGGGGTTTAGCAAATTGACAGAGAGGAACAAAATCAAATAAAACAGGCATATGTTCTGAAAATACTGCATCACCAATTTCCAAGTTAAGAACAGATACACCGCGAGAAAAGACAAGATCCCTCGTATGCACACATTCCTGAGTGGGACCAGTTACAGACTGAATTAGACTAAAAGAATCCATTAAATCTAAAAAAGTCCTTCACCAAAGGCTTCTCAGTACAACAGACATGAATATTAAAATCCCCTACAATTAAAACCTGGTCATATTTTTGCATAAATTCTACCAAGAAGTCAGAAAAGTCCTTATTATACTTTGGTGGACGATAAACCACAGCACAGAGCAGCACAGGAGAACGACCCAACTCAAAAAGACTCAGTTCAAAGCTGGAGAAAGAAACAGCTAGAAACCGCGGTTTACAATCGAACCTGGATTTGAAGACAGTCGCTAAACCTCCACCACGACCTGAGAGCCGCGGGGAATTACAATACGAGCAGCCACACGGCAACAATTCAGAGAAGGCGCTGGACTCACCGGAGGCAACCAGGTTTCAGTAATACAGAGGAAATCCAATTCATGAGATGGGACGAAATCCTTTAAGATCTAAGTTTAGTTCGTTACGGATCTAGCATTCATTAGACCCATCCTGATAGGAGCCGGGTCCGAAGCCGCAATTGCGAGTGGAGCGCGTGCCAGAGGCAGTGAAGTGGACAGGGCCGCGGGGGTAACATCGCCTGATCCGAACCAAAAACAGGTACAAGCCAGGAGTCCACAGGGTCCCGGGAACACCATGATGCAAAAAGGTGAGGAGCGGATCTATGCTGAGCTAAAAAAGCTTTGGGAGATCGAGCCAAACCAGCCCTTAACTTCACCAACCGCCCGCCGCGTTTACCTCGGCGAGGTAAAGGAATGCCGGTATTCCAGATAGGAGCTGGGGAGGAGGATAATCTCGCCCTCCATTTACGGACTGTATAAGTTTTACAGCAGACAAGCGAAGATCCAGAAGTGTTTCACGATCATACATCATTAATGAGTTGACATTTTGCATGACACACACAAAAATAACAACAAAAACATAAGCAAGAAAAGAGAATGGTAGATGACATGCCACACACACTGGCGCCATCTTTTTCCAGTAGTCCTTTCAGAACATTATAAACGATCAGATGAGGTCCTTTCCCTGCTGTCCTGGCAAAGAAGGATGTCATACTGTGTGGCTACACAGCACATACAACTGTAAGAGGTAAAGAAGGATGAGAAAATGGAGAAACAAATTGCCTGCTTACATGTTTCTATGTTAACATTGTGGCAGATGGACCTTGCCCAGCTGGGATGTCCCTATAATGGAAGGTCTGGGGGAGAGGGCCTATCAAGGGCATTACCTCCCCAGGAGTGCTAAAGGACAGCCCCCCTGGTGTGCAGCAGTGCCACGGGTTTGGAGCATGGAAGTTCAACCCTGCTGGGGCCCATGGCCACTGCAAAGGGGCACCTGGTGAACTGCTGAGCCTTTGTATGCAGCACTTCTGCCAAACCTGTAAGTAGGTCAACGAGCACCTGGACCACCTCGGGGTGCCTTATATAAAAGAAGCCAGCAGCCACTACTGCAAGAGCCAGTGTCGGATGGAAGAGGATTAAGCTTAAAGGAGGAGGAGTGGAGGGAGGGAAAGAAAGAAAGTGTGACAAGGACGAGTCTTTAGACATTATAAAAGTTTGAGGCAGCAACCCATATATTATATCCTAGCTGCAAGAATTTGAAAAAAGTTTGAACAGAGGTATTCACATGACTGAGTCCAAAATAGAACTGATGAGTTGGAGGTAAGATGCCGCTTTAAAGGCCCAGAGAGGAAGTGACATCATCAAAAGGGACGGAACCGGAAGTGATGGCACCGGAACCTAGTGGGATTTCCTGGAAATGGTCTGCAAGGAACTGGGAAAGACAGAACACCCTGCCACCCCCTGGTCTGATATGGTGTTACCACAGCTAGTCAAGACGGCTCAACAGCGGCTGTACTTTCTGAGGAGGCTGAGGAAATTTGTTATGTTGACTAAGATCCTCCGCAACTTTTACAGCTGCATTGTTAAGAGCATCTTGACCAACTGCATCACCGTGTGGTACGGCAACACTAATGTTATGGACCACAAATGCCTGCAGAGAGTGGTAAAGACTGCTGAGAAAATCACCAGGGGCCTCATGTATAACGGCATGCGTAGAACTCGAACTATAACATGGCATAAGCACAAAAGCCGAAATGTGCTTACGCACAGAAAAATCCAGATGCAGGAATCTATGCGTACTCCAACTTCCACGTTCTTTCACTACATAAATCCTGATCAGCATGAAAACTAACGCTCGTGAACGCGCTTTATGTAACGCCCCAAATCCTCCCAGAATTATGCCTCTTTGAATATGCAAATCAATATAAATCGCCCTTAAGCGCAGCCTTCTGTGAAAAGACAATGGGAAAAGCACGGGGAAAATGTAAGAATTTCAGCGAATACCAAGTGGAGGCAAAGGAAAAACATACTATTTGTTCAAATAAACCGTGGTATAATCAACAAAATGAAGTTGATCGAGTGACATAGCGTGTTGGAGAAACTTGAAAGCTCACATTCACAAAATCGCACAGTGCCGGAAATAAAAAAAGTCACATATCAAAGTCGCCGTGAAAAGCCGAGTTGTAGCCCACTGTCTGAGTGTCATATGAAAGTTTATTAGGGTACAGAGAAAAAGGCACACGGTGGGGAAAAGCACGAAATGTCAACTTTAATCTCGACATTTCCACTTTAATCACGTAGTTTATTTTGTCATTTAGTAGAACATCATAAACTTCATCTTAAAATCGTTTAATTAACCAGTTTCTCAAATCACATCGTAATTAAAGTAACACGTTAAATGCTTTGTTTTGTATTTGATCTTCTATGTGCTCTATGTGTGTGAATCACTACTTGCTTCTTAAACCAACTCTCTTCCTCCAACTGGACACAGAGTCCATTACATTCGTGATATTACAGCTCTCTGAATAACTAAAATACTGAGATGTATACGTGATGTCATTTTCATGATGATAGGAGTTAAAGCACGTTATTAAACATGTGTTTTACTTTGATGAAATAATTTATTGCAGCAGTACTCAGGGGCGGGTCTAGGCTTGTGGTGGCACTGGGCAGAGGAAGAATCGGTGGCTCCTTCGTCGGCCAATGTCAGTAAGGTAGCTTATCACGGTGGATGGCCATGTCCATTGCGGACACTGCATAGCAGCCTTGTGCTCATGACACAAGCATTTAACTTTTGTCGAAATTTGTCGCTGCGTTTTTAGCTGTGTTGTTATTTTCACTTTCTGTTTTATATTCAATATATATTGGCGTAGCCGTCACTGCAGTCAGTGCTTTTCTTTCCCCAAGTAACCGATCGCCACACAATCAGCTCTGTAATAGACGTTAAGCCATCTGTAAGCTTAGCCGATTCTTCAAAACGTGTAAAGAACATTGAAATATCTTTGTAGTACATGTTTAATTATTCTATCCTTCACGACACTCCCAGTGAAGAATATAGATTATTTAAATGAAGTTAAAGTTTTATGTGTATAATTTAACAAACATATTTTGCTGCATTTCACCTTAAAAATGATATCGTCATCATATGTAAATACGCGCTTTATAAAGTGGCTCAGGTTGTGCGATATTATAACTGTAGTGCAAGTTTACAGTGAGGTGATTGTACTTATAAGTACAAACCGTTCTACAAGGAGCAATTGATTGGCTGCATTTAAAGTTCTTGGGATTAAACTGTTTCTGAACCGCGAGGTCTGTACAGGAAAGGCTTTAAAACGTTTTGCAGTGGCTGAGACAGCGTGTGCTTAAAGCTGTATACCGATAATTCTCTTTCCGATCAGCTGCTGCTGTGATTCACACTCAGATACAGTGATATAAATACTCCGAGTGGTGCAGTGAGAGAAATATGGAAAAGATGATCCGCTGTGGCAACTCCTAACGGGAGGAGCTGAAAGAAGAAGAAGAAGAAGAAGAAGGAGAAGTGAGAGTAACAACGCTAAAGCAGTTATGGTATTTGGAATACTATGGCTGTTCCCTGGACCATTATATTGTTATGAGTTAATTACAATCAGATGCATTACACTAATAAATAATATGCGGTTAGTTTCTGTGTATTTATAAAGCCGCGTCATGAAAATAATGAGTAATCACACAAGAACAGTACCATTGCTTTGACGCTGGGTGCCGCCAGTTTGCAAAACCGAGCGGAGAACTTGCGTACGACAAGGCATGAGGTACCGTTGAAAAGTGCGTGGCTTTACGCCAAGTGTAGGTTTTATAAATCGCGATTTGAACGTGGAAAAGTTCTTACGCAACATTTCTGTGCATACGCACCGTTTATACATGAGGCCCCTGGACCCCAATGCCTTCTCTGCAGAGCATCTACAACTGCAGAGTCCACAGGAGAACTGCCTCGATCCTCAGGGATCCCACCCACCCCCAACCCGAACTGTTCACACTTCTACCCTCAGGCAGGAGGTATAGAAACATGAAATGCAGGACTTCCAGGCTAAAGAACTCTTTCTTTCCCAAGGCCATTAGATTCCTAAATAACTGACTGGAGTTTATAACCATGGCTCACCTCATTCTATCTCCCTCACACAAATGTATTTGACTTGTCCATCACACACCTACCTGCACATTACACTTTATATTTCTATTCTGCTTTTCTACTTTATGCTGCCTCTGTTACTTATTATCTATCTGCTACTTATTATTTATATTTATCTTTATACATTGGTTTTGTCATTTGGTGTGGACAGCAAAGAAAGAATTTCATTGTACAGGGAAATGTGTTTCCTGTGCACATGACAATAAACATATAACAACATAATAACATATTTATAACATATACTGTAATAGCATATTTAAACAAAAATACTTCCTTATCTATACTAATAAAAGGCAAAGCCCTCACTGACTGACTGACTGACTGACTGACTGACTGACTCACTCACACACACACTCATCCCTAACTCTCCAACTTCCTGTGTAGGTAGAAGGCTGAAATTTGGCAGGCTCATTCCTTACAGCTTACTTACAAAAGTTAAGCAGGTTTCATTTCGAAATTCTATGTGTAACGGTCATAACTGGAACCTACTTACGTACATATATACCGGCCATAGCCTGCAGCTTGGTCGCCGTGTGAGGCAGAGTTGCGTCCCGCATCATCACGCCTCCCACATAATTGAGTGCCTGCGCATATAAGGCCGTCCGTCAGCAGCAATCCAATAGACACACTGCTGCTAAGTATTTGTGGGTGAAGGACTGTGCTTATGTAAACGAAGATGAGATGGTCAGTGATAGACTAGTGTTTGGCACAAACTCAGCAAAAAGTGCGAGAGAAACTTTTAAGTGCCGGGTCTGAGCTAACATTAAATGAAGCCGTGGACATCGCAAGATCGCACGAGATAGCACAAGCACAGCTGAGAACCTTCGAGGCATGTACTCCGAGCGGCTCACGTGAACTGACTGTGAACGCAGTACGCAGACAACAAGCAAGAGCTCCAAAGAGCGCTGAACAAAAAACGCATTACACAATTGAGAAGGCAGCAATAGAATATGAAGCAAGTGACGCATACAGGCATATTCATAAGTTCACCTACTGCGGAAACAAAGCACACGGTGGAAAAAGTCAATGCCCAGCTAAAGGAAGACAGTGTAAAAAATGTGGTAAATTGAACCAGTTCGCTAAAGTTTGCAAGACTGGGAAAGGTAAACCCGTGCATGCAGTGTGTGATGTCTCAGATAAAGAGGAAGACGAGCTGTTTATTGATGCAGTAAGAGAGGAACAACCCTCTGAATCTGAACATGCCTTTGCAGACATATCAATAGGAAAGCAAGGTGTAAAGCTTAAGTTTAAATTACGTTCATAGATACGCTGCCGCTAAATATTCACAGGCAAATCCACAACTTAATACCGGGAATGCCCGTTAAACATCTTAGATTCACGAGTACCGATTTGGGTAGTGAACACTTCGATTAATGAAACCTGTTATCTTTACAATAGTTGACAACGAAGATGAGATGGTCAGGGATATTACGTTATTTTTAGATAGATACTTTATTAATCCCAAGGGGAAATTCACATAATCCAGCAGCAGTATACTGATACAAAGAAACAATATTAAATTAAATAGTAATAAAACTGAAAAAATGAAAAAAATGAAAATAATAAAAATAAAATTAATGTTAGCATTTATTCCCCCGGGTGGAATTGAAGAGTCGCATAGTGTGGGGGAGGAACGATCTCCTCAGTCTGTCACTGAAGCTACTCCTCTTCCTGGAGATGATCCTGTTCAGTGGATGCAGTGGATTCTTCATGATTGACAGGAGTTTGCTTAGTGCCCGTCCCTCTGCCACAGATGTTAAACTGTCCAACTTTAATCCTACAATGGAGCCTGCCTTCTTAACAAGTTTGTCCAGGCGTGAGGCGTCTTTCATCTTTATGCTGCCTCCCCAGCACCCCACCGCGTAGAAGAGGGCACTCGCCACAACCGTCTGGTAGAACATCTGCAGCATCTTACTGCAGATGTTGAAGGATGCCAACCTTCTCAGAAAGTATAGTCTGCTCTGAGCTTTCTTACATAGAGCATCAGTATTGGCAGTCCAGTCCAATTTGTCATCCAGCTGCACTCCCAGATATTTATAGGTCTGCACCCTCTGCACACAGTCACCTCTGATGATCATGGGGTCCATGAGGGGCCTAGGCCTCCTAAAATCCACCACCAGCTCCTTGGTCTTGCTGGTGTTAAGGTGTAAGTGGTTTGAGTCGCACCATTTAACAAAGTCTTTGATTAGCTTCCTGTACTCCTCCTCCTGCCCACTCCTGATGCAGCCCACAATAGCAGTGTCATCAGCGAACTTTTGCACGTGGCAGGACTCCGAGTCATATTGGAAGTCTGATGTTAAAATGTTTCCTTTTCTTTTTCATAACTTCTTTAACACACTAATTCTCCGCTACGAAGCACGGGTATTTTGCTAGTACATAATATTTTGAATAAACACTCTCTTCATTGGGAGTTAGTTTTCCTTACTTTTCTGTATCAAGTACCTTTGCCCCCTATGGGCGGAGTGGTGGCTGTGAGGCTAAAGATCTGTGCTGATATCCCAAAGGTTGCCGGTTCAAATCCCTGTTACTGCCAAAAGAGATCCTACTTTGCTGGGCCCTTGAGCAAGGCCCTTAACCTGTATTTGCTCCTGGGGCGCTGTACAATGGCTGACCCTGCACTCTGACCCCAAGGGGTATGTGCAAACCAACAAATTCCTAATACAAGAAATTGTATAAGGTGAAATAAAGAACAAAAAGAAAAAAGGTTAACGTAGACCATGTAACACATTCTTGGCCTCGTATAAATAAATACTTAAACAATATTTAATGTTTGCTCAGTGTAAGAGCCATTTGTTAGTTATATAAGTTATATTAAATGTTTGCCTATATATTAGTGCATAGTCTATGGGAGGGTCTTATTATTCTTCTAACATGCTAAATTGAATTGGTGTATTCTAACTATGTTTTGCCCCTCTGACTATAGATTAGCCTCAGTTAGTAACCTGACTTGCTGTGAGTAAGGCATGGAGGACACACGGTTTTAAACCGTGCCTTAACGTGTCCAATAGTATTTAATGCAATGCACTCTATTGAATGTGCTGTGCCAAACGTTTAGAGCGGACTGAAGGCGAAGTAAAGCCTCTTTAAGTTTAGTAACAACTGGAGTTTCGCAAGGAAAGCTAAGTTTAGAGAAGAGACATTTCTTCCAATTATTTTTGCCTTTTACTCTGTGTGTAACAACCATTTTTTATTCTTGTGTGGACTGTTTGCTTTGAGTTTTCACTAAACCTTTTAAAACAAACTTTTGGACTGAGAGATTTCTTTTGGCGAGTGTTTGATCCTGCTTTAGTCACCTGCAGCTACACTCAGTGATGGAGATGGAGGAAACTTATAAGTATAAGTATATATAACTTATAAGTACAGAAAGTTAATCAAAGACTTTGTTAAATGGTGCGACTCAAACCACTTACACCTTAACACCAGTAAGACCAAGGAGCTGGTGGTGGATTTTAGGAGGCCCAGGCCCCTCATGGACCCTGTGATCATCAGAGGTGACTGTGTGCAGAGGGTGCAGACCTTTAAATATCTGGGAGTGCAGCTGGATGACAAATTGGACTGGACTGCCAATACTGATGCTCTATGTAAGAAAGCTCAGAGCAGACTATACTTTCTGAGAAGGTTGGCATCCTTCAACATCTGCAGTAAGATGCTGCAGATGTTCTACCAGACGGTTGTGGCGAGTGCCCTCTTCTATGCAGTGGTGTGCTGGGGTGGCAGCATAAAGATGAAAGACGCCTCACGCCTGGACAAACTTGTTAAGAAGGCAGGCTCCATTGTAGGATTAAAGTTGGACAGTTTAACATCTGTGGCAGAGCGACGGGCATTAAGCAAACTCCTGTCAATCATGAAGAATCCACTGCATCCACTTAACAGTGTCATCTCCAGGCAGAGGAGTAGCTTCAGTGACAGACTTTTGTCACCGTCCTGCTCCACTGACAGACCGAGGAGATCGTTCCTCCCCCACACTATGCGACTCTTCAATTCCACCCGGGGGAGTAAATGCGAACATTAATTTTATTTTAATTCTTTTCATTTTTATTACTATTTAATTTAATATTGTTTCTTTGTATCAGTTTACTGCTGCTGGATTATGTGAATTTCCCCTTGGGATTAATAAAGTATCTATCTATCTATCTATCTATCTATCTATCTATCTATCTATCTATCTATCTATCTATCTATCTATCTATCTATCTATCTATCTATCTAAACAGCACAGATGTTTGTGCACTGAAATGTACTACGAAATTGAATGCAGTAATACCGTTATAAACACACACACACACATCTGCATCGGCCTACAATTCTGCAATCTGTGAGTTGTTTTTTACTTTCTGCAAAATATCACTGCATTCATCCCTGATCTGAAACTGGAAGGCAGCAGCAGAACAAGCCACTTGTACCTGAACAACCAAAATACAGAGCTGTGTGGAGAGTTGGCAATACGGCCCCCTAGTAAATTATAAGGACTACAACTACTACAATGTCATCTTCACTGCATTCATTGCTGCATGTTGGGGAGCTTTATGCTGCTTGGGAATATACTGGTGAGATGTTAAATCTAAAGTGTCATCTGTGAGCTGTACAGAGATGTTAGATTAGATTAGGCAAACATTATTAATCCTCTGGGGAAATTCAGATGCATACAGCAGAAGAAACATAAAAAACAAAGATACAGAAACACAGGACAATAATACAGCTAAGCAATCAATCAAATGATAAATAACAATAAATGTATAATGTGCAGATATTTCAAAATGAGCTTAAAGAGTACATTGGGAGGAAGCTTTGAATTGTCTGACAATAGTGGGCAGAAAAGACCCTCAGAGGTGCTTCTTACCACACCGCGGTGGAATGAGGAGGAGGAGGAGGAGGTTGGGCGCATGTGCTGATTACGAACCCCGGGTCGGATGAGCCTGTGGCTAAAAGCGCTTCAAGACAGCTTTCCTGCAGGAGATGGAAGGGATTTTTCATGATGGCATCCGATTTTGCCTCCATCCTCTTTCCCACAGCAGCTTCCAGTGTGTCCAGGGTTTCGCCTTGTGATGGCGCAATAAGTTTGTTCAGGTATTGTGCTTCTTATGAGCTCAAGTTGATTCTCCAGGAGACTTCAGCGTAGAACAACTCATAAAAAAAATATAATTCAGTCTTAAACGTAAAACACCAAACTCTGTGTTATCGTTACACAGACACAATTGTACTGTAGTTCTCTACTTGGGTCTCAGGACACATTCCTCTATCTAAAAAGAATGATTGTTTGTATCTCTTAGATTTTGCCATATTTCCTTTAGTTTAATTGCCTTTTCTGTGTAATGAACCCCTGTCTGATCTTCACCTTCTCTTTTTGATTATAGACTACAATAAAATGGAATATGATTTTGCTTACCAGCTGCTTTAGCTCCTATTCTTATCCCGCCTTGGCTCAAAAATTGCAAAGATGGGTTTAATTATAATCCACAGACTGATTATGAATCTAATTCATACATTCTTACAGGGTCCACACATGTTAAATGTCCAGATTGTTCTGTATTGAAATGGCATGATGAAGCACCTGGAATTCGTGGAAAAATCGAATCACCTTTTGAAGACTTAACTAGAGCCAGAGCCTACGAAATTTTAGTATCCGGTTTACACCCAGACTTAGAACATTTTCTCAGTGCTATATGAAAATATAATATTGTGTTTCAAATGATTAAAATTTTGAGCAAAACGAATAATTTAAGGCAATTTTATGCCAAATAAAACAAATGTGTGTACTACCAATATCTTAAGAAAATTCACTGACTCAGCTAGAAATGCACTTAGTTACAAAGTACTTCTGATACACCTGATTAATGGATGGTGCTATTCCTGCGCCACTACTGGGCCCATCGTCTTCCGAGATTGCCCAGCTAGTGCATTTCTAACAGAGAAGAGTGCTGCGCTCTGCTGTATCTTCAGCTATGGCCAAGTGTGGCCCCCTGGTGGCTGAGCTGTTAAATTGTTTTGGTTTTTTTTAACAAATGAGTGACTTTTGTCAGCTCAAGGAAATTAGTTTTTTATGTTCTTTATTTCTTCTTATACAATTTCTTGTATTAGGAATTTGCTAGTTTTCGCATACCCCTTGGGGTCAGAATGCAGGGTCAGCCATTGTACAGCACACCTGGAGCAATTGAAGGTTAAGGGTCTTCCTCAAGGGACCAGCAGAGCAGGATCTCTTGGCAGTGACGGGGATTCGAACCGTCAACCTTTCGGGATACCAGCCTCAGCCTCAGAGATCCTTAGCCTCAGAGCCACCACTCCTCTAACAATCTGTTTTCATGGCTTTTTTGGGACATCTTGGTTTTCAGCTTTGAGCTCATTAAATCGTTCGTTTATGGGTACTGATTTCTTAGACATTAGTGAATCGATGCTTCCACTGTTTAGTGGTCTCTTCCTAAATTGTTCCAAAATATGCCCTCCTCCTCAGTCATACAAATATTTTGACCTGTCTGATACTCTTTATAAATATAATGAATCAACTTAAAAATTAAAAGCATAAATTAGATTAGATTATAAATAAACTTTATAAATTCCCAAGGGGAGTTTTAACTGCATACTGTAGCAAAACATAAAAATAAATAAACAGGGGTCGACTCAAAGTATAATATAAGACAACAGAATAAAAGCATATAATACAATAATATTACGAGGCAGAGTCCAGCTAAAATTAGAAAATGGGATTTATTAAATAATGAACCGAACCTTAACAAAACTGATCATGCCACTTCTCAATGGAGCCTCCACCCTTCTCAATGCACTTGCACCACCCGCCTGGTTTCCAGCAGAATAAAAGGTTTTGTCTCATCCTCACATCCACTCGTCCACCCAAACACTCCATGCCGAGGGGTACTACAGGCGCTAGTGCGAGATTCTGTGACTTGCTGGAGACCAAAGTGAAGCCTGCTATTCAATCCAACCGGCGGGGACTGCGGTCTCAAGGAGTCCATTTGCTGTGTGACAATGACACACACACTGCTACGAACACCAGGGCTTGTCTAGAGAAACTGAAGTTTGAGGTATTGCCACATCCTCCTTAGTCGACCAGATTGGGCATTGTGTGATCTCCACTTATTAGGACCGCTAAAAAATCATCTGGGTGGTCGTTGATTCAAGACAGATGACGACGTGAAGAAAGCGGTGCACGAGTGGTTGCAAGGACGAGACAAAACTTTAGATTCTGCTGGCACTTCCAGGCAGGTGGTGCAAGTGCATTGAGAAGGGTGGAGACTCCATTGAGAAATGACATTCGATTTTCTAATAAATCACATTCTTTAACTTTAGCGCGACTCACCCTCGTATACTAAAAATAACTATAGTAAATTGAACTCTGTACTGTTTTTCCTAAAACTTTTGCCTGGAATGAAAAAAGGGACGTGAGGAGGAAGCTTTGAAGTTACGCTGCATTACATTTACCTCAGAAGTCAGGTGTCATCACCGGGAATGACATCACACCCAACTTGACTGCATTCCAGTTAAACGTTTGGAAAAGTAATACAGATACTTCCATGAAAAGGTTTGCTGTGCTTGCTCTTTCAGAATACAGACAACTACTGAACCATACATTCCATTATATTGTGCGCATCTAAACACCGTAGTGACATGACCACAAAAAGAAGTTGGACAGTACTGAGTGTGCGACTGATTTAATGACACACAACTAGACAGAAGTGCTAATAAACAGTATACTGTAATACTACAGCTTACATTAAAGCTAGTGATATAGGTCGCCATTTAGGATTGACATCATAATCTGAAGTCAGACAAACTCGGACTTGACAGACCGGGCGCAAGTTTCTGAGTAGGAAATCCTACTTGAAAATTCTGACTAGGAACTCAGAAATTTTGATTTCCCAGTTCAAATGGAACACAGCATTAGTTCTGGTCAAAGTCCATATGGAGCTCTAGGCAAGGTTCACTGCTGGTACCAAAAAAAAAAAAAAAATAACTGCATAAATAATGGAAGTTAAAATTGCAGCACATTTGGAACTCATAGTTAAACTTGTGAATATCACGCCTGTGGAAGTGACTCCCGAGGAAGACAGGAATAGTTCAATCAATCAGTTTTTATTCAGGCATCGGTAAATACATAGGATTCATATGTTGCAAGGCAGAAGACCAAAGTTCCCCTTTTTCAATCGGCTTTGAATTTCTTTCCTCCCCCCCTTCCCCTTACTTATCAATACGCAAAATATTGTTTATCTAAGCATTTCATCTCACAGCCAACTGTTTCTGTTTTTGTGTACGTGTCAGATGGGGCCCTAAAGAAAGAACGATCATCTCTCCCGTGTCTAACAGACGAGTTCCTAAAGAGGAAGTTATCCTAGGTCAGCTTACTGGTAGATAGATAGATAGATAGATAGATAGATAGATAGATAGATAGATAGATAGATAGATAGATAGATAGATAGATAGATAGATAGATAGATAGATAGATAGATAGGAAAGGCACTATATGATAGATAGATAGATAGATAGATAGATAGATAGATAGATAGATAGATAGATAGATAAAATGCACTATATAATAGATAGATAGATAAAATGCACTATATAATAGATAGATAGATAGATAGATAGGAAAGGCACTATATGATAGATAGATAGATAGATAGATAGATAGATAGATAGATAGATAGATAGATAGATAGATAGATAGATAGATAGATAGATAGATAGATAGGAAAGGCACTATATAATAGATAGATAGATAGATAGATAGATAGATAGATAGATAGATAGATAGATAGATAGATAGATAGATAGATAGATACTTTATTAATCTTAACTTATTAAGGGGAAATTCACATACTCCAGCAGCAGCAAACTGATAAAAAAAAATATTAAATTAAAGATTAATAAAAATGCAGGTATAACAGACAATAAATTTGTATAATGTTAACGTTTACCCCACTGGGTGGAACTGAAGAGTCGCATAGTGTGGGGTCTCCTCAGTCTGTCAGTGGAACAGGACGGTGACAGCAGTCTTTCGCTGAAGCTAATCCTCTGTATGGAGATGATCCTGTTCAGTGGATGCCGTGGACTCTCCATGATTGACAGGAGCCTGCTCAGCGCCCGTCGCTCTGCCACAGATGTCAAACTGTCTAGCTTCATGCCTACAATAGAGCCTGCCTTCCTCACCAGTTTGTCCAGATGTGAGGCGTCCTTCTTCTTTATGCTGCCTCCCCAACACACCACCGCGTAGAAGAGGGCGCTCGCCACAGCCGTCTGGTATAACATCTGCATCATCTTATTGAGATGTTGAAGGACGCCAGCCTTCTAAGGAAGTATAGTCGGCTCTGTCCTTTCTTACACAGAGCATCAGTATTGGCAGTCCAGTCCAATTTATCACCCAGCTGCACTCCCAGGTATTTATAGGTCTGCACCCTCTGTACACAGTCTCCTCTGATGATCACGGGGTCCATGAGGGGCCTGGGCCTCCTAAAATCCACCACCAGCTCCTTGGTCTTGCTGGTGTTCAGA
Organism: Polypterus senegalus; assembly: GCF_016835505.1. NCBI lineage: Eukaryota > Metazoa > Chordata > Cladistia > Polypteriformes > Polypteridae > Polypterus > Polypterus senegalus. The sequence continues at coordinate 307,179,065 of NC_053154.1, forward strand.
TGTAAGTGGTTTGAGTTACACCATTTAACAAAGTGCTTGATTAGTTTCCTATACTCCTTCCTGCCCACTCCTGATGCAGCCCACGATAGCAGTGTCGTCAGCAAACTTTTGCACGTGGCAGGAAGTCTGATGTATGTTGGCTGAACAGGACCGGAGAAAGTCCAGTCCCCTGCGGCGCTCCTGTGCTGCTGACCACAATGTCAGACCAGCAGTTCCCGAGATGCACATACTGAGGTCTGACTTATGGCAGACGCCTGTATGAATAACCTGCCATCATAGCTAAACAGCTTTGTCAGCTTTTAACCCTAAGTAGTTTGCAAGCAGTTCAATTTTCTTTAACACACCCATACTTTGTCATTATGAAGATGTACATTGCCTGGCTTTTCACCTTGGAAGTTATGAGCATGAAGTCAGTAAAGTTGTTTATTTGTTTGAAACATTGAAGGTGTGTGTGGGGGTCCTACTGGTGTTTTCAGCGCACAGTCTGTCATATGATGCAGCAGGTAGGGGTGCCCACCTTGGGGTTAAGAGCACGCAGTTACACTATATCAAAGAGAGAAAAAAATTCATCCCTTGCCTTAACTAAATGGTACCCCTCAGATGATGGAACCCTAGGTGGGCACTTAAGTCATTTAATGGGTTGACCAGCCCTGATTGAAGTACCAAATGGCAGCAAAGCTCTTCTGAGGTGCTTCTTATTGAAATATGGTGGTAGGAGCCTGTCTCTAAAGGTCCTCCAAGAGAGCGTCCTCTGGAGAGGATGGGTAGAATTGCTTATGATGGCAACCAATTTCAGTACTATCATTTTTTCCATGACAGCGTCCAGAGTGTCCAGGGTCAAAAAAAGCTGTCAGAGATGATTTAACTGATTTGTCTGAAGTTGAATTCACAGTGTTTGTTTGTAACATAATTTGTAAAACAATCTCTATGAAAATTAATGTCATTTATACCAAGGTCATCATTCCTGTCTGTGGATACTTTATTATTTGTCAGCCTGCCATTTAGTCTTTAAATAAAATACTCTAGTGAAAAAAAAAACACAAAAGCTAGATTGTCATTTTCTTCGACTCGTCAGACGTGTTCTGATAGCATGATCTCCACTTTTCCAATGACCATGAATATCGTGACGCTCACAATCCTAAAGTGGCATGAGAGACAGAAAAGGAACCTGAAGCTCCACAGTGCGTGTCCTCAACCACTTCTGCAGGAATCAAGAATAAGGAAAGGGCGGTTGGCAGCTAATAGCAGGGACGGAGTGAGGTGACTTCTATTGTAGTGACATTTTCCTGTGGAGAAGTCGCAGTAATGTGCATGATGGTGCATTTCAGTGTGAATTTCTGTGGAAAATATACAGGATGTCACACTGTAATGTGAACAAGAGGCATACTTTAAGTTGTCTTTACTGATGTGTGACACATTACATGCATTATAAAGCTGCAGAAAAAAATACAGAACTGTGAATGAGGCTTTAGATAATAGTATTCCCAGAAAAAATGCTTAAAATCAACAAAAGAAATCTTATTAGTGAGTTTCACATATCTCAATTTTGAAATTGACAGCTAAAAAGAATTTTAGTAACGTTTGTGCAAAACTATACGTGAATCAAAACTATCCTATTTTGCTTGAAGCAATCCAAATAGGTCAGGTCAGGTTAAGTTGGGGAGCATGCACTGGTACAGTGTGTTTCCACACCCACCACACAACGAAACAGCTTGGCATTCCAGTTGGCAACCCCCCCAGGCAGACACGCGGTCCAGTCCCAATCTCTGGAAATGACCCTCTATATGCCACAGCCAAGTGTTATGTGGGTGTCCCCTTGGCCTGGTCCAGCTGCTCCGGTCTTCAACAATGAGGATCCTGCAAGCCGGATCACCCTTGGGGAAATGCGCCACATGGCCGTAGTGTTGTAACTGTGGTTCCCTCACAATGCAGGTAATGTGCCTCATTTGGGACTCCATGAGCAACTGCTCATTCGACACAAAGTGAAACCAGCGGTACCCAAGGATTCTCTGAAGAGACTGAGGAGCCCATTCTTCATCTCAGGTCACTTGATAACGTCCATGTCTCGCAACCATATAGCAAGACAGGAAGCACCAGGACTCTACAGACTTGGACCTTTGCTGTTTTGCATAGATATCGTGAGCACCACACACCCCTTTCCAGTGACCTCATAACCCCCCATGCTCTCCCAATTCGTCTACTGACTTCATAGGGGTCACCAGAGACATGAATGTTGCTGCCAAGGTAAGAGACACTCTTTCTGCAAACAGACACACTGCTGATGGCTGTGCCAAAGAGGTCATTAAAGGCCTGGATGTTGGTTTTTATCCAGGGCACTAGCAAGCCCAGAAACTCAGACTCCTCGCTCAGTCTCTCGAGTGCCCCGATCAGAGCCTCCATTGACTCCACGAAGATCACAACATTGCTGGCAATCCAAATAACCAAAATAAATGAAATTGGAGGAGCTAACCTCTGATTGGGTGTCTGGTTCAAAACTAAACAAGCTCTCAAGACCTTCTGTTGCCCTGAGCAGTCACCATTCACAACCATTACAGGGAGTTGTTTTTAGTCTGCTGGAGCAGTGTTTCTCAACCACTGGGTTACCAAAGGATGTGTTGCAGGCCTCCGTTGGTGGGTCTCAAGCTGCTGCTATAGTTTAGAACGGGAGTGGTTTGCATAGGATCAAGCAATGGGGTCAATTACTCAATTACCGACCCAGAATCTGATGATCTTGCTAGGACCCCCATTTAACAAAACCTGAAGAGACACATTGAAGATACCCCACAGCACCAGTAGATGGCAGTCCACTAGGATTCTTGGACCGATGTTCGTGGTGCTCTTGTGTCACCTGCCCACATGTTACATGCAACCCTCCACTGCATTGCTGATTAACTTCCTTAGCATTTTGTTTACCCTCGGAAAAACAAGCCAAAAGCATTGCATTTCCTTAAGAACAAATAAATGTTACTTTACAGGTATGTTACAGAAACGTATTACCTAAATGTCAACATAGTCACAATAGGAAAGGTACATCTATCTCATGTCCACTGCTGTACTGATGCAGATTTTCTACACGCAGTTCGTGTGACCTGTTTGAAACCATCACCAATGCACACAGGCAATGTTGAAGCAGATACTGAAATGGTCATTTTGTAATATTTTTACTGTTGCTTGTACATGACAGGGTAGAATGTCAGGACCTGATCTGCATGATCAACACACCCATTGTGTTACTGTAAGGCTATTACAGCGCATGGTACAGTGACTTCCATACTTCTCCTCACATGAACTTTGACAGTTGCTGCAGACGTCTTTCTGGTCTTTCCAGTTGCTCACAATCATTTTACCTTTTTGCCACACCGCTAAGGCACCACGCTGCAGTCTAATGCATTCACCCAACCGTAGTCACCAGACATATCATGGCAGTTTGGTTCAACGAAGTTTACCTTTAAAGTAAAATCTCAAGCAATGCAGGTGAGGTATGGAAACTATCTGTCATTATTCAGTAACCTTGGTCAAGCAAAAGGTCCCCCAGTGAAATCACAGATGATGCAGTGGCGACATATTGACTGCATTTGCCATCCCATTTGGTCCTTCCACCGATGTAAAGTACTGAGAACTTGCTTTGCACGGTGTGTAGAACTTAATACCCAATTGTGCCCATTTGGATGTGATGTCCTGTATTCATGACAACCTTCTGTTGGAACCCATGAGACGTTCATCACATTCGAGAACATAACACCTTCTGCATATTTTTGATGATTGCCTGCCACACATCCGACAGTTTGTATAGTTTCAGTGATGGGTGATTGGCTTCATCATAGTCATCATTATTAGTGAAATGCGGGTATTTCATAGTAAGTGAAAAGACACTCACTCATAACTTCACCAAAAATCTTGTTTTTGGAAGAGAACCATCTCTGGACTGGATTACCCACTATGCCCTTTAGTATCAGGAGACTGAAAAACACCTACATGTTGTCTGCAGCAACAGGCTGCCAGTGACTTCATCAAGGAAATGTTTACAGAGAATTATTTGACACTGCTCAGCATTTTCTCTTTTCTACACTAGACATTCATCGACAAATCATAAATAGTCCAGATATCGTGATCAACAGACATCTTTAGATTGGGAAATGAGGATGTGCAGGACTGTCAGCAGTACTATGAAGCTGACACTAAACATGAATATCACTAAACCCTGGCAGGTTGGAATCTACAGAGCAGGTGTTAGCTTCACTGTCCGTGTCAACGTCTGATGACCAAACTCACATCGTCATCACTGTTGCTCAATTTAAACATTGGTTCAGTTTCAGCTTGTTGTAAGACTGGCTTTATGGTTTTTTGTTTGCCATTGTGTTTTTGGTTGAAGGCTCCGCCCCACCAGTTTTTGGAGCATAATGTTACTTCATCCACTAGATGGCAGCAGAATACTGTCCTGAGTGTTATTCAGACTGTAAAGTGGACCATTACACGTCACCGTGAGTCTGACTCGGGCTTAACCGTGTTTGTATAGAATTCTGAGCCAAATCATTCTCTGGGTTCATTTTAAAGAGACTCTTTCTACATATACAATGATTGATCTTCTCTTTTAATTATCTATTTTTCAAACCTTTACTGTTTGTAGACATTCTTGTTCCCTCAACTGCAACTTACCTCGACCTTACCTTCTGTTTTTCAGCATACAGTTGGTCATAACACTGACCCTTGCCCGGTGGACTATCTCTGATTTCTGCTGTTGATTGACTCCCTCTAGAAGCCCAAATACAAAACTTCATCATTGTGGGATTTTGATGACTATCAGATTCATCCTGTCCAAAAGTTCACACAGCGCCTTAGGTTTAACCATCAGCACCTTGTGAGCATGGTTGGCTAAAAGCAACTGTCGACACTGTGAGTCTACCCAAAACATACTGTAAGTACACTAATGAAAAGAATTAATGAGGAACCATTTGTCTCAAAGTAGTCCCTAATCTTACAATTGTCAATTTAGATGTATCGATACGAATGTCATGGCAGAGGCAGAAGAACTCTCCATTGATCTAGAACAGGGGTCCTCAATCACGGTCCTGGAGGGCCACAGTAGCTGCAGGTTTTTGTTCCAACCCAATTGCTTAATAAAAGTCACTTATTGCTAAAGTAACACATCTGCTTCACTTTAGTTGCCTCACTCGTTAAGATTTTGAACCCTTATTGCTTATTTTAGTCTTAAACAGCTGTAGTCTTGGTTTTTAATTACTCATAATTAGCAATAACATGCAAACGACAAAGGAGACCAGCATTTCTCCATTTAGCTTGTTAGTATTTACACCTGTGTGTATTTATCATGCACTATTGGGTTTAATTAAATACTTGGAAGGAAAGTGAACAGAAAAAAGTGAAGGACTGAGAATTACTCATCTATTTTATCCTTCAAATCATTTGGATGATATCCTAGATTTTCTTCCCTTTTCTAAGGATATGAGAATTACCTGGCACTAACAAGCCATGAAATTAAATTATTGGCAAGAATTGTTTTCTAATTAAGTAACAGGGTTAGAACAAAAACCTGCAGCCACTGCGGCCCTCCAGGACTGTGATTGAGGACCCCTGGTCTAGAATGCAAGCCAAAATCTGAATGACCTCTAAAGTCTGTACAGGAAGGAAACCCTTCTGCAAATCAGAGGAGCTTTTCACCAAGTGAACAGCTGAAGCCGACAGCTGCAGACAAAGCAGTTCCTCTTGCCAGTAATCTTTCACTGTGCCAGTGCTATCCGTGCCGCTGAAGCCGTTGGTGCGTTCATCTCATTTCACAAGAATTAGATAACTGCTTCATAGTCCTGGGTTCAAATTCCTGCTGGGCACTACATGTGGAATTTCTCTCCTCTGTGTCTGTGGGACGTGTGAAGTGAACTGGAGTGAGCCTAGACTAGTCTGGTGTGAGCTTGACCTGTGACAGATTGGGTTGTGCCCAGAGTTTCTGGGAGTGGCATAACTCTGAACTGGACGAGCTACATGTGAGGGTAAGACAATAATTATCTGCACTTTTGTGAACATTTTGTTTGGGTTAGCTGTACAGTTTTCCCTGTGGACATGTAGAAACATGGTGTGTCTGTGGTCATAGTGCTGAAGTTTTGACCTCATTGAGTCAGTGTCTTTTGAAGGTTTCCTAGGACTAAACATGGCTGTGCTGCTCTCCCTTTGCACCATAGAAGGGCAGTGCGCAGTGATCCACTTTTTATGAACTGAAGGAGTACCACCAGAGGTTGAAATCCTCATCATTTAATCACATTCATTGGTAGTGCACACAGATGGGCATCCTGCTCCTTCTTGGTGCTTATCACTTGTTCAACCATTTCTGAACTTTGCAGTCTTTTCATAAATACTCCACCATGGTATATACCAGGGGTCCCCAACTCCAGTCTTGGAGGGCCGCAGTGGCTCCAGGTTTTCATTCTAACCCTTTTCTTAATTACTGACCTGTTTTTGCTGCTAATTAACTTCTTCTGAATTAATTGTAATTGACTTGCTCTTGAAGACTCAGACCCCTTAATTGTTTCTTTTTCCTTAATTAGCTGCCAAACAATAAATGAGCCCAAACATGACCAGCAAACTGTGTCCATCATTCAATATCTGAAAATAAAGAAAAATGAAGGTTTAGGAATGCTGATCTGCTCAGGTCCCCGAAACATTTTAACAGAGCTCTTAGAAAAGAGAAAATCAACAATTTCAGAAATGTATGCCATTGTACAAAGAGAGCAACAACAAGCCATGGAACTCATTAAAGAACAAGTTTAATTAACAATAAGACTCAGCTTCGAATTAAGCAAATGGTTGGAGTTTAAGCCCCTGACTTGGTCTTCTGTTGGCACACTCATTTCACATTTCATTTATTTTAAGGAAAGAAATGAAGCAATTCAGAGGAGCAAATCTAAAAAAAAAATCACGTCAATTAAAATGAATTCAAAAGAAATTAATTAGCAGCAAAAACAGGTCACTAATTAAGAAAAGGGTTAGAATGAAAACCTGCAGCCACTACGGCCCTCCGGGACCTGAATTAGGGACCTCTGGTATATAGTGTCTCCATGTTGTTCAGAAAGCCTTCTATGGTACACCATCAGCCCATAATAAGCAGATCACTGCTCACTGCTCTTCATTGGGGTAAATGGAGAGTGAAGTGACCATAGTGACTCCACAAAAACATCACAAAAAACTGGCTGATTGAGGTCCATGTGGGGTTCCTCCATGTGCTCCAGTTTCCTCCCACAGTCCAAAGACATGCATGTTAGGTGAATCGGGCCCTGATGTGCGAGTATCTTCACCCTGTCCAAGTCTTGTTCCTGGATTGTGCTCAATGGTTGCTGAAATAGATTCCAGCTTCTCCTCAACCCCTACCTGGAAAGTGGATTAACAAAATGGATGGATGAATGAATACAGCTTGAAACACAACTAACACAACTAAGGGTTTAAAAAGAATTTAGGTTGCAATTAATATAATAGTTAAGGTGATGGAAACAGTCAAGTAGACTGAATTAAACTGATATCTAAAATATCTTAGAACTGAGGTCCGCAATTAGAATATTTCAGCAACAAATGAAAGAAACAGAAGACTGGTTACATAAAACTTGTTAAATGTTTAGTTACAGTGGGAACTCCGTTAAGTGCTTCTTCGAGAAGGACCCAAGATTCCTATGTGTTAAACCTCTCATTACTTTATTTCATGAAATTTAAAGAACTTTATTACAAGACTTGAGCAAAATAACAAATATATCGAGCCTTTTTAAAGTTGGCCTAACTGATATTTCCTATGATATCTTTTCCTGACTTAATTTATTGGAGTAATGCATTATGATGCATATAGCTATACGCAATAAAAAAAAAATGCTGTATATACTGTATATATGTAAATTTCAGTCAGTCAATCATTGTCCAACCCGGATGTCTTTGGACTGAGGGAGGAAACCAGAGCACCAGGAGGAAACCCAGACAGACATGGGGAGAACATGCAACTCCACGTAGCGAGGATCCTATACAAACTGTATATAAAGTAATATCTATATATATATACATACTGTATAGATACAAACTGTAGATAAAGTAATATATATATATATAAATAAATCGGTTATGATTATTACTATAGCTTAATTAGATAGATAGATAGAACTTTATTAACTCAAAACTATATCACAATGGCACACTGCACTTGGGTATAATCTCGTAAGTACACAGATTTATTGTATGTGTATTTATTTAAACATTCTTGTAATGTACTTGCTACACTCTAGCACACTTTAATAATAATAATAACAATTAGAAGATAAGAAGACACATAATACAAATACATAATGCAATAATTAATAAATAAATAATAATGCAAGAATAAACAGTTTAGCGTACTCACAACTGTAAACCTATACCATCGCCCTGTATATTCTCCTCTATATATGTATATTACTTAACCTTGTAGTGTTAAGTCCTATGTAAAACCGGTCGGGTGTCCTTCCGTCCCGTGAGTACTACGCAGTCGTGGAGTTTCACACACGCCCCGTCCATTTTGCAATGCGCGATGGGATTTGTAGTTTCGTTTTTGCAGGTAATAGATGATTTTCTACTCCAGACTGTGCGAGTAGCACGGAGTTTCACACACGCCCCGTCCATTTTGCAATGCACGATGGGATTTGTAGTTTCGTTTTTCCAGGTAAAAGATGATTTTCTACTCCAGACTGTGCGATATCTTCTTCTTTCTTTCTTACTATATATAAGTGGTCAGGATTGTCCTTCCATCCCGTGAGTGGAAAGCGTAGCGGTATTCCGCTTATCACAGACTTATGACTTGCAGCTTGCAGTACGAAGCGACATGATGTGAGCAGAGTTCTGGTGCTCCCATCGTTCCCTTGCTTTTGTGCGCGATGCGCTGGAAAAGTAGACAAAATTATGTCTCTGGAAATAATTAATGTTGATGGAGTACAAATGCCTCACCGCATAGTAAATATCAGGGGGGTTCAAAAGGGCGACCTCAATATAGAAAAAAAGTTTAAGTTTCATCACAAAAATAACAGAAACTACGAGTATTAAAGTAATACCGCTCAAATGCAATATAACCAAATTAATGAGTTTGTATAAAATATCAAATTGATCTACATATTGAATTGCCTTAAGAAGTGGTCAACTTAAAAGTCGGTCGTCTTAAAAGGCGGTTGAGCCTAGTACTAAAATATTCCTTAAAAAGCACTTCGCTAATTTATATTAAAGCCACACGGTGTCGCTGGTGGACTTTCCTTGCTGTTTCCTTTTGACTTGCTGAAGACCAACTAATCAAATGAGAAAATCAATTCGCAAAGCTCGGGATTTTTCACATCTTCCAAAAACCTTGAAAAGGTTACTTGAAATGTTCTTTCTTTAAGGCTCTTACATTTTAATAGACGGTGTTCACTGTACTCTCCACTTTAGATTCTCGTTTTATGATCTTTACAATTATTTGGCTAGATGAATTGGCACTGCTAAATTGGCCCGTGTGTGTGTGTGTTCACCCTGTGGAGTATCGTTCATTCCTGGGACATTAGATAATGGATGGACAGATGGAAATTTAAATAAACGGCAAATTATTCGTGTGCGCACAGCCAGCATTGTTAGTTTGTGTTGTCGTTTTCTCCCATTTCCACTGTAATGAACATTTTCCAGCTACCAAACATACACATACTCTTAAATTCAATAAGCTAACAGCCCCAGACACCAGACTGATTGCCAGCCCAAGCCCACTCACACGCACACCGCCGCTCGTAGCAGTTCAGAATCGCTAATTAGCCCGTCTTTGAAGGTGTGGGAGGAAAGCCCGTGAAGGTTTACGGAAAACGTGTGATGGACATATGGATAACGAGTGGCCTTGAGATTCGAGCGTAGGATATAACAGTCTGTCCTTCATTAATCCATCCATTCTTATTTCGAATGCTATCGGTTTGCGTTTCGATACCAGGAAGGATAATCATCTAGTACAGGGAGGAGGACTGAATGACTTTTGAAGACAAGATGGAAAAGCCGTTGATAAAACTCAGTTTTTATCTGAAGACCAGTTTAGAGAAAATAATCATATGTTCTGAGTACAGCTCTATTGAAATGCATTCACATACAGATGTTATACGGCCTGATGGCGAATGCACTTAATATTCACCTGTCATTTACTCATTCTGGGGAAGATGTGCCAGTAACTGTGCGTTTATCTGTTCTGTACTCCGATCTACAGTTAACTGTGTTTATCGGGTGTTTACTCCGGTCTACTCTTAACTCCGTCAGTTGACCTGCAGATTTATTAGTTTCAGTGCCAATCAGTCAACAGCACATCGAACTTTCACAGACCACTGGAGAGCGCGGGCTTGGGTTTCAATTAGTGTGCAGCCCTGCTTGATGGCGCTAATCCCGCGTGAAGGATGACAACACACATACGCACACACGCGATTCTGATTTTTGAGGCACCTTTAAAACTGCTAGGGAGTCTTTGTTATGTGGGAGTAAAGTCACAACCATACGGAAAATCGTATTGTTTAGTCAGAAAGTATTCAGACCCCTCCACTTTCTGCACGCTTTAGTGTGATGTAGATTTAATTAAAAATGGGTACTGTGGCCACCAGGGGGCGCACCAGCTCCCCAAACCCGACACAGACAGACACTGGGCACAAGTCCAGCAATACACAGGTTTTATTTATTGGCAAACGCTTTTTCAGTCGTTCCCACCTGATCAGCACAATACAATGAAGCACAGTCAACAGCACACAGTAATGCCTTTTCTTCTTTCTTTTTTCTCCCTCCCTCTCTCTCTCTCTTTCTTCCGCCTCCACTCCTCCTCCAGCAAGCTTTGTCTCCTTTCCTCCCGACTCTGGCTACTCCAATGAAGTGAGAAGTCTCCTTTTATGTTGCACCTGGGAGCACTTCAGGTGGCTCATCTGCATTATCTGGCAGCACTCCCAGATGTGATGCAAGCCCAAAGTAAAGCTCTGCAGCTTCCCGTGGCGACCCCCACCGAACCCAACAGGGATGTACCAAAGTCCAACTCCCAATACACCGCTGCAGCTCAGGGGTGCTGCTATGTACCACTCTGGGGAGGCAGTGCCCTGTGCACATCTGCACTCATCTTTCCTTTATGATAGCTTCGCGCAGAATATTCATTTGGCCTTGGCTTCAACTAACCAATGGTAGAGCACTGCTCTGTGCATGTTCAAACTACCCATAAGCCATCACAATGCATTTTCCATGTTTCCAAGTTTACAGATTTATTAAAAATTAGTATCTGCCATTTAGCTCTAAATCGGGATTCTTCTTCCAGCAGCCATTACACCATATGTAAGCCTTACTTCCAGCTTGTTGATGATATATTAATTTCCTGGAAAGTGCTATGGAGTTGCGTGTCTTTATGTATTTTATTGTTATGTTTGTTGTTTTTAAGTGGGATATTGTTGTAAATATTCTATAAGGTGTATAATTATATTCTGTCTCTTGAAATGTTTTGCTGTTCCTTGTGGGTGGAGTCTCAGGAGGCAGGGCCAATTTGACATCACCACTCCAGAGCCCTCCCTCGGTCTATATAAGTGAGCTGAGAAGGCTCAGGAGCAGGAGATCACTTGATAATTGTGGAGGCTTTGAGCAGTGCTATTGATTGTTGTTGATGCATTTTCTGGTTTTCTGATTACATCTTGTGCTTTGTTAAGGATTCTTATTTGAGCTATTATTTTGAGCTCTTTGTTTGCTTAGGATTGCCTTTTCAGGTAATTCCTTGTGCCTCTTTTTACTCTGTTGAGATTTTCTTTTTATTTTCCAATTTTTCATTAAATAAATCCTTTATTATAAAAGATTCTCTGGTTAAAGCCAAGCTTTTAAGTTCATACCTCCTTTTGTGGTACCATTGTTATATTTTTGTACATTTCTACTTAAGATGAAGTCAGCAGGTAGGATTAGGGGCCCTTTTAGGTTCAGGTGAGCCTATGCTGGGCAGATCAATTAGGATTCTGGCCTGCTCCCTGGCTTGTTTTTGGAGGCCTCGCACCCTTTTTGACTTGGTGAAGACTCAGTGTCACAACAGAAAGGGGTTTGCTTGCATTTATATTGGCGTGATACTTTTTTGTTCAAGTTCAAATTTATTGTATTATGTACCAAGTACACAATGTACAAGGCACAATCCAGTTCTTACTTGCATCTATCTATCTATCTATCTATCTATCTATCTATCTATCTATCTATCTATCTATCTATCTATTATACAGTATAGTGTCCTATCTATCTATCTATCTATCTATCTATCTATCTATCTATCTATCTATCTATCTATCTATCTATCTATCTATCTATCTATCTATTATATAGTGCCTTTCTATCTATCTATCTATCTATCTATCTATCTATCTATCTATCTATCTATCTATCTATCTATCTGTATAGCACCTTTCATATCTCTAAGGCTAAGGATCTGCGCTGGTATCCTGAAGGTTGCCAGTTCGAATCCTCATCACTGCCAAAAGAGATCAACTCTGCTGGGCCCTTGAGCAAGACCCTTAACCTGTAATTGCTCCAGGGGCGCTGTACAATGGCTGACCCTGCACTCTGACCCCAAGGGGTATGTGAAAACTAGCAAATTCCTAATACAAGAAATTGTGTAAGGAGAAATGCAGAACAAAAAAAATATGGTTAATTACTCGCTCTTATGTAAAATAGTTCTATTATGCATATGTAACAATTCCATTGAAAATAACAATCAGTTTAAATTGTAGATCCATATCCCCATATGCGAGTGTCAAAACCGCAGATAGGCTAGCATATAGTGCCCGCCTGGGGGTTGGCGAGCGGAGCAAGCAGGGGGCAAGCCCCCTAGTTTTAATACATTACCAAAAACTTTTAGAATCCTGATTTTGCTTTATTCATTCCGGTGTATTGAGTGTTGCTTGATGATGAAACGATTTTATCTTAAAGCTGCAGTGTAACAAAATGTGAAAAAGTAAAAGGTCTGAATAAGTTCTGAAGGTACCTATATTCAAATCATTGAAACGTATTCAGGCTTTTCAGTGTTTATAAGATGGAGACGTTTCACCTTGGACTAAAGGGGGCCTCAATTTGTGACCGTGAGATTAGAGCATGGGTATGCATCTCCTGTCCTGGTGGTCCGCAGTGACTGAAGGTTTTCATTCCAACCAGTTTCAAAATTAGAAACCAGGCCTAACAGAGATTGAAAGTTGGTGTTTCATTATGTGGCTTGTTAAGAGCTTTCATTTTTCTAAGACAAATCTTTATCACATTGCATTTTCTGAGAACATTATCTAAAAGTTTTGTGGTCCGGAGCAGATTTGTATCTCGTGGTCCTTCCCTTCTCTTTCATTTATTTCTAAATACTGTACTAACATGGATACTTCATGAGGCCTATACACACTGTCATGTGGGCCGGTGGACTCCTTCACAGGCTTGGTTCAGGTATGCAGTAACCCACTGAGATTGGTGGTGTGTGGGGGGGGGTCTACCACTAACTTTGTCTTCTTTGTCTTCTTCCCTCACAGTGCCAAAAAAAAAATGTCCAATAAGGGCACATAGCCCTGCCCCTTCCGGTCTGACCTCCATAAAAGCTGGGCATCCCAAGAGAAGATGTCTTTTAAGGCCAATTCAAGCTGCAGAATGGAGCACCGTCTATTTTGAAAGGTTGCCATTCAGTTGACGAGAAACCTCAGTTTTGAGGATTAGCACAAAGCCACACATTTCTCTTTAATTTTTTTGTTCTTTTTGTTTCATCTGGTGACAAATAAAAGGGATGACCTGGTTGGCATCCCAAAAGTCTTTTCTTTTTGAGACTGTTATTCCACTGGTTTAAATGGGAGTAGGTTAGCTGGAGAGCTGGTGGTTCCTTTGTCATTTGCACCTCATTATTAACTGATGGTTTATTAAGAAAACAGGCAACAATTAAAAACCCTTAATGCAGCTGTTTCAAACTAAAAGAGACAATTAAGGGTTTGGAATTGAAAGAAATGAGTTCACTAAAACTAAGCCAAAATATCCTTACTGCTTTAGTAATAAATAAATGGGTTCAAATTAAAAAATTGTTTAAAGTAAAAAACCTTCATGACCTTAGCTGAGTACCCCTGCACTACTGAAATAAAGTGACATGGCGTTGTGTCAATTTTAATTTGTGCCTCGGTTTACGTGAATGGCATCAATCAATACCAATGTGCATCAAGAGCGGCCGTGGATGGTGCTGTATTGATCTTTGCTCTTCTTTCAATTAGTAGAATCTTTCCTGTTCTTGCATCCAAGTGGTGGGAGACGCGTCTTATCAACTGTGTCTGGCGGCTCCTCGCTGCCCCGGGTGGTTTCCAAATGCAACAAAAGTAAGCAATGCTTTAAAACTGTAACACAAGTTACAGCTCATGAGCATATGACAATGATATTAATTTAAAAAGAAATCAAGAAAAACTGAGGTCTACTTTGATTGAACTACAGCATTCCCTTTCAGTGCTATTGTCTTCTGCGTTTTAAAAAGTGCAGTTTAGGCTATAAAAGCTATTTTGTCTTAAGTGCTGTTTTGCATTATAAAGGATTGAGAGTAGAAATGGCTGTTGTCTGACAGCTTGGTTCCAACTCCAGGTCTGGACACTGTCTGTGTGGAGGAGGAATAGTCTCTGCACCACATCACCTTAGACTAGTTAGTGACTCCAAAACTTTGAATACACCATCACCTGACCTGGCTTTGTTACCTACTTGTGAATGGCCTGACCCTGAATTGGAAAAGGAGTGTAACCAGTAGTGGGCGACCACTGAGCCCCAAACCCCAGACACAATGTTACCCAACACAGTCACAGGCTCAGATAAAGGATTTTTAATCTGCCAAGCACATTATATAATGAAGCACAGCCAGTATTCGTGCAAAACGATGAAACTCTTTCTTCTCCTGCCTCCAGTTGAGTGTTGCCTATTGCCTCCTGACTCTGGCTCATTGAGGTTTCATTGAGGACTCATTGACGCTTCCAATGACCTGGCATGCTTTGTGGGAAACTCTTCTGGGTTATTTGAGAGCCAAGGAAGTCCTCCTCCAACAGTATTCCCTTGTGGCACCCAGAAACCCTTATAGGGCTGCATTTCGGGACTCCACTTCCCATGAACCCCTGTGGGTGTCCTATCTGTGGCACCTCCAGCAGACCACTGCCACCTAACATATAGGGGATGGAACTGCTCCTGACTTCCGGCTTCTGCTTATCCATCCCCTGGCACCTTCCGTCTTTGCAAGAGATCATACCATCATCCAGCTGGGATGCCCACCTGTGCTAGATAGGAGATATAAAATGGGTTGAGAGTTGATGCCATGTAGAGGTGGCACCAGCAAACACCATTTACTAGCAGACCTTAGGGATCAAGAAGGAGCACAGGAGCTTATGAGTGACTCCATATATACAGCTGCTGACCTGCCAACTACTCTGTAAGCAAGCATCAAACAAAGAGTGATGATGGTAAAAAATATGTCAATTATTTTCAGTGGTAAGTTTTGAAATTTCTAAACTTTGTAAACATCAAAACATTATTATGAAAAGTTAAACTGACAGATAGATAGATAGATAGATAGATAGATAGATAGATAGATAGATAGATACGAGGTGCGATCTAAAAGTTCCCGGAATGCATTTATTTAAAAGTATACACACCAAATAACAATTAATGGTGAACAGTTCCTTCAAAATTGTCACCCGCTGAGTTGATACATCAATCCCAGCGAGATTTCAACCTTTTGAAGCACCTATGGAAGTCGTTGTTTTGTCAGTGTGATAGATAGATAGATAGATAGATAGATAGATAGATAGATAGATAGATAGATAGATAGATAGATAGATAGATAGATAAGGCGCTATATAATAGATAGATAGATAGATAGATATGAAATCACAGCAAAGAGATAAATAGTTAATTTGGCCAAACAGGTGCTAAGAGATGCCCCTAATCTATCTGTAAAGATTTATGATGTTACAGAAGCGCTTTGACAATTCCTTCTTGTACCATTCATCTCAGCCAGCAGAGGATCTCTTCTGATTGTTCAGCACAAAGTGCTTCAGCTGATTTGCGGCTGGTGGTCCTCAGCCAGGTGCTTTGAGACAAAGATAGACAGTGAGAAGAACAAAGCACCTGGTAGTTTGTGTCATTGATTCTGGGTAAGTACCTGTTTAGAAAAAGAAAAGAAAACAAGAAAAATTAGAGTGTGTGATGTCTGTACAAAAGTAGAAAGAGAACTTTTTTTTATCTATTTAGGGAACCAAAAATTGCTTAGCAAACAAAAGAAATCTGGCAATTCCCAGTGCTAAGGCTGCTTTGGTTACAGGAGAATAAAATGGATGCTTCTGAAGCACAAATAATTTCTGAAAAGATGTAAAAGTGTATTTTGTGCACATGTAATATGTGATCTCAATACATATTACTGCTGTGTGGTTTAAGTTTTGTCAGTGTGCCTCTGCCATATTGCTTCATTTGATATGTGCAGCCCTTTCAAATGTAGTTCATCTGGCACGTCCCAGCAGGAGTGCAGCTCATGAAGCAGCTCCTGGCCTTTCCTAAGGTATTCTGAAGTGTTGCCCCTTCAGCGGAGGTGCCCAGGACAGCGACAGGCCCTTGGCCTCTGTAGATGTATTTGTGAAGTTGCTTTGTGACAGGACCTGGACCACCATTATGTTTGAAACATGAGTGATGAGTGAATGTAAGTACTGCAGGGTGTACAAGTAAATCAAAGCTAATAATTTAGGCATTTTCAGTATTAACTTGTCCATCAATATAAAAATAACCTTAGAGGTTAAAATACGTTTCATGAACACTTTTACACCATAAAGCAATGGGGTGCGCAGATTTTGTTTTGTGAATATTTTTGGGTGAGCCTTATGGATTTTCGCCTGCTGGTCACATAAATCACCTTCAGATTTGTCTATCATATACTATCAAAATCAACTATTTTTGTGATTTCCTCTCCTAAGTATACATGCACAGTA
This sequence comes from Polypterus senegalus, assembly GCF_016835505.1. NCBI lineage: Eukaryota > Metazoa > Chordata > Cladistia > Polypteriformes > Polypteridae > Polypterus > Polypterus senegalus. Next base: position 307,196,035 of record NC_053154.1, read on the forward strand.
GGACATCTACAACTGGGACTTCTGCGGTGATCTAAAAGTAGTGGCACTGCAGCTCCAGTGTCCCAAGTCCTGCTTTTTCAGCTGTGCTAAAGGGTGTCGTTAAATTCAAAAGAACTGGCCACTGCGTAAGGGCACAAAGGTGTGGCACACAAACCACTTTTTGACTCACAAACATATTTTCCATCTTCTACATATTGTGAAAGAATACGTCTTGATATAAGGAAAAAGTTTGGGGCAGCCACCTGTATACTACAAATAAGGCTGCAAAAATAAGCAATTAGATGCAAGTTTGTTAAAAAAAACAGAACTGATTAACAGAAGGAAGATGGCAGGTTTTTAAGTTCGGTCAGGGGAAGTGATGTCATCGGGCCCGGAACCAGAAGTGACATCATCAAGCCCAGAACCGGAAGTGACGCCATTGAGCCCCAGAGTGACATAATTGAGCCTTGTAACTGGAAGTGATGTCATTAAGTCCAGGCAGAAATTCTCGTGTTTGGTCTGTAGTGATAAAAGAGAAAGGATTATTTCGCTCTGCCACCCCCTGGCCTGGTCTGGAATTACCTTCCTTTGAGCCCTTTAGCTGCCTCCCATGCACACGTGTGTGACAATATAAAACTTGGACTGTTGAAAAATTTAGTGGAAGCGATGAACATGCAAGGTGAACATTTTCAATATTTGAGACAGATGTTTCCATGAATAGTTAATGCTAAGTTTAAGAAAGGCATTTCTGTTGGAAAACGAATCATACATATCATCAATCACCAGTGGGGTCAAAGATCTGCTAGTGGGGCCAGAGGGAATCACATGGAAGGTGTTCAAGGAAGTTATTGAGAATATTCTTGTCTCTATACAATTGCACCTAGTCTTGAGGTCATCAAGTGCAGGATGAAAGCTTTGCTAATCAATGAAAAAAGCACTCCATGGTCAGTTCAAAAGACAGATATTGAACAACTATGTCAAAAAGAAAATGGCCTTTGGGTTGTTGTGAGTCTCCTGGATGAAGGTTCAGACAGAGCTTCATTGTGGCATCTCAGGATCAGGCACCTAACACACGTTGTCATCAGAAGAATATTCTCAAGGTGGACGTTGGCAGTGAGAGTAGGATATGCCAGCAACAAGAGAGCACATCCGTCATATTATTGCTGGATGCTCAGTACATCGGCCAAATGATTACACTCATCGACACAACCAGAGAGCTAGATTGGCTACACAGTGCCTGGCCATTGATATAATCACCAACCTGAAAAGGTCGTCTACTATTAATAATAATAATAGTAATAACAAGCCGAAGCCCGCGTAACATACTGCGGTGTAAGAATAGGAATAGAAAATGGTGAGAAAGGAATTCAGTATAACAAAGGCTTAGGAAACCACCGTCGCAGTATAACGAAAATAGCAAGGAGCGGAACCAATGCCAATGGTCGAGAGAGTACCTTCCTGTAGCAGGCTACGGAAAACATAGACATACATAGATAGACGCCGCGTTCACTGTGTTGCCCAGTCGACACGATAAGTCAGCGTGTCCGCCCTATTGCGAGTGGCAAAAGTGGCATTTAAACTAATACAGGTAGACATGGAAACCAGGTTTTCTGATGAAAAAACAATAACGTTTTAAACAGTATCATTTACATACAACAGATTTTGGCGAATCGTTTACATGCAATTATTTATATCCATTTATACAATAAATGCATGCGTATCCCATGGTCTTAGAGTTGGTGGGCGTGGCTCTGTGAGTTGGCAGATGTGGCTCTCTGTCTTGCGTGCGGTGTGAAGTCAACGTGGCTAAGAGGTACATGTGGACTTTTGCACAGACGAAAGAGACTGAGGCTGTGTTAGGTGAGTTGTTGCGTGCCTCGAGAGTGACGTTGGACTCGGGAGGACGGTTACAGTTGACGTGTGTGGCTCTGTCGTGCGTATCCCATGACGGGGTAGGAGGGTTAGAGTTGGCGGGCGGGGCTCTGTCTTGCTTGCGCTCAGTGTCTTGCGTGCCCTTAGTGAATTATATACAGTATATAGATAATAATACATTTTATTTATATAGCACCATTCCTAAGCCCTTGTATTGCATTAAACTATGCAATTAACAGTACATAATTTTTAATTCTTCACATTTACATAACGCTGTTCTCACTACTCAAAGCGCTTTACATAATGAGTAGGGAGACACTTCAACCACCACTAGTGTATAGCATCCACCTGGATGATGCAACAGCAGCCATTTTTGTCCCAGTATGCTCACCACACATGAGCTGTTAGGTGCTGAAGTTGTCAGAGAGATAGCCAATAAAAGACCGGGGATGATTAGGGGTTGTCGCACACGTGCGATTGGGAGACAACTGAAAGGCCTTAAGAATAGTACTACCACGCCAGACTAGGGGGTGACGAGCTGCACTAACTCTTATTCTCAATCTTCTGCAGACCATCCTCGGGAACTCTTGGTAGGTCATTTCTGGTTCTGGCCCCATGGATGATGTCACTTCCAGTATCAAAGACATTGTTTCCGGTTCTGGCACCTATGATGATGTCACTTCCGTTCCAGAAGACATTAACTTCTGGTTCTGGTCTCGATGACGTCACTTCCTTTCTCGGATTTTAAAGCTGCCATCTTTTCCTGTTACATGCAGTTCAGTTTCAATTTCAACCCTTTCTGCAGCCTAGGCACAATATACAGGAGGCTGCCCCAAACCTTTTTATGTCTGTGGTCTGCATTTGTGACAAGGGTCAGAATGACAAGGCCATGAATGGCAATTTAGCCAGGACATCAGGATACACCTGGCTCTTTATGAAGGATGCCCATAGATCTTTAATAACCACAGAGAGTCAGGACCTCTGTTTTACATCTCAGCTGAAGGACAGCACAGTGCCCCCCGTCACTGCATGGGAACATTGTGATCCACATTCAGAACACAGAGTAAGCGACCCTCGTGGCCTCACCAACACCTCTTCCAACAGCAACCCAAGCTTTTCTCAGATAGTTTCCCATCCAAGTACTGGCTGGGCCTGAACAGGCTTAGCTTCAGGCTGATGACCCCTTCTGAAGTGCATGTGGTATGGCTGTGAATGCTGATTGTGCCTTTGGAGCCAATCGACCGGACATCATTCTCCATGACAGAAGCGAGAGTTGATGTCTGCTCACACCTCAAAGAGGTGTAAGAACTCAGAAAATACAAAGACCTTGAGATTGAGATCTCACATATGTGGACCACATTGACTTGTATGATTCTCGTCACAGTCGGAGTACTTGGAACTGCTCAACTACTGTAGGTCTCCAAAAATATTTTGATGAGCTGTCAGTGCTGCCGAGGTGCAGAAGATCAGCCATCCTTGGAGATCATCACATACATTGTAAAGTCCTGAACATCGGACTATAAGTCCTTACAAACCTGGTGGGTTCCTGATATAAAACAACCAGGACAACTGTTCCAGAAGCTGATGAGTAGAAAGCATTAGACATTTGTTTGCCAATCCAGTTTCACACCAGCGACCGGGCCGGTTTTCTCTCCAACAGCTAATTCATGTTCTCTTCTGTGAGGACTCAACATAATTAACAGAATGAAGTGCTCCACTCAACCCACAATATTGAAGTAAATCAAAGGCATTAAGACAGAATAATAAATAAATACTCATAATTGAAATAGCAGTTTTGCCCTCATTGCCCGTATAATTTTAGGGGTCACCATTTATGTGTGGGAAGATGGCTCAAAAAATTAAACAATTTTGTCTTGTCAGTCACTGTCTTGCAGACACAAAACAGTAAAATACAAAGACATAATTTGCTCATTATCATTATTATTTATTTATAAATAATACATTTTTGCCCAGGGTGGCTGGTTGCTGCTGTCTATTTGTATGCAAATGAGAGCAAAGGCTCTTTCGCTATTTTCGACAAGCATAATAAAAATTGGCCTCTGGTATTTCATGATAATGAAGAGCAGTAATAAGCATAATCATATTTAAAAAAAAAAACATAATTATCTTGCTTTGCATATCAATGTATCATTATAGTGCCTCCTACAGGCATAGTACGGGGTCCTAGGCTAAATGTAGCCAGGTCACATAAAATAATGTCAGAAAAAGTAATAAATATTGTCCTGTCCCTCCACAATTTTACTAAACTGACTTTTTAGCAGCATTTTCTGCAGCCCCCCCCAAACCAGACCCCCACACACTTACCACAACTCTGTCTCTCACTTCTTTCTCTTTTTCTTCTTGCCATAAAGGGCCTGCTACCTCCTTATTCTGTTCTTTTGCTGTTGGCACTCATTTCTCGTATTTAGACATATCATATTTGGAGATGTCCACATTCTCCTTAATAGCCTGAGTCAACTGTGTTTATCAAGTGTGGGTTATATCTGCTCACAAAGGGGCTTTCACCCCCTCAAACCATACACTTAAGCTTATTCTCCCACCTTCCTTGGCCTAAGATGCATCCAACTCTGCAGCACCTTTTATAAGTGACTGTAATCCCAACCCTATAAGCTTTAATGCTTTGTGAAGGACACAGAATTTCTCTTTCGCTTTCCTTTTTTGTTTTATTTTGGTAAACGTTTTTTAAGAGTTATTAATTATTAATGATTAGACATGATCTGGCTTGTGGCATGTCACTATAAATGTATATATGGATTTTTAAGTTGAAGATTAGAACATTAGAAAGATTTAGACGAGAACAGGCCCTTCAGCCCAACACAGCTTGCCAAGTCCTATCCACTTAATTCCTCCAAAATAACATCACATTGAAATTTGAAAGTCCCTGAAGTTCTGCTCTCTACCACACTGACTTGGTAACTTATCTCATGTGTTTGTGTCTCTCTGTGTGAAGAAAAAACTTCTTAACATCTGTGTGAAATTTACTCTTCACAGGTTTCCAACTGTGTCCCCATGTTCTTGATGAACTCATTTTAAAGTCACAGTCTTGATTCACTGTACTAATTCCCTTCATAATTTTCATAATTTTTAGCACTTCGATCATGTCATATATATATATATATATATATATATATATATATATATATATATATACAGTATATATATATATACAGTGGAACCTCTAGATATGAGTTTAATTCGTTCCAGCACTGAGCTTGTATAGCGAATTTCTTGTATCTAGAACAAAACTTCCCCATTGAATATAATGGAAATCCAGTTAATCCGTTCCGCACCCCCAAAAATATCAACATAAAAATCAATTTTCCTAACAAATAACACTGATAAATAAGTGTGGATACACTTTGTCTGCTGAGCGTCATGTGATCATAACTGAGCCGCTCTCGCTCTCTCACTCTCTCGCTCTCTCGCTCTCTCGCTCTTTCTCTGGTAGAGAAAAGCCAAGCAAAATGACACCTTTTATTGGCTAACTAAAAAGATTACAATATGCAAGCTTTCGAGGCAACTCAGGCCCCTTCTTCAGGCAAGATGTAATCAAAGCTTGCATATTGTAATCTTTTTAGTTAGCCAATAAAAGGTGTCATTTTGTTTGGCTTTTCTCTTCATTCATAATGGCTAACACGGTACAACACCCTAGTACTCCTCTTGAGGGCAATCGTCTCCTATTCTCCGTCTGAATGTCCGCAATATTTTTGGATACGCTTATATGGCGAACTGCTACAGCGAAACAATGAAATCACAAGTGCACAAACACATAGATCCTCACGCTATGGGAGAACAAGGAACACTGGGTGAGCTGACGGGCTGGCAGCGTCAGCTTGGGTGAATCCCCGAGTCGAGGCGGATGTGGAAACACGTCACGCATAGCCACAGCCTGGCTCGTGGCTCGCTACGCGAGCTAATGCTCGTTTTTAGATCCAAATTTTTCGCTCATACTTTCCTTTTATCTTGAATTTCTCATATACAGAGGTGATCGTATCTAGAGGTTCCACTGTATATATATACAGTATATGTATATATATATATATATATATTTTTTTTAATTGATTTTATTAGAATCAAATAACATTCTATACACATAACTCAAGTTTTACAAAAAAAGCAATATAAAGCGTTATGCTAGAAGATAAGTGAACAAGTGGATGAGGTCTCCAGGACTCTAAAAATATCCAAACCTAATTATGTCATATCATCTACTGTTAAATCGTACTTCTAAAAATTTTATTATTATGCTGTCTTAAGGAATTGTTCTGTTGTGTATATTGTATTGTATTGACCCCCTACTTTTGACAACCACTGCACGCCCAACCTACCTGGAAAGGGGTCTCTCTTTGAACTGCCTTTCCGAGGTTTCTTCCATTTTTTCCTACAAGGTTTTTATTGGGAGTTTTTCCTTGTCTTCTCAGAGAGTCAAGGCTGGGGGGCTGTCAAAAGGCAGGGCCTGTTAAAGCCCATTGCGGCACTTCCTGTGTGATTTTGGGCTATACAAAAATAAACTGTATTGTATTGTACTGTATTGAACAGATAAATTAATCAATGAATAAAGATAAATGGAGTAAAAGAGGGGAGAGAATCTCCTTCCTCAATTTAAATGCTTATTCTAAAATGTTACTGAATAGATCCTGCCAGAGTTTGAAAAGTACTGCACAGATCCTCAAAGTGCGAATTTGATTTTTTCCAATTTTCAAAATACTATATAACATTAGTTACCCACTGACTTAAAAGAGGTGAGTTAGGATTCTTCCAGTTGACCAAGATAAGTCTACATGCCAATAGTGTAGTAAAAGCGATTACAGTTTGTTTGTCCTTCTCTACTTTAAGCCCACCAAACACAGCTGTTAATGGGTTAGGAGGGATTGTGACACCAATGCTGTCTAATAGGCATTTAAAGATTGATAACATTTGGTCTCGTCCGTTACAGTGATGGATGTCTGAAGCGAAGCTCCATCAGCAGTAGTGTTATTTTTTCTCTAATTTCCTATTATCCTGAAGTATCCTGTACTTACCCTACCCTAGGATGTTCTATTACAGTATATATAAAATAATAATGGCTGGGGACTTTAATTGTGTTTTAAATCCAGAGCTAAATAGGTCTCCTGTCACAGAGGTGATGACATCTAACACTGCAAAGACAATTACACAGTTTGTCACTGATCACAACTTATCAGACCCCTGGAGATTTCTGAACCCAAACTCAAGAGCATATTCCTTCTACTCACCAGTACAGGCCCAAAACATGTGGCCCAGTGAGGCCGGTACTTGATTGCAGCATTCACAGGTTGGATTTTGCCCTGGAAACATTTTTGGACAATTTTAAACAAGACAGATGCACTCGATATATAATTTTGAGTTGAATAATTCTATGCTTTGTGCATATGGAGCTCGAGTGAATTCAGTACATTGCTACTTTCCACTTCTTTTCTGAAATGTTGAGTGAGATCCTTTTCCCACTGTACTCTTGGCTCTTTGAAAGGGAGGGACTGTAAAATAGTTTTATATATTACGGAAATGCTGTCTGAGTCCTCGAAACTGAGTAATATTTTTTCCGGCATAGAGGTAGGTGGGAGGTGAGGAAAATTGGCCAATATATTTTAATCTTTCCTCATAACTTATCCTCTGCAACCCAGGAATCAGCTTAGCCACTATTCTCAGGACTCTTTTCTCAATTCTATATCTTTTTGGTAAACTGTAGACCAAAAGTGCACACATTACTCCAAGATGGGGCCTTACCAATCCATTATAAACCTTCAGTATAACCTCCTTGGACTTGTACTCTACACATCATACTATATAACTGGTTATACAGTATGTGAGCTTTAATTGCAAACCTGAATGTTGGCTCATCTTCACGGTCTTCAAACAAGCTGCAAGCTTGAGCGATGTCACATGGTGAGCATGGACGATCTGAAGACTACCTAATGTATGCAACATTTGAGATTTGTAAGAGATTCTGAGGAATGTAAATTGGGATATATTAAATATTCCCATACTCACTCACCTGGTGCTTCTGTGATCACTACTGCCTAAGGAGCTCTTTTGCACCTTATCAGAGGAGCTGCTTGTCTGAGGATGGAAAGGGCAAAGTTCAAGACCGTATATAAAAGTAAAGTGGAATGCTCTCATACCTTGCTTGCCTCCATATAATAAGGAATACTTGATCACTTTTAAATAAGTTGGATGAAATATCACATCTCGTGATGAGTCACAGTGAATTCTGGTACTGTGGAATTTTGAGGACTGGCTGAGAGAACTGGCTTAATTGTTTATTTCAGATGCAATTTTAATGCTGGATGGGTTTCATCCGATACAATCACAAACAGTGAAAAAGGCAGGATGGCAACTGGACTTTATGTAAATTAGCAATGGTAAAAAAGTGAGCACATTACAATTAGAACAAAAATGTGCAATCCAGACATTGAAATGCTCACATAATTCACTCTTGTTACTGCCTACGGAAAAAATTTATATCATCCTGGTTGATGTTTTTAAACTCAGTAACAGAAATGCTTCACTCTGTTACCAACACTCTAAAGATTATTTGGACTTCTATCAGCTTGTTCCATTTGTGGACTACTCACCTGGGTCTTCTCTATCCAAATGTCAATGTCTTTAATTGTAAACCTCTGACACAACTGGGCAAATCTGATTACAAGCAGACAGCAGCAGCTCTCTTATTATCCAAGCCAGAAGTTCTTGTGTTATTGGGGTCTATATAAAACCTGTTTTTCCCATCTCAGAAACATTGGAAAATTGTAATTCCTAGTGGTTTCAATATATTAAACACTGAGCTGGTCTGAGAAGGTTAAAAAAAGATGAGTATAGATGAAGCAGATATGAGCATCTCTGCCATGAGATGTGACATACACTGGTTCCAAATTTTAAGTAAATGGTTAATGACTGGATTGCCAGCACGTTGACAGTAATTAGTATTCAATGAAGCACAGAGAAGGGCATACAATGAAGATTTAGAAGAATATTTGTTTTCCATTGCAAGCCAGGCCTTGTAAATATTCATGAATTTCAAGAAAGGTCCAGGATTTTATTGTGTGTATATTTGCTGCCCAGTAGTAAAACTGAAAGTTAGGTAGCGCCATGCCACCTTCTGCTTTAGCCCTTTAAAGAGTTGCCTTTTGAGTGCTTGGCCCTTTTGAATTCTACGTAGATGAATACTGTTATGATTGAATTTAATTTCTTGAAGAATATGTGTTTATGTATATACAAGGTAGTGATACTCTGGAATACATATAGCAGCGTAGGGACGATGTTCATTTTCACAATATGAATTCCCCCTGCTAAAGTGCGGAGTGGTGGCTCTGAGGCTAGGGATCTGCACTGGCAATCGGAAGGTTGCTGGTCTGAATCCCGTAAATGCCAATAGGGACCCTGCTCTGTTGGGCCCTTGAGCAAGGAAGAGATATGGAACCACCAGGGCTCTTCATAGAGTTGGTCATCTGGTCAAACTGAGTAACCAGGAATGAAGGGCCTTGGTCATGGTGGTAACCAAAAGCCCAATGGTCGCTCTAAAAGAGCTTCAGAAGTCCTCTGCTAAGAATGAGGAACCATCTCACCAGCACTTGATTAATCAGGCATTTATAGTGAAGTAGCTAGACAGAAGCCACTCTTGAGTAAAAGGCTTTTGACAGTTTAAAGGACACTGAAAGTATGAGGAAAAATATTCCCTGGTGTGATGACACAAAAACTGATTTCTTTGGGCAGAACTCCAAGCGCTATGTCTGCTAAAGACTGGCACTGCTCATCACCTGCCTAATACCATCCCTACAGTGAAGCATGGTGGTGCCTCCATCTTGACTTGCTGTACAATGGCTTACCCTGAACTCTGAACGTCCAAGGTCATGAGAAAAGACAATTCCCCCTGAGGATTAACACAATATAATAACCAAAATCAAAACGATGGCTATGGTTTTGCTGAGGGAAGGATGAATACAGTCAAATATAGAGAGGTCCTTGAAGAAAATCTGCTCTAGAATACATTCAACCTCAGATTGGGGCGATGGTTCATCTATCATGATGACAATGATCTGAAGTGTAGAGTTCAGACAATTCCGAGTGGCTTTGAGTTATTCTTGTTCAGCCCAGACTTAAACCCTGTAGAATATCTGTGAAGATACCTGATGATGACAGTTTCCAGATGCTTCCCATCAAATCTAATGGAGCTTGAGATGACCTACCAGGAAGAATGAGATAATCAGCCCGAATTCAGGTGTGCAATGCTTGTAGTGACTTACTCCAAAAGAAATTGTTGCCAGGGGGCTTCTGAAAACTACTGTATTAAGGATGTGATTTCTTATATGAATAAGATTTCAATTTTTGTCTTTTATTAAAGTTTAAACCTTTCTGAAAATGTGTTTTTGGTTTGTCATTACGGGTATACTTACAATGATTTCCTTTTAAACTTGCATTTTTTATGTCAGACCTTCTCCTTATGATATTTCTATGCTGTTTAATGTTATATATCCGTACATCCATCATTATCAAACCCTCTATATCCCAACTACAGGGTCACGGGGGTCTACTGGATCCAATCCCAGCCAACACAGGGTACAAGGCAGGAAACAAACCCAGACCAAGCACACACACACACACCAAGCACACACTAGGGACAATTTAGAATCTCCATTGCACCTGACCTGCATGTCTTTGGACTGTGGGAGGAAACTGGAGTACCCGGAGGAAACCCACGCAGACACAAAGTGAACCCGGGTCTCCCAACTGCAAGGCGGCAATGCTACCCACTGCACCACAATGCCACTCTAATGTTATTTAATAGTTGTTAATATTTGGTGTGTTGGTTAATTCTTTGTGATGTGACCTTGACAGTTTTAAAAAGTATACTGCTGATGGATTATGTGAATTTCCCCTTGGGATTAATAAAGTATCTATCTATCTATCTATCTATCTATCTATCTATCTATCTATCTATCTATCTATCTATCTATCTATCTATCTATCTATCTATTATATAGTGCCTTATCTATCTATCTATCTATCTATCTATCTATCTATCTATCTATCTATCTATCTATCTATCTATCTAACACAATTAAACAAAATGTATAATCATAATAATGGACACAAATTAGAATCTACAAATGACACCAAAAAGTTGTAAATTCTAAACGCTGCTAATTAAAATACAAAATCTTGGAATCACTACACCAGTGGCAGAGTAACAGGCACTAATAGGAGAGACTACTGGCTAACTGCTGGCCAGTACAAAGCCCAAGCCCAGTCCTAATGGCTCTTCAAGAGGTCTGGTGGTGTGACGCTGTTAAGAGAACTGAGGGCTCAGGGCGACGAGCTGCTTCAGCTGCTGGTTCCTTTTTCCAAGGTATGGCCACCCCGACCCCTGAGATTAAAGCCAGGATTGTTAGGTAGGTAGATGAAAGGGCTCAGCTGGTGGAAGGAAAAGAAAAGAGAGGATCGAGATTATAGAAACAAAGAGACCGGCAGAGAGGAGAGATGAAGTTAGGATTCTTTTGTGGAATCTGCAGGTAGGCAATTTGGCAAGCCACCATAACCCAAGAAACAGAATGGCAAAAATGTAGAGACAGGTTGAGAGAAGCCGCGGGTTTTTGCTCTTTTACTTCACTTTATAATGTGCTTTGAGTGCTTCACTTTTGTTCATCCCACTCGTATATTCTTTACTTTAAAAATCGTCTGCTTTTGTATCTTCATGCCTCCATGGCGTTATTCTGAGTGAGAGGATCACTACCTTAAGACAGCAAATTCATTTTCTTTATCTCGTCTTCCAGTGTTGCAGGCACATAATGACAGCCTTGCTGCAGATGTACAAAAAGAATCATTTAAACATTATATATAGCGCCATTCGTGGAGAGTAGCAACACATTGTGCTTTATGAAGCAAATGAAAATACAAAAGTGTGAAAGCACAATGCCACGGAGACCATCTAATGAGATGATGCAGAAGTCAGGCTTAGTCATGCGGCATGGATGATGGGCACTGCTACCCACACATAGAAATGCCAAGAGACTCACTATAATACTTTATGTTTTTTTTTTTGTTCACAGCTTGTTTTCATATGAGCAATGTTGGAAATAATTAATTCTTCATCCAAGCTGACAGTGAAGTAAAATTAACTTATACACAAGCGAGTCTGGAGTGAAAGGATAAATTAAGCACAGGAGACCAGTGGTTTATCTCAGCATAGTTTGCTTCTGTTCAATTAGGTAAAGTGCTGCTCATAAAGTAATCTGACTGGCAATACACATCCATTTTTCATACCTGCTTAATTTGGTTAAGAGTTTTAGGATGGCATAGCCTGTTTGGTGCAAGGCCAGAACTAACCCTGGATAAGGTGTCAGCCCAAAACTGGGTGCTCTAAATAAAGAACCCACCCAACACACCTCTCTTCAAAATGAAGGACAGCAGAATACCCAGAGGAAAAACCCACACAAACATGAAGAGAACATTCAAACTTCACACAGACTATGATCAAGCCCTGATTTGAATCTGTCAATCTAGTCTACTACAATTAATTATATTAACACATACAGTGGATTACGAAGCACTATATATACTTGTGTATAAGTCGGGTCTTGAAACCCAAAAAATCGATCATAAAATCGACCCGACTTGTACACCTGTTCAAAAACGCAAACACATCTTCTTGCCTCCTCCAATCTCGCATCAGTTCCTCAGACGCATCGAATTTTGTTGCAGCAGCGCAGTTACCAATTTCTTTTCGTACTTCAATGACGTTTAATTTTTAAACCAGCTTCATATTTTCTTCTGATCGAACGCTCCATCATAGATAAGCGATGCTCTTACGATAAAGGTGTATGAGAGTGTGAGATACAAAAAACACAAAACAGTGCAAACATCACTTTGGAATAGTTCAGGTATCACCATTTGGTTACGTAGGCACAACAGAGAGAGAGAGAGGTTAGGTTCACACGCTGATACAGCACATTGCCGCACCCACAGTGTGCCCCGTCGTTACTCTCTCAGGTGAGTGTTAGCATGTCATAATCTCTTAGACCAATACCGTGAGTTTTCCGTGTTCGACTTATATGACCGACATTATAAAATACCAGAGATAATACGGTAAAATCAAGTCCCGACTTATCTACAGGAAAACTTATCCCCAAGTATGTATGGTATTCAGACCACAATGGGATGACAAGCTTTTAACTGTTTTTCACCCAAGCTTTGGAATTCAGTTTCCTTACAGTGGATTCAGACCCTTCACTATGTAAACACTTTGCTTTGTTGCAGATTTAATTTTAAATGGATACGTTTGCCATTTTTGGCCCATCAGCCTAAACTCAAACACCAATAATGCCAAACTGAAAACATGTTTACAGAAAGGTTTGCAAATTTATTAAAAACCAGTAGTAAGTAAGTGTTCAGACCCTAATCTGTGACACTTCAATTTTTTGTCAGGTGCATCCTGTTTTCTTTAACTCTTTCAGGGTGGATGTTGACTTTTGTCAAAAGGAGGGGCTGACTGTGGTAATCAACTGTAATGAGTAACAAAACGCACCATTATGTTTTAGTTGGACTGTCTTTGCTAGAAGGGAAGTTAGCTTTACTGATTTGACCAAGATTCCCTGCACTTGCGTGACTAGCAAGCATCAAATAATGGCAAAGATGGCGAGTATCAAATTGAATGCATAAAGCAAAATTCTCAGTGGATGGTGTTTTCCATATTATTGTTGAATTGGACCCTGACTTGTCAAAGTACGATTTTGATGCAAGTGATCGGAAACAAACGTGGGGTACCAGCATCAGCTGATCGTGGTGCTGAACAGGTTCACCTATTGCAGCATTCACTTGGGGGACCATCACACACAATGACAAGAGGATTGTCACAAACCAGATTGTGATGTACTGTGGCTGCTACCTCCACTGCCTCCCTTGCCCCCCACCACATAAAGTCAGTCTGGAAGCCAGCCTGCCACACATTCCTGGTGAACTGGCAGCCACAGCATGCAGCAACAGACGTTTTATGTTGATTTCTGTCTGAAACCATTGCTTTGTGAGCTTTTCAGAAAACTGTGTTTTTTGGAACACAAGTTAATGCTTATTGAGATGGGTCTAGAACTTGATTGGAGACCACCTGTGGGAAACTGAATTGACTGGACATCATTTAGAAAGGCACACACTTGTGTATACAATGTTATATAATTCTCACTGCATGTCGGGACAAAAACCAAGCCATGAAGTCCAAAGAACTCTCCATAGACCTCTACAATTAATTTGTAGTGACATCCAGATCAGGGGAAGGGGATGAAAGCTTTGAGTGTTCCCAGGAACACAGTGGCCTCAATAGTTGTGAAATGGAGTTGTGAAGTTTGGAACCACCAGGGTTTTTTTGTAAAGTTTGCTGTCAGGCCAAAGTGAGTAACTGGGCAAGAAGGGCCTTGGTCAGGAAGATGGCAAAGAACCCAATAGTCTAACATAGCTTCAGATGTCCTCTGCTGAGATGAGAGAGCCTATTGGAAGGACGACCATCTCAGCAGCACTCCATCAATCAAGCGTTCATGGTAAAGTGACTGGACAGAAGCCACTCTTGGGTAAAACGGACATGACGGTTTAAAGGATTCTGAGAACATGAGGAAAAGGATTCTCTGGTCTAATAGGGCAAAAATTGAACACTTTGAATTGAACTCCAAGCATTATGTCTGGTGAAGACCAGGTACTGCTCATCACCTGCTTGATACCTTCCCAATTGCACATCATGACTAGGACAGCATCAAGCTATGAGGGTGCTTCTCAGTGGACAGGGACAGGGAGACTGGTCAGAATTGAGGGAAGGATAAATGCAGCCAACTACAGAGAGGTCCTTGAAGACAGTCCATTCCAGAGTACACATGGCCTCAGACTGGGGTAACGGTTCAACATTCAGCAGTACAATGTCCAGAAGTCTACAGATAAGACATTGCCTGAGTGGCTTTGGGACAAGTCTCTGATTGTCCTTTAGTAGCTCAAGCAAAGCCTAAGACAGAACCCTTATAGAACATCTGCGGAGAGACCCAAAGATGCTTCCCATTCCATCAAATGGATTATGAGGTGATCTGCCGGAAAGAATGGGATTAACCGCCCAAATCCAAGTGAGTGTGTAAAGTTTGTACAGATTTACCAAAATGATTCAACACTGGAATTGATACAAAAGGATCTTATACTTCTTCTTCTTATTTTGGCTGCTCCTGTTAGGGGTTGCCACAGTGGATTATCTTCTTCCATATCTTTCTGCCCTCTGCATCTTGTTCTGTTACACCCATCACCTGTATGTCCTCTCTCACCACATCCATAAACCTTCGCTTTGGCCTTCCTCTTTTCCTCTTCCCTATCAGCTCTATTCTTAGTATCCTTCTCCCAATATACCCAGAATCTCTCCTCTGCACATGTCCAAACCAATGCAATTTCGCCTCTCTGACTTTGTCTCCCAACCGTCCAACTTGAGCTGACCATCTAATGTCCTCATTTCTAATCCTATCCATCCTCGTTACACCCAATACAAATCTTAGCATCTTTAACTCTGCCACCTCAAGCTCTGTCTCCTGCTTTCTGGTCAGTGCCACCGTCTCCAACCCATATAACATAGCTGGTCTCACTACTGTCCTGTAGACCTTCCCTTTCACTCTTGCTGATACACGTCTGTCACAAATTACTCCTGACATTCTTCTCCACCCATTCCACCCTGCCTGCACTTCTCTGCCACTCCTGACTTCCTCATACAATACCACAGCTCCTCTCAAGGCACCCTGTCATATGCTTTCTCCAGGTCCACAAAGACACAATGCAACTCCTTCTGGCCTTCTCTAAACTTCTCCATCAACATTTACAGAGTAAACATTGTATCTGTGGTGCTCTTTCTAGGCATGAAACCATACTGCTGCTCACTAATCATCACCTCACTTCTTAACCGAGCTTCCACTACTCTTTTCCATAACTTCATGCTGTGACTCATCAGTTTTATTCCCTTGTAGTTACTGCAGTCCTGCACATCCCCCTTATTCTTAAATATCGGCACCAGTACACTTCTTCTCCATTCCTCAGGCATTCTCTCACTATCCAAGATTCCATTAAACAATCTGTTTAAAAACTCCTCTGCCATCTCTCCTAAACACCTCCATGCTTCCTTAGGTATGTCATCTGGACCAACTGCCTTTCCGTTTTCATCCTCTTCACAGCTGTCCTTAATTCCACCTTGCTAATCCGTTGCACTTCGATTCACTATCATCCAACCTCTTCTCTCTCGTTCTCTTCATTCCACCAGCCTCTCAGAGTACTTTTTTCATCTGCTCAACACAATCTCCTCGCTTGTGTGTACGTTTCCATCTTTATCCTTTATCACCCTAACCTGCTGTACATCTTTTCCAGGTCCATCCCTCTGTCTAGCTAATTGGTACAGGTCCTTTTCTCCCTCCTTAGCGTCCAACCTCTCATGAAACTCACCTCACCTCACCATACGCCTTTTCTTTAGCCTTTGCCACCTCTCTCTTCACCTTGTGCCTTATCTCCTTGTACTCTTGTCTACTTTCTGCATCTATCTGACTATCCCACTTCTTCTTCATCATCCTCTTCCTCTGTATACTCTCCTGTATTTCCTCATTCCACCACCAGGTTTCCTTTTTCTCCTTCCTCTTTCCAGATGTCACACCAAGCACCCTTCTTGCTGTCACCCTTACTACTCTGCTGTAGTTTCCCAGCTGTCTGGTAGCTCATCACTGCCACCCAGTGCCTGTCTCACCTCCTCCCTAAACTTAACCTTGCAGTCTTCCTTTTTCAACTTCCACCATTTGATCCTTGGCTCTGCCCTCACTCTCTTCCTCTTCTTGATCTCCAACATCATCCTACAGACCACCATCCTATGCTGCTTAACTACACTTTCTCCTGCCACCACTTTGCAGTCTTCAATCTCCTTCAGATCAACTCTTCTGCATAGGATGTAATCTACCTGTGTGCATCTTCATCCACTCTTGTACGTAACCCTATGTTCCTCCCTCTTCTTAAAATACGTATTCACCACAGCCCTGTCCATCCTTTTGGCAAAATCCACTATCCTCTGACCATCTTCATTCCTCTCCTTGACACCATACCTACCCATCACCTCCTCGTCTCCTCTGTTCCCTTCACCAACATGTCCATTGAAATCCGCTCCAATCACCACTTTCTGTCCCTTGGGTGCACTGTTCATCACTTCATCCAACTCACTGCAAAAATCTTCTTTCTCTCCAATTGCACACCCAACTTGTGGTGCATCTGCACTGACAACATAGATCATCACACCTCCAATTTCCAGCTTCATAATCATTACTCTGCCTGACACTCTTTTCACCTCAAAAACACTCTTGACATACTGTTCCTTCAGAATAAAGGATCTTAAATATGAAAGGATAAATAAATACCAAAGGATCTTGTACAAAGTTCTGAAATAAGGCTTTGAGTACTTAAATGGGAGATTTCAGTTTTCATATTTAATAAATTTGCAAAACTTTCAAAAAACATGTCTTTATAGATAGATAGATAGATACTTTATTAATCCCAAGGGGAAATTCACATAATCCAGCAGCAGTATACTGATACAAAGAAACAATATTAAATTAAATAGTAATAAAAATGAAAAAAATGTTAGCATTTACTCCCCCGGGTGGAAATGAAGAGTCGCATAGTGTGGGAGAGGAACGATCTCCTCAGTCTGTCAGTGGAGCAGGACGGTGACAAAAGTCTGTCACTGAAGCTACTCCTCTTCCTGGAGATGACACTGTTAAGTGGATGCAGTGGATTATTCATGATTGACAGGAGTTTGCTTAGTGCCCGTCGCTCTGCCACAGATGTTAAACTGTCCAACTTTACTCCTACAATAGAGCCTGAGTTCTTAACAAGTTTGTCCAGGCATGAGGCGTCTTTCATCTTTATGCTGCCACTCCAGCACACCACCGTGTAGAAGAGGGCACTCGCCACAACCGTCTGGTAGAACATCTGCAGCATCTTACTGCAGATGTTGAAGGATGCCAACCTTCTCAGAAAGTATAGTCTGCTCTGACCTTTCTTACATAGAGCATCAGTATTGGCAGTCCAGTCCAATTTGTCATCCAGCTGCACTCCCAGATATTTAAAGGTCTGCACCCTCTGCACACAGTCACCTCTGATGATCACAGGGTCCATGAGGGGCCTGGGCCTCCTAAAATCCACCACCAGCTCCTTGGTCTTGCTGGTGTTAAGGTGTAAGTGGTTTGAGTCGCACCATTTAACAAAGTCTTTGATTAGCTTCCTGTACTACTCCTCCTGCCCACTCCTGATGCAGCCCACAATAGCAGTGTCATCAGCAAACTTTTGCACGTGGCAAATTTTTGTTAAATCGGGATTTGTGGATTTGTCTGTAGGGGCAGTCCCGCTCAAATTGGAACATCTGGCAACCCTGACGGTATAACTGATGTCAATACTACGACAACCCAATTCAATGGATGAATTTACATTGTGAATATGTGTTTTTGAGTGTGGATTGATGGGTAAAAATGGCACATTTATCCATTAAAAAATAAATCTACAAAACAGTAAAGTGTGCAGAAAGTGAAGGGGTCTGAACTCTTTTTGAATCCACAGTATACAAGGTTGCCAGACTTCCAAAATCACAGATCGGGACCAACACCATTCTGAGTGACCAAAAAGATGTTCAGGAACTAAGGAAGACCTAAAAATAGGTAATTTTATTAAATTATAGATACAGTATATAAAGATGTATAATCTAAACATGTAAGTATATTTAAATAAGTACATATATAGAAGAGAATATTTATAAAATAGTCACAGAATAATCACGTAGTAATGAAATATTTCAATGCATACTAAACTAACATAAATATGAATGCACGGTAAACATTTTGTGCAGTTTTATATATAGCCTCACTTATTTCTTTTTCATTCAAAATTTAGGTATGGATATTTTTGCTATAACTTGTAACTTGTTTTATGTTTCACATAATATAACATGATACTGTAACTAGAATGCCGATATGCAAATATGACCTACCTTGTTAGTCGAAAAGTCTTTATCAGCATCATTTCACTTTCAAAACGAAGTACACAAGAGCGCCAGAAATGTATGAAGTCACGAGCACACGACATACATGAATACACACAATTCAAACACTCAGATTCAGCTGACAGTTACATATGTTATTCATAAAAGGTGGTACATCAGGCTGTCTACCAAAATGTAGCAAGTCTCTTTAACTAGATATTCAATATAAAAATTGAGTTAAGATTTTTTTACATACAATTTTTGTTAAATCGGGATTTGTGGATTTGTCTGTAGGGACAGTCCCGCTCAAATTGGAACATCTGGCAATCCTGACGGTATAACTGATGTCAATACCACGACAACCCAGTTCAATGGATGAAATATTATACGTCGGCATACAAAATTTGGTAAAATGTTTTATTTCATTTGGCCATTGTGTCAATTAATACATTTTGAGTCATTTTGGTGCTTCCTATTTTAAAGTGCCTGTGGCTGAAATTTGATTTTTTCAGGAAAAATAGTGAATAGGAAGTAAAGCTTAATTTCTCAATTTTTAATTGCTTGTCTTGTGATAAAAAGACATTTATTTGTGTTCATTTTTTTCATAGTTATATCACTGTTTCATTGCATATGGAGGTAATTTTACTGAAGTGCCTGCTGTGACTCATTTGCAGTTTGCAAGAGAAATGCCAGACACTGACATGGAACTCTCTGCGGTGCTCAGCCATCACTCGTCATTAATAGAAAGTATATGGAGTGACACTTGCTTTTTTCTTGAGACAAAGTGAAAGCCCATAGATTCTGAATAAACTGTAAATCTGGAATCCACAGACAACTTATTTTTATTTTGAGTTTCCAAGGGCTCTTTGTGTCCTCATTCCAGAAATGTATATTTGTTGTTGTAACAATTAAATTGACCCAGTGTGCCAGAATAAGCTGTGGCTCTCTGTGGTGCTGTAATGAATGATTGTGTTGTGAAAAGTGGATATATGCATAGAAATTTCTAATTTATCCATCCGTTTTCTAAACTCACCTATCCAGATCAGAGCTACTGGAGTCTACCTTGAAAGCACCAGGCAGGATCAGTCCCTGGAGAGGGCACCAGCCCACATCAGGTGAACACACACATATCTCCAATTCACCTAACCAATATAGCTTTGGTCCTTGGGAGGAAACCCAAGCAGACACAGGAAAGTCCATGCAGGGAACACCTAGTATGTGAACCCAAATGTTGCAAGATAGAAGCACTAGCAATGTGCCATTGTACCACTCTGTATAATGCATATGTAGAGTAATTGTATGGAGGGCTCCTATAAGGTGACCCTTCTTTTAAAGAATGATGAGGACAAAATATAAAGTATACCAAATCTGATGTGCTTATTAACTTAATGACAGAAGTAAGTGCAGAAAAGTCCCCTGCTGGCTACATAGCTATTGAATTTATAGTCAGGATGTGCCCAATTCCAGTAAAAAACCCAGGGGTCCCTTAAATGAGGCATTCCATGCTCCTGCTGTTCTTCTGAGGGCACAGTACTGGCACATCTCTCCAGTGGCTTCACCCTTTAGGTATCTAATTCCTTATAAGCCCATTATGTGTATACATTTTGGATGAAGGGAGCACACAAGTGTCATCTTTAAGCCCATAGAATGGCCAAGAGATTAACAAATAAATAAAAATAAGTTTCTTTATAATAAAGAAATATTAAGCTAAAGGATTAAGGGACTTGGGGACAAAAAGGAACAAAATAAACAACAACATAAAAAGAAATGAAAGACTCACTGCTGTAATAGTTAAGCCAAAGTTCCTCCCCTGACTTATGTTTAAATTTCTTTTCTACATCTTCTTTGTTTAGTTTTTTTCTGTTGTTCAATGTTTTCTATTATTTCTAATAATGTGGTTCTGTTTATTTACTATTTTGTTTAATTGTGTGTTTTCTATTCTTTTCTATTATTCTATTTAGTTTCTATGTTTCTTAACCTGTTCTCTTGATATTCCATGTATTTTGTGGGTGGATCTCCAAGAGGCGGGGCCACCAGTCAATAACTGTTAAGGGACTGCCCCCCAGCCAATAATTGGCATGCTGGGAAATGAGGTCCCGAATGTTGCTTTCTTTGTATTTTTGCTGCGTTTTTTTGGTTTGTTTTTGTGGGGATCAATTTGCAAGGCAAGCCCTTTTTTTGATTATTTTTTCTTCAATAAAACCTCCTTTATAAAGATTTATTGTGGCCTTGCACCAAGCCAGGGTTTGATGGTGATCTAAACCCTTGTGATGCTTTTTGATTGTGTTTGGTAATATTAAAGAATATATTTTTGAACTTTCAGAGTAAGACATATATATATTGAAGGCCTCAATCACATTAATTCTGGTTTCTCTCTCTTTTGCAGGGCCATGGACTAGATTCTTGAGCACATTGTCCAGAATACTGGTGTCCCCTTGTCAGAACACCACTTTGCCAAACATGATAATGTGTTGTCTTAGTACAGTGGTGGCGAACCTATGGCACGCGTGTCAAATGGGGCACTCAGAGCCCTGTTTGTGGGCACGCGCGCCGTCGCCCTAGCACAGAGTTCGTTACTATAAAGCCAGAGGGATGCGAGACCGGGCTGCTCCCCTCCCAGCTCCCCCTCTCACGCGCGCCGGAGGACTTTTCTCACATCACCGCCCCTCTGCCCAGCAGCCCAATGGGAGCGCTTCCTCCCTCTCCTGTCTGGGGTAGGCGGCGGCTGACATCGGCGTGAGGGTGCGGCACGGACTGCAGCCTGTTGAGTTTGTGATTCCCGTGGTGGGGTTGGAGGGGATGTGGTATAGCGGGTCCACAGCTCAAAATTGAAAAGGACCGTTTTAATAGATAATCACCGCACTCGCGGCTTAAAGGGGGTTATGGTAATGTTGCCGGAGCGGTTTCCGGGAGCTTTGTGATGCGGGCGATCCTCGCTTAAATGCACAGGTGAGGAGTCGTCCGCATCTGTAATTGTTTCCGGGAGCTGCTAATCGCCACATCTGATCCACAACCCCGTAATATAGAAGAGAAGCACGAGGCGGATGGAAAGGGGAAAAAAAGAGAGAGTAGGGGACACGGAAACAGGAGCGGAGGTTAATGGGGAAGACCTGCGGGAAACACTTAAGAAGATAGAAGGGATGACAAAGGACAGCACAGTTAGTTCTGAAAATGAAATCCTTAAAGTGTGGAATTCTCCGCCAAATAATTTTAAGTCAGTGAAGGCACTTGAAGGGATTGCTTTCCTTACTTTGTTTGGAACATCTTATGCTTGTGAGCAGCTGTTTTCAGCTTTGAATTAAATCAAATCTGACACCAGAAACAAACTAACAGATGACCTGAGTGCTGCATGTGTTGCTCTCAAACTTACAAAGTATGAGCCAAGGTTAGGCAAATTATCAGCATGCATACAACAGCAAAAATCACATTCATTTTTCAAAAGCACGCCAAATGCAAACTTTTACCTTTCAACAAAAAGTTGTTCGTATCATTGAAAGCTCTGTTATGTTTTATTTTAAGACAAAAGATGTTAGTAGTTGTAGTTATAGGCAGGGACTTTCTGTCAAACTGTCAATCAAAATGATTAATGACCTTTAAGCCCCGCCCCTATGACGTCACTCCGGAAAGTCCCGCCCCTCACGTGACCTCTCTCCTCCCCCTTTGGCACTGCCCCCTGGCGGCGGTTGGTTGAAGGGCCCCTGTCCCGCCCAGACTCCGCCTTGAACCCTCCCCCGGCCCCTGATTGGTTCTCCTTTCTGTCAAGGGGACTTTGATGGATGTCTGTCCCCTCCTTGAACCCTCCCCCGGCCCCTGATTGGTTCTCCTTTCTGTCAAGGGGACTTTGATGGATGTCTGCCCCTCGTTGAACCCTCCCCTGGCCCCTGATTGATTCTCCTTTCTGTCAAGGGCAGTTTGATGGATGTCTGCCCCCTGTTTGAACCCGCTCCCACCCCACACCCATCTGCCGGCCCAGGAAACTGTCAAGGGCAGTTTGATGGATGTCTACCCCCTCCTTGAACTCCCCACCGGCCCCCCTCTCCCGAAACACAAGCCCGGGCAAGTGACAGCCTTTACCTCGACAAGCTCAGACATGCCCGAGGCCTGTCCTGACCAGCTCAGACATGCCCGGGGGCTGCCTCGGCCCCCGCCCTTTCTCTGGCACAAGCCCAGACAGGCCCCAAGTCACCCTGCACCAGTCCCAGCACGTTCACGAAATTAAAATCTCTATCTCATCTTGGCCTCTCTAAGTCAAGCTGCTTTTTGTCCCTCAAGGGTGTTTTAGGTGGGGAAATTCCTTTCTTTGAACGCTTAGTCTTTTTCACTCAAGGGTTTAGTATTTTTTCTGGGCACCCGGCCCCCCGAAAAACCCGGCAAATGGAAAAACCCCCCCCCTTTTTCTCTTTTTTCCAAGCCGGAAAGGCGGGGCCCCCTGCCCTGGGCCCCTCCTTAAAAAAAGCCCCCTTTAAAAGGCTTCCCCTTAATTTTTTTTCCCGGGTTTCCTTCGAAAAAAGAACTTCTGGCAAAACCCTTTTCCTTAATTTTTCCTCCTGCGGGGTTGAAATGCCCTGTTTTTTGGGGGCCCCCGCCTTACCCTTACCTTTTGCGTTTGGATTTTTTGAAAGAAATAAAATGAATTCCCTACCTTAAAAAACCCACCCCTTTTTTTTTCCCAGCCCCCCCACCCTTTTTACAAAAAACCCCCAAAACCGGGCTTTCGGGAATTTAAGCGGCTCCCTTTCCCGGAAAGCAGAAAAGCACTTTTGTTTTTTTTCCCCACCCAAAAAATAAAAATTTTTTTCCCAAATGTTTTGTTTTTTCCTAAAAAAAATTTAAAACAAAAACCCCAATTTATTTTGGCATGGGGGCCCCCAAATTTTTCCCTTTTTTTTCGAGCCTTTAAAAAAATTTTCCAAAATAGTTTTAAAACCCCTTAATTTTATCAGGCCCATCAGGAATTTTACCCAAATCCTGCAAAAAAAATAAATGGGGCCCAGCAGACCTCTCCCCATAAACTTTAAAGAAGGGTTTAAAAAAATTTACGAAAGTTTGAAAACCCCAGCCCCCCTTTAAAAAACACCCAAAAAATAAAGGCTTTTTTCCTTTTAAACCCCTTTTGGGCCAAAAAAAATCTACCCGGGGTTTATTTTTTAATTTATTCAAAAATTTATATAAAATGCAAAACAAATTTTCCTTAAAACTAAATTTTTAAAAAAGGGTATTTTTCCTGGGGGAAAATCTTTTTTCCGGGGGGGGGGGTTTTCCGACGAAACCAGCTCAGGTTTCCCTCGGATCGAAACTTTTTTAGAAAGGCTTTTTCAGGAAAAAGAAAAGGGGTGAAATTTTAAAATTTTCCAAAAATTTTTTTTCCCAAAAAAAAAGCATTCTTAAAAAGGGGAAACCAAATTTTTAAAAATTTTCCCCCGTTTAAATCCCCCCGGGGGGCCCCCGGGCTCCGGCGGGTTCTAAATTTTTAGATTTGTTTTTAAAAATAAATTTTGATTTAACCAAAGAAGGGTTTTTTTAAAAAAAAAGTGGTTCTTTCCTTTTCCCAAAGCCTCTATTCTTTCTGGGTTTTGGTTTGAAAGGCCCCACCTAATCCAAAGGATTTCCCCCCCAAATTATATTTTGGTTATTATTTTTTTAAAATATAAAATTATTTTTAAAAAAACAACAAAGAACAGAAAAATTGTTTTGGTTTTTTTTTTTTTGGGGGGTTTCTTTTGAGTTTTAAAAGGGAAAAACCCTTTTAAACCCCTTTTTTTAAACGAATTTAAAAAATCAGGGCCTGGAGGGGGTTTAACCAGAGGGGGGGCCCCCCTGGGTTTCCCAACAAAACTTTTTTTAAAACCCCCCTTTTTTCCTCTTTTACCCGTTTGGGAAAAAAGGGACCTTGAACCTAAAAAGAGGCAATTATTTTTTCAAAACCCCGTCAGTTTGGAATTTTAAAACAAAAAAGTGGAAAAAAACTGTTCTACCAGAAAAAAGCGGGTTTTTTTTAAATGAAAAAAAAAAGTTTTTAAAAAAACCCCCCCTTTTTTTAAAAGCAAAAACGTTAAAAAAAAAGCCGTTTCCCGATTTTTGGAACCCCAACCCGTCACCTACCCCAAACTCCGCAATTTTCCCCCAAAAAAGGGAAACCAGGTAAAACCCAAAACCAAATTTTTTTTTTTTTTTTGAATATTTTTTTTTTAAAAACACAAATTGATTTTTTTCCCAAAAGGGCCCATTCTTTGGTCTAAAGAAAAAATTTTTTTTTTACCCAAACCCCAGCTTTTTTTATTATTCCGGGCCCTTTTTCCTCTTTTTTTTTTCATCAAAAAAAATTTAAGAAATTTTTTTGGGGGCCTGATGACAATTTTACGTTTTTTTTACATTTTTTTATTCCCCGCGGGAAAACCCGGTTTAAGCCACGGGGGGGTTTTTTTGGAAAACATTCAATTTAAGCGTTGTTCCTTTTTTATTACCTAGGGGTTTTTTTAAAGATTTGCTCATTTAACATTTTATTTGTTAGAAAAAATTTATTTTGGGGGTTTTTAAAAACCCTTTTTCACAACAGGTTATAAAATTTTTCCAGGGTTTTGGGTTTGGCTTTTAAAATTCTGGGCTTGGTAAAGTTTCCCATTTTCCAAATTTGGCCCTAAAAATTTTTTTGATTTATAAAACCGTTTTACGGGGCTAGTTTTTTTGGACGACCAAAGGGGGTTTTTTGAAAAGCATTAATCTTTAGGGTTCCCAAAAGGAAAATTTTATAAATTTGGGGTTTTTTTTTTCTTTTATATATGAAAAAGACTTTTTTAAAATTTTTTTTTCCCGTTTTTCCTTGGAGAGCTTCAGGGTGGGGAAGTTTGCGGTTCGGAAACAGGCTCCAACGTTAACCCAGCCCGGACCGGGGTTTTGAGGTCAACGGGGAAAATTTTAGACTTATTTTTCCCAAAAAAAACGACGCCCTTACAAAAAAAAAGGTTTAAAACTTGTAAAAAATTTTTGGGGGAAAAAAAAACTCTTCCCGTAAACCCTCTCCACCCCAAACAAAACCAAAATTTTTTTTAAAAACAGCTAAAGGAAACAGGGGCCCCCCCCCGGGAGGGAAAAGAGGGGAAAACATTATTAAATCTGTATAGGGCGTTCAGGGCCTTTTTGGGTAAAACCCTTCACAAAAGCAAATTGGGTTTTCCCCGTTTCAAAAACTTAAAATTGGGTTTAAAATATGAATGAGGGGGAAGGCATTGGGGAAAAATTTAAAAAAAAAATAACCCACTAAAAAGGGGGAGGATTAAATTTAAAAACTTTTTAATAAAACTAAATAAAAAAAATTTTTTTCTCGACCAAAAAAAATTTTTGAGTTTTTTTAAAAAAAACTAAAGGCAAAAAAAAAAAATTTTAAACCCCCAATAAAACACAGAAATATTTAATAAATTGGGTTTAAATTATCAAAAAATTTTATGGTTTTTTAAATTTTAGAAAAACAAAATGTTTTATTTTTTTAAATAACAAAGCAAAAAAAATTTAAAATTGAATAAAAAATATTTTTAAAAAAAGTTGTTTCCAATGGAATATTTTCGGTTTTTGTTTTAAAAAATTTTAAAAAGTTTTTGGGAAATCCCCCAAAGTTAAAAAAATTGAAAGCAACTAAATATAAAAAAAATTTTTTTGGGGAAAAAAACCCCTGAATTTCCCCAAAAAAGGGGCTTTTCTTGTTACCCCAGGGTTAGGGAAAAGGGAAAAATTCTAATTTTTATTTAATTAATTTTTTAGAATTCCCCTGGGTCCCCGGGGGTTCGCCAAAAGTTTAAAAAATTCCCCGGGTTTAAGGGAATGGGGGGAAAAAAAGGGGGTTTTCTTATTTTTTTGTTTTACATTCAACCTTTCCCCCCTTTGGTTTTTTTATGGGTTTTTCATGAATAAAAAAAAATTTTTGCGTTTCCTAAAAATACCTTTGGGGGATTTTCAATTAAAAAATTTTAAAAAAATTTTTAGGAAATAGATCTCTAAAAGCTAGTTCCACACCAGCGGTTGGCCCAAAAGGGGTTTAAAAAGGGGGCCGTTTCCCCGCTCCCCGCCCCCGCCCGTCCGCAGACCCCTTTTTCCGGAGGCCATCTTTCCCAACTCCCCGATTGGGGGCCTACCCTTTTAACGCCCGGGGCCCTTTTTGGGCCTTTATTTCCCAAAACCGGCCGCCAAACTTTTGTACCTTTGATTTTTCCGGGGCCCGGGGGCAAAATCCTTCACCAGGCCCCGGGTCCAGGTTGGAATTCACCCAGGGGGATTATCTTTCTGCCATTTCACCAGTTTTTACAAAATGCTGTTGACCAGAAAATGAACATTCTATTCAGGAGTCGATCGTCCAAGCCTTTATCACACGGACGTCGACTCTTATTCAAAAATACGGAAATTGCAGAGGCTTTCTAAATGCCATTTTCTGGACCTGATAGGTTTGATGGACCTTAGGGTATACGAACTGGAAAATCAGATGAAGTGTCTGAACTGAATGTTTCGTGAGATCACATGTTTTTTGTCAGCTTTTAATCACGCTGTTTACTTGTAATGTTTTGAAGTGGTTGGTAAAACCTCTCTGAATTTTTAGATTGTTTTGAAAATGACCAATAAAGGATCGTTGATTTTAAACCCTAATTACTTTCACCGCCGACCGAGGATAGTGGGTCGTTGTGAATAGTGAATATAGTAAAGAGAATACAGAACACACACGCACTCGTCCTATCTCATTTGAAAACCCGAGTTGAATTTTGAACATCATGTCCTATGACCGTTAACCCTATGGACCCAGGTGCTAGATCTCCGCCATATGGACCATTACAGAGTAAAGATTAGAGAATCTTTTGCAGTCTCCATTACAAGATCCATAGCACCGCAGGAAGTTGGACAATGAAGTGAAGACCCTTTAGTTGGTCAGAATCATGGGGTTAGCCTAGGGTCATATTCTAAAATATCTTAGATTATATCTATTTAGTTAGCATGTGGCACTGTTCATTTTCAACATAGGTGGTATATTTCCAAGACCAGGGCTTCTTGTCAAAAGGTTAAAATAAAACAGACATCCGAGATATTCCTATTGGAACAGCAACATTTTGTTATAGAGTGT
Source organism: Polypterus senegalus (assembly GCF_016835505.1). Classification (NCBI taxonomy): domain Eukaryota; kingdom Metazoa; phylum Chordata; class Cladistia; order Polypteriformes; family Polypteridae; genus Polypterus; species Polypterus senegalus. The sequence continues at coordinate 307,224,033 of NC_053154.1, forward strand.
AGAGGTTTGTCTTACATTCTAATTCTTAAAGCTCTATCAGACTATTGTTCATTTCAAAGCAAAATGCCAACAATCATTTTGTTTATAACTAAATTAAATAAACCTGATAAATAGATCCCGGTGCTCGATAATACTTAACCCTAATTGATATCATTAAATGATACTTCTGTGTTTTATTCAGATTTAATATTTTTAATTTGCCTTTTAAGTTTTATTTAAAAATGAACTCTTTAAGACACATTCAGACTATTCCGACTGCATGTCAAAAAGCTTATTATTTATTTCAAATGTTTTGATACATCACGGCAGTTTTTCAAATTGTAATCACTCCACTTTTTCATGTGGTTATTTACTTTATTTATTAATTTTGGCACACATGTCCTTATCAGTCTAGTTCATATTCTAAACTCCAATATTTAATGTTCTTCCTGAATCAGGAGGAACACAAGCCTGACTTTTAGTGCCAGGATAAGATTCTAACAATAACCGCTCATGTTAATCAGCCTCATACTAGCAGATGTTCAATAATGTTTTCCCCAACTCTTTGCCATCCCGTGGAACTGCCTACATAGATGACCATTTAGCTGATAATATACCGCAGAACACTTAGGTTCTGTTGTAGTGTGCGTTGAGCTTAGGGTGATCCGGTCTTAAGATGTTTTTAATCTCCTCTGTCACTTAGTATTTGTACATTTTAGTTTGTACTGTCTTATCTTTGTGATAGGGCGAGTCAATGTTTCATTTTGGAATAATAATGTCTAGCGTAATTCTGCCCCTGACTATGATCCCTGCACAAACCCTGGTCCTGTGACTCGTATTCAAGAAGATTGCAGACACTTGTTGACTCTTGGAATCACAGTTCAAACTTACGCCCCTTGACCCTGAATGCTACTAAAACCAAGGATGCTTTTTCACAAACAGAGGGAAAAGCAGTTTTCATAACAGCCGTCCTATGTCACCTGGACTACCTAAAAGAAAGAATAAACCTCATAGTTTTAGTAAAATTTTAATCCTTGTGCTAACGCCTATAATAGATATAATGTAACTATTCACTAAAAACATTTTCCATCCTGATTGGCCTAACGTGTCCAAAGCCTAATCATCAGCCCTGTAGTGTACAGGTTCCTATAACCTACTATAACCGTTCTTATTTTCAGGGGCTCATAACTGCTGTAAAATGGAAGGCTATTACCAAGCTTCACAGAATTTCTAAAACGCTGTATTATACAAAGACCCCTGAGTACCAAAGTGTTTATAACCTGTTGATGAAAATGCTGATTTAAAGTAAAGCCTGAACAAGATAACTGTTTTCTAATCATCATATAAAATGCTTAGTAAATAAAGAGAGACTAAATACAATTTATAACAAAATGGAACACCGATGGACGGCTGAATAAACAAGGGAATCTAACTTAGCTTGAAATGCCGCAGAGTGTTTTACCAATAAAACCCTACAACAGTGGTTCTCAAACTCTGGGCTGACCACGCTAGGGCGCGAAGTAACAAAAAGGGGACTCAAGATGTGAAAAAAGAAAACAAGAATCAAAATATGAAAAATACATCTATTGAACCCAAAACAAATTGACTTAAACTACCTTCTGATACAGAAAAATAAATATAGAGATAGATAAATGTCGATACAAGTAGGTATAATAAAATATGCAAATAAAGTGTCAGGAGAATAAAATATGATTTTTCATGATTAGCAGGCCAAAGAACTGGCCATTTGAGAAAAATAATCGTACATTTGTGTTGTAAGCAGAATCTGAATGACTTGGGCGGCAAGAAAACATATAGGGTAAAAGATATCAGATGTCTCCGTTCCTTTAGGGACTTTATACTGGCTATTCTCATTTAAAAGGAGTACAGAAATTAAGTTCTGTGCTATGTTTGGGGTGGATGTGATCAGAAAGGCACTGATGGTTCCAAAGAACTCTTTGGGAAACAAGGCTTTTTCTTATAACGTTTTAAAATCGGACCTTTACAAAGATGCTTTTAGACGCTTTATTTTCTAAAGATACTTTATTTTCATGTTAAAGCAACCGGTCGCTTTTACTTGGCTACTGAACATGTATTTTGTTCACTAAGCTTTAGTGTTTCATTAAGAATTACCCGAATATCTGATCATTAGTTTAAGAAGAAAGAGTAATTAGCTCTGCTATTTTGTGAGCTATACAAGCTGCTGAGCGGTTGGCTCCCATTTACGAGGTCACTAGCATGAGCTAAAGCTGCTGATTTTAAAACATGATTTTAGTTCGATGAACTTCGGAGGGGCAAAAAAGGGCTACTTACATCCCCTGCCTCTAGTTAAACCAGCACACCTCACTACGGCCTCCTGTGCATTCTTATAAATCTCCGTTTAAACGCACAAGTGTATTTACAGAGTTTTCCTTTGTCCAAAGGCTCCTAGGTGATAGAAATGAGCTCAGCAAAACACTAAAATCACTGATCACAGCAAATCCTAAAACACACGTGGAATCTGTCTCTTGTGCGGTGTGGGGTTACTTTTAAAAATAACTTCATTATATTATACATACAAAATGAATAACCAAACATGTTATATAGTGTAAGGACGGCAGGTATGGGGCATGTACAGGACCTTGTTCATTAGCCTGGGTGCAAGCCCCTATTAAACCTGAGGCCACAGAAGGAATAGAGAGCTTTTACAGGCAGAAGTGTTAAAAGAGACACAAGGCGTTTGTAGCACGAGACTGCTCCATGTCTTTAAAGGTGATAAATCAAAGTTTAGGTTTGTACATGACATAATCCTAACAAATTCCTGAGACTACCAGCCGGTGAGCTCTCTGAGGGTCACCCAGCGGGGGGTGGGTGCTCGAAACGGGCGGGCTCAGTTGTTTGCAAGCAAACTCGCAGAGTCCTTCCTCCGATTGGGGTGCTTACAGAACCTGACTTTACTTTCTGTGTGTAGAAAGAGCAGGGCTGCTCGCAGGGGTCGGCTAAAAGCTGACAGGGTCTGCCACTTGGTCTTTCTCTCTGGGAAATCAGCTTCATTGCTAAAACTGTTTTTACTGCAGAGTCTGTCACTGGAAACCTGATTTAGCTGAAGTGTGAATTCGGCCCCTGCTGGAACCATCACCCCTCCCTGAGCCATGCGGACCACAAGATGTTTCCTTAGGGTCAGCTGAAGATACCTGTATTTAAAATGTGGGGTGAGTTTGAAGAGAAAAAAGGGCTTGTTTTAGATCGATTTTTATACAAATTATATTAAGTAATATAATTACAAATTATACAGCCCAGGCTAGATTTTTTAGACGTCTCAAACGTGATTTAAAAGGGAACTACTGCATATTATTTAACTAGGTGTGATTTTTAAAGGGCTGAACTAGCAGTTATCTCAAACTTTACAAGCTAATCTTTAAAAATCCCTTAACTTTAAAAGATCCATCCGTCATGGGCAGAGGTCTGCGCGGTGTTCACACTTTATTTTATTTTATGACACTGTGTATTTGACCTATAATCATCTCTTGCCTGTTATGGAGCTCTGTCTAATTACCTGAAGTTACAGGAATTGGGAAGTGATGAACTATTTTGGTAAGAATATGTTTTAAGGTCTACATAAGTAAGAGTATAAAGGGTGTCAGGGATGCCAGGGGCCATGACCCGGCCGGGACGCCAGGAGGGACCGGAAGAGGGTCAGAGCCCTGCCTGGACCACGTGGGGTTCGCCCCGGGTTGCTTTGGGGCCACGGGTCAAGGGCTTGGAAGCTCTTCCTGTAGGGGCCCGTGGCCACCGCCAGGAGGCGCCCAATGCCTTGGGACTTGTTTCCCCAGCACTCCTGCCACACCACGAAGTGCTGGGGGGAAGATTTATGACGGCGCCCGGAGAGCAGCCGGGAGGACAGCCGGCATTTCCGCCACACTTGGGCGCGGCCAGAAGATTGCCGGAACACCTGGGGCTCATCCGGGGCCTCCATAAAGGGGCCGTCTCCGTCATTCAGAGCTGGAGTCGGGTGGAAGGAGGACGAAGCAGTGGAGAGTGGAGGCGGCCCGAAGAAAGGCATTGTGGCCAGGACTTTTGAGTGTTTGGGGTTTTGTGCACGTGACTGGGTCTTTGTGACCAATGGACTGGGGTCTTGGTGACCATAATAATTGTAAATATTTTGTAAATAAACGTGTGGTGGTGTGATAACAACATGTCCGCCTGTCTGTGCCCGGGTGCCGTTCACATCTGGCGTAGTCGGCAGGATGCTCCGCCTGTTTCAAGGCGGAGACCTGATCAACAAAATATTGTTGTGGACGCCCGTGCAGCAGGGGACCCCACCCACGTACCGCGGGTGCTGCGTGCACACAGCCCCGCGGGGTAAAGGAACCCCACGGACCGCCAGGGGTCCGCAGGAGGGCCGTTATTCCCTGATGCGGGAGGGCGGCATGCCTACAATGAGTGCAGCGGTCTCCAACGAGCGCGCCGTTGCTGGAGGCGCCCGGGACGGCATGGCGTCAAGAAAGGCCACGCCGAGGAGGTGTCCTCGGTTTGACGAGTCCGGGGAGGTGAGTTCCCTGCCTAGCGGCAGCCGGCCCATGGGGGCCGGGCGTGTTTTCTTTGTTGCAGACAGGGGCTTCCCGGATCCACGCCAGTGGCAGGCGATGCCGGTCGCGGGCTCCGGCAGCACAGCGGCAGCCGCAGGGCTGCGGAGGAGGAGACGCTGCAGCTCAAAGGTGCCGGAACAACAAGGCTGCCGGCAAGCACGCCGCCGCCGCAGAAGGGGAGCCAAGATGGCCGCGGACCAGAAGTCCCTCCCCCTGACAGGCACGCGATTGGACGGTGTGTCTTGTGTACCCGCCGATGACTGCAGAGAGGCGGGACCAACGAATGTCCATCACGGGCAGGGGGAAGACCCGATTGGGCCGGAGGAAAAGGCCCACAGGAAGTGGCCGGCGTCGGAGGCTGACAGACAGGTAGGCTCCGCGTCGGTTAACTTCCTGTCTTTGCCGGCTGCTTTGGCGGAGCTGGGGTTGTCCCTTCAGCCCACAGAGCAGCGTGTTACAGATGCTATGTGCCCTCCGGGCTGAGGTGCTGGAACTGGAGAGGAAGCGCCGGCGCTGAGAACGCTTCAATCAACAACGGACGGGCGCTGACGCTGGAATCTCCAGCCGGAGAGGTACAGCGGAGACGGTGAGTACAGCCGACTCGCACAGCATGCAGGAGGGTCTGTTGAAAAGGCTGTGATGTTAACGATCAGTTCCGAGTAAGCAGCCCGACAGGAGAGGCGGCGCCGCGGGCTGTATGCGCGGGCGAGGGGGGAGTCCGAGAGGACGCTGAATGGACACGGGCTGCTAAGTGCCCCGGGTCCTAGCGCGCCCGCCGAAGTCGGCTGCGGTCTTGCGCCGACTATAGGGACGCAGACGGGACAGAGGCCTTTTATTCCATAAGGAGTCTCAAACCGCCATGGCGCCCCAGAGTGAAGGGAGGAATAAGAGGCTGGGTGCCGATTCCTCCGATATGTTACGGACGCAGACGGGAAAGGGGCTCGTGTTGATTAATACGGAGCCGCATATCGTCAAGGCGTCCGAAAGTAAAGGGAGGATTAAGAGGCTGGGTGCCGATTCCTCCAATAAGGTGAGACGCGCTGTTGGTGCACGCTGCGGCTGGCTGCCCTCTGGGAGAGCAGAGGGAATCCCTGAGGCCGGGCGGAGAGAGAGCGGGCGGTGCCGACGCATTCCATCATCGAGAGGACACGGAAGCCGCGGAGAGGGTGCCGATCAGGCAAGTGCCGGGTGCCGGTTGAGGGGAACGCTGCCCGCGCGGCACGAGCTGGGTGCTTTGGCAGCGGTTCTGCCCCTGTGTTCTCTTTTGTAGGGACGGACCCCGGGCGAGTTGAAGGAACCCCTTCATGGCGGAACAGCACTCTGATGTCGGGCCGCCTGCAGAATGATCTCTCTGTCGGTGCGCAGGTGCGCCACAGCTGGAGGAGCCAACGGGGAACGAGTGCTCAGAACAAAGGGGCGTGGAGGTCTCGGAGGGGTGCCGACCGAGGAGGCCCCGGGTGCCGGTAAAGGGGAGCACAACCTGTGCGAGGCACAGGATGCACCATGGGTTGGTGCTCAGATTGTGTCTCCCCCCTGTCCCTGCTAGGAGTGCGGGCCGGACCCCGGCTATCCTCGAAAGTGGGAC